>NC_135806.1:83428980-83743602 GCF_964213995.1 Mustelus asterias | reverse complement strand
TACTTTGTTTGAAACAAAGTTTGAAAAAATATAATTTCTGAGTTTATTGTGGAAAATACGTAATAAACGGTGCACCGTGGAACAGTGGTTTGCACTGCTGCCTCACAGCTCCAGGGACCTGGGTTTGATTCCCGGCTTGAGTGACTATCTGTGTGGAGTTTGCATTTTCTCCCCGTGGCTGTGTGGGTTTCCTCTGAGTGCTCCAGTTTCTTCCCACAGTCCTAAAATGTGCAGGTCAGGTTGATTGGCCACGCTAAATTGTTCCTTAGTGTTAGAGGGATTAGTACGGTAATATGTGGGGTTACGGGGATAGCGCGTAGGGTGGGATTGTTGTCGGTGCAGGCTCAATGGGCTGAATGGCCTTCTTCTGCACTGCAGGTATTCTATGATTGTAAAACTTTAAAAAGCAACTTCCTACAATAAAAAACAATCACCCCTGCAGCTCGGTTGAACATGCAAAATTAATTGTTGCTTCTAAACAACTGACAAAAATATTGGCCATGTAAGCAGATTCCTTTTAATAATACTTGGTTACAATCCATGTATCTGTGCACAAATCAGATTGACATTTGCTTTGGATGTGTTGCACTTTAATCATACAATTGCCTATGTAATAGCCAGAAAAGTACACCGGTCAGTTATACATGACAAACAAAATAATCAGACAAAGAGCACAAACTAGTCACTGGAACTGATATCTGAGCACTTGTTGTAGCTCTATATTTGGAAAACCAAGTGCATCTTAGTACTCAGTGCCAGATCCACTACCTTCTACCATCACCCATTAACTGAAACCAGAACTATAAACTCCATTATTTAACAGACAGGTAAGAGATAAGAACAATTGGAATGAAATTTAGGAGGGAAATAGCCACTACTTAATAGCTGTGAAATGCTACGTAATAGTGAGGTCCGATTTAAAAAATCAACCCATCTCTCAGAACTGTATTCCTGGGAGGAGAGGACAAGGTGGGAGACATTGTTAGTGTAATGTATATACTTAGTTACATCTTCAAACAAACCAAGTGAGGATGTGTTGCTTACTCGTGCAGTCAGCCTCTTTCATGCTTGTCTGAATCCAGTTTTTAATTCCCTCTGCTGGCTGCCTACCTGATTACATAATCTGTAGACTGTAAATTTGAAATGCCCAAATGAAGAGAAAAGATCTGCCATTAAATTAAGAGCCAGTTAGAAACACTAATAGGAAAGTGGCTTCTGGGTGAGGGAAAGGGGGTGGAATTACATGGGGGAAATCCGGAAGTCGGCAGGTTGGATTCTGCAGTTTCAACTGAACTGTGCAAGTTAGTTTTAACCTATGAATTTTATGCCTCCAAGTGGCGTGATATACACCCGCATTATACAATTTCAGCTCCAGTTGAAGGGACAATGCACACATAGAAATTGGAAGATACAGGGCAGCAGCCAGATTTCCCAACAGCTTTCTGGAATGACTTGCTCCGGTGCAGAGTCCAGCAGGAGAAAGAGTGTGGAGCAATGGGAGAAAGTGTGTGGAGCAATGGGAGAAAGAGTGTGGAGCAATGGGAGAAAGTGTGTGGAGCAATGGGAGAAAGAGTGTGGAGCAATGGGAGAAAGAGTGTGGAGCAATGGGAGAAAGTGTGTGGAGCAATGGGAGAAAGAGTGTGGAGCAATGGGAGAAAGTGTGTGGAGCAATGGGAGAAAGAGTGTGGAGCAATGGGAGAAAGTGTGTGGAGCAATGGGAGAAAGAGTGTGGAGCAATGGGAGAAAGTGTGTGGAGCAATGGGAGAAAGAGTGTGGAGCAATGGGAGAAAGAGTGTGGAGCAATGGGAGAAAGTGTGTGGAGCAATGGGAGAAAGAAACTTATTGTTCTCATCAAAGTGCCATGGTTGGAAATGACTGAAATGATCAGCAGCAGGAGCAATGCATCAGGTTTTGGATGCAGTGCAGAAAGTGAATGAATGACTTAACCAGGTCGGGAAAAGTGAACACATTTGCAGATTTACCTCCACCCTGCGCTTTAAGCACTCCTGTCCCCTTTTCACTCTTTTGTCAAGTGTACTGTATCACATCACTGCTCACATCATGGTGGAAGGGGTGCCAGAGGGGATGCAAATTAGGTGGCATGAAAGGGGAGGGTGGGGTGAACACTGTGCCCATAGCCTACCAGCCTCCACTGGAGTTTTACCAGTGGCAGAGTAGGTGACTGGTGGCCTTCCTGCTTGGGGCAATTCAGGCCCTTAAATGGCCAACTACTGGCCACTTAAGGACATCCTCCTGCTGCTGTTGGTACTTTACCAGTGGTAGTGGGTGCAGATGCTTCTTAGCAAGGCCCTTGGGAGCTGAGGGAAATGGGGAGCTGATGGAGCATGGGGGGTGGCGGGGGTGGGCGTGTGGGGGGGGGGGGGGGGGGGGGAGGGGGAGGGGCGGGAGCTGCCTCCTGTCCAAGCATCCTATGCTTACTAGATGCCTTTTCAGTTTTTACCAGCCTCACTTGTCCCCCACCCAAGGCACCTGATCATGGATTCCACCACCGCCTTCGCCAGGGTCTGTCAGACTAGCCCACCTCACTCACCTCTGTGTCCATCTCTAGAGACAATCTTTGGGTTTGCTGTTACAGTACCAGCAGTGGCCGCCATTGCCAGTGGAAATGGAGAGCTGCTGGTGGTCTGGTTAGCTGGTAACTTGCAGAGGCTGGACTTCCTCCCAGACAGAGGTAGATGTCTCTACCTGAAGACATTAACAGATCAACAGCTGTAAGATCATGTTGGGGCCTCTCAGTGATGCAGAGATGAACTCACTCCTGACTTTTCAGCCAGGGATGGGGCTGTTCGCTCCGTGTAATGTTCTGGCCTGGGAATTTGCAGACAGAATGACAAAAATCTCTGACACACACAGGCCAATGACTGAAGTGGGGAAGACTGAATATGGGGATTATCCAACTAAATCATATTAATTCCTTTTATCTTTCTGGGTCTTCAGTGTGTGCAGCAAATGTCACAGTACATACAGGAGGATGCTTCCTCAGAGGAGCTCAATCCTTCTGAGAGTGCACTGTCACAGAAGCTGCAGCCACACACCAGTGCAGCTGTCTACACTGCAGCGGATCCAGTTAAACAGCTCGTTGGTTTTTACGTGATTCTTCTAAGTGAGCACAGCAGTCCCTGGTGTTAGAGACAGATATGGGCATCCGTGCATTGCATTTCTCTGTAAACTCTGCTCGGCTGAACACAGATGCTGAACTCCAGGGAGTACAAATGAGAAGGAGAATGATAGAAATGCAGCAGCAATTTATCCAGATACTAACAGGCATGCCGCACACACTCTCCGCAATTGCTAATGGATTGGTCGGGTGGAGAATTGCAAGAATCTGCACCCTGGAAAGATTGACTGTGATGCGCGATTAATTCACTCGGGAGGCTGGATCGTACCCGGGAAATAAAGGCTTTTATTAGTAACAAGAATGGAGCTTACTGCTTAACAATACAATCCCAGACTAAAGGGTCACTAGGCAGTGCAGTGACCTTTATACTCCTATAGGTAGGCGGAGCCAACCGGAGTGTACCACAGAACAATACCAACAGGTAGAACACCCCAACCCTAACCCCAACAGTAACAGGAGTAACATATGTACAAGTACCCATAGTGATAACCATCTATGGTTCAGTACCCATAGTGGTAACCATCTATGGTTCACCACATTCACCCCTCCTTTAAAAACAAAGGCCGGTGGGGCAAAAAAACAGTACGAACTGTCCATATATTCACAAGTTCAGTCGTATTGGAGGGCCGCACCTTCTCTGCGACCTCCTCGACACTGGCGGTAGCGCGGGTCCTGGTGACCGTGATGACCCTCTCTCCAAGGCAGAGTCCAGTGACTCCTCCAGTTCCTCACGGACGGGTGGACCACGAGGTGGTGACAATCTCCTGGACTCAGGCAAGCTGTACATGGGAGTAAGAGGATTAAGTGGTGGTCCCGATACTGCCCGCGCCGTGTCAGGAGGGGAGATAAAGGGCAAGGGGTCCCTAACCAGGGGTGTGGGGGCGACGGGGGTTTCCAGGTCCCCTGCAGGCGCCAGATCTCGAATAGAGACTGTGTCCTCTCGCCCGTCAGGATATGCTACATAGGCATATTGAAGGTTGGCGTGGAGGAGATGGACCTGTTCAACCAAAGGGTCGGACTTGCGGGTCCTAACATGCCGCCGCAGGAGGACAGGTCCTGAGTATGTCAACCAAGACGGTAGTGAGGTCCCAGAGGAAGACTTCCTAGGGAAGGTAAACATCCGCTCATGTGGGGTAGTGTTGGTTGCTGTACACAGGAGGGACCGGATTGAATGGAGCGCATCAGAAAGTACCTCTTGCCAACGGGAGACTGGAAGACCCTTAGACCTCAACGCCAGTAAGACAGCCTTCCAGACTGTAGTGTTTTCTCTTTCGACCTGCCCGTTACCCCTGGGGTTGTAACTCGTAGTCCTACTTGAGGCAATCCCTTTAGAGAGCAGGTATTGCCTCAAGTCGTCACTCATAAACGATGAACCCCTATCGCTGTGGATATAACTGGGGTAACCAAACAGGGTGAAAAGATCCCGCAAGGCTTTGATAACCGTGGCAGCGGTCATGTCTGAACAGGGAATGGCAAAAGTGAATCGGGAGTACTCGTCAACCACGTTGAGGAAGTACACATTCCGGTCTGTCGAAGGAAGGGGGCCCTTGAAATCAACACTCAGTCATTCAAAAGGGCGAGTGGCCTTAATGAGGTGTGCCCTGTCAGGTCGGTAGAAGTGCGGCTTGCATTCAGCACATACCTGGCAGCTTCGAGTTATCGACCTGACATCCTCTACGGAGCCGGGTAGATTCCGGGCCTTTACAAAATGGAAGAGCCGAGTGATCCCTGGATGGCAGAGATCATTGTGGAGGGCCTGTAGCCGGTCCTCCTGCACACTGGCACATGTTCCACGCTACAGGGCATCTGAGGGCTCATTGAGCTTCCCCGGACGGTACATGATATCATAGTTGTAGGTGGAGAGTTCGATTCTCCACCTCAAGATTTATCATTTTTGATCTTACCCCTTAACGTGTTGTTGAACATGAATGCCACGGATCGCTGGTCCGTGAGCAGGGTAAATCGTTTTCCAGCCAAGTAATGGCGCCAATGCCGGACGGCCTCCACAATGGCCTGAGCCTCTTTTTCCACAGCGGAGTGCCGAATTTCAGGGCTTTGGAGGGTGCGAGAGAAAAAGGCGACGGGCCTGCCCACCTGGTTAAGTGTGGCGGCCAGGGCGAAATCAGATGCATCACTCTCCACCTGGAAGGGGATGGACTCATAGACAGCGTGCATCGTGGCTTTCGCGATGTCAGCTTTTATCCCTTCAAAGGCTAAGCGAGCCTCTGCTGCCAGGGGAAAAGAGGTAGACTTTATGAGTGGACGGGCTTTGTCCGCATAATTGGGAACCCACTGTGCGCAATACGAAAAGAAGCCTAAGCATCTTCTCAGTGCTTTGATGCTAGTGGGTAGGGGAAGTTCAAGGAGGGGACGCATATGGTCTGGATCAGGGCCGAGGACCCCGTTTTCCACCACGTATCCGAGAATTGCTAGGCGGCGCTTGCTGAATACACACATCTCTCTGTTATAGGTCAGATTCAGGCGAGACGCAATGCGTAAAAACTTTAGGAGGTTGGCATCGTGGTCCTGCTGGTCATGGCCGCAGATAGTGACATTGTCCAGGTACGGGAAGGTAGCCCGTAGCCCGTTTTGGTCTACCATTCGGTCCATCTCACGCTGGAAGACCGAGACCCCATTAGTGACGCCGAAAGGGACTCTTAAAAAGTGGTAGAGACGGCCATCCGCCTCAAAGGCCGTGTATTTGCGGTCGTCTGGGCGAATGGGGAGCTGGTGGTAGGCTGACTTCAAGTCGATGGTGGAAAACACCCGGTACTGCGCAATCTGGTTGACCATGTCAGATATGCGCGGGAGAGGGTACGCGTCCAGCTGCGTGTACCTATTAATGGTCTGACTATAGTCTATGACCATCCGGGGCTTGTCTCCAGTCTTGACCACCACGACTTGTGCTCTCCATGGGCTAGTGCTAGGTTGAATGACCCCTTCCCTGAGGAGCCGCTGAACCTCAAATCTAATAAAGATCTGATCCTCAGCCCTGTAACGCCTGCTCTTAGTTGCGATGGGCTTGCAGCCTGGCACGAGATTTTTGAATAGGCGGGGTAATTTTGAGTGTTGAGAGACCGCATGTGGAGCGCGCTGGACAATTTGGAGGCTGCTGTTCTCCCACTGAAAGTGGAGGGAGTGGCCCATCGTACTGCAGGGTCACACTCCTCAGATGGACCATAAAGTCTAGTCCCAGGAGTATCGGAGAGCAAAGGTGCGGTAACACGAGGAGCCTGAAGTTCTCATAAACTGTGCCCCGCACCGTTAGATTTACCACGCAGCTCCCAAGAACGGTAACAGATCGGGACCTCGACGCCATAGAAATTGTCTGTCTGACAGTCTGTACTCAGAGACCGCACCGTTTCACAGTGTCTGGATGAATGAAACTCTCCGTGCTCCCGCTGTCAAACAGACAATGTATCAGGTGTCCGTTTACCTCTATGTCCATCATGGACTTGTCGAGTCTGTGAGGCTTGGCCTGGTCCAGGATGATTGACGCCACCGTTGAATCTTGAGTGCAATTGCAGGCAGCTGAGATAGTCGATGATGATGACCCCTGCTGGTCGTCTGCAGTCGGTGTCGACCAAAATGGCTGCGCCCATGGATCGCACGTGGTCGATGGCGTTGAAAGTGGCGGCACTCACAGGTCGCACGTGTCTTGCGTCGTCGTCCTCAGGAATGGCGGCGCTCGTGAATCGCACGTGGTTGAAGACGAGGAGACTAATCCTGGAGAGTCACACGCAGCACTGCTTGGCTTTGAAGGTGGTTTAGCTCGGCACACTTTAGCATAGTGCCCTTTCTTCCCACACGTGGAGCAAAATACCATTCCGGCCGGACATCGCTGACGAGGGTGCTTTGCCAATCGACAGAAATAGCACCGTGGACCACCTGGAGCTGCCCCCGCCGTCAGGTCTGAGGTTGAAAGCACGATCGCGCAGTTCCTAGGAGCCGCTGGGTTGAGTTGAGTCGGTGGCTGTACTTGCCACGATGTTCCCACGTGGTCGGTGGGGTAAGTTTCAAGACTTCTGGAGGCCGTTTCCATCGCATCAGCCAATTCCACCGTCTTAGCTAGGTCCAAGTTACCTTGCTCTAGCAGCCGCAGGTGAATATAGGATGAGCCGATTCCAGCCATGAACGCATCTCGGATCACATCGTTAGTGTATTGAGTAGCTGACACTGGCTTGCAATTGCAGGCTCTGGCTAGCTGCTGAAGTTCGCGCAGGTTCTGTCCCGTCGTTTCACCGGGCTGCCGCCATCGAGTGGCTAGTAGGTGCCGAGCATGAATCTCATTTGGTGGTTTGTTGTACAGCTTCTTAAGTAGTTTGATGGTCCCTTTGTAGTCTTGGGCATCACGGATTGTTGCATACACAGTGTCGCTTACCCTTGCGTGGAGGACCCGCAATCTAACGGCGTCGTTTTGGACTGCTGTTGAGGCGTCGATATAATCCTGGAAACACTTCAACCAATGGTCGAAAGTGTTCGACGCTCCATAGGAACATAAGGTCAGCCGATCGGGTTTTAACATTTGCTCCATAGTTTTTCTTTTTCTCTTCAACCAAAAATTGTTGCTAATAAAATTGATGCGCGATTAATTCACTCGGGAGGCTGGATCGTACCCGGGAAATAAAGGCTTTTATTAGCAACAAGAATGGAGCATACTGCTTAACAATACAATCCCAGACTAAAGGGTCACTAGGCAGTGCAGTGACCTTTATACTCCTATAGGTAGGCGGAGCCAACCGGAGTGTACCACAGAACAATACCAACAGGTGGAACACCCCAACCCTAACCCCAACAGTAACAAGAGTAACATATGTACAAGTACCCATAGTGATAACCATCTATGGTTCACCACAGACTGCCACCATCGAACTTCAAGGAAGACACACAAATGCATGCAGGGAGGCCCAATTTTGGCTCAGCCGACTTTGGATAGCACAGGATGATAGATAGTTTATTTGTAGCCTTGCAAGGCATTGCTGAATTCCACCAATCTGTTTGCAACAGAGTGATAGAAGAAATGTGGTACTGGAACAAGAGTGAGATGATAGTGAAAGGAGACTGGGAAGTCAGTAATCCAGTCAAAGTGCTCTCACTTCTCACCCATTGGCAACTCTGCTTCCCCAGTCACAGCCAGTAGCTGACATGTTGCCTCGACAGAAGGTGGCTGAGTCTGCCTATACTCAGCTACAGCTGGAGCAGTCTTTAGCAAAGCCCTCAGGGGCTCCAAAATCCACAAGGCTTCAGTCTAAAATATCTCAGCAATCAAAGCAAGGCTCTGAGCTGTGAGATTGTTAGGTTACCAACAAGAATGCTAATTGTTAATGTCTAACTTTATTATTAGTAACATCCAACCCACACAATGTCTTCCCACATACCCTGCCCCAC
Organism: Mustelus asterias; assembly: GCF_964213995.1. Classification (NCBI taxonomy): domain Eukaryota; kingdom Metazoa; phylum Chordata; class Chondrichthyes; order Carcharhiniformes; family Triakidae; genus Mustelus; species Mustelus asterias. The sequence goes on along the minus strand of NC_135806.1, from coordinate 83,735,075 downwards.
ATCCACACTCTTTCTCTTCCCTCACACCCTCCCCCACCACACACTCTCCTCCCCAATACTCTCCTCTCTCTCACTCTCTCTTTGTTCTCCTCAAAAGTCTCTTCTCCCCCTTCTCTCACACACACTATCGCTCACTCAATTCCTCAGATGTTAGTGGGAGATGCTGCTTGGGCTGCCTCGCTGGGGCCCAGCTGTTCTGACTGACTGGCCTGGGCCCACACTGCTACTCTGACTGCCTTGCATTCCAGGCCCTGAAACTTACCTTCAACACTTACTCTCCCACTCTTTGCTGCTATTTCAATCACAGGTTGGTTTATCTCTGATTTCCCACTGATGGATTCACTAATGAACCTATCAGCAACAAATACAGGCAGCCTGTGATTGGATCTGAATAGCTTTCCAATGTTTTTCAAATATCCGTCCCTTGAATGTCCAGGTTTGGCAGACGCACTGAGTTCACAAGAGTGCTAGAAATTGAAGGTGGCAGAGTCCCATTCAGGCTGCACTAGACCATTGCCGTAGTTCCATCACAGTTGACTTTAATCAATACTCTTCTTTGCAGGATAGTAAAGTGAGAAAACTTAGGGCACAATGTAGAAAGGTAGAGGGATTCCAGGAGCTTGTGTCAGGATGTAAAACAGTTACCTTGCAGCAAAAACATGGTCCTTTTAAGATTGTGAAAATCTTGTGTGAGAATGAAACATAGATGGTCTCTATCATTATCAGATAAGTAATCACTAAATGTAAAAACATTGAATTACCTTGGGGGTATACAAAGGGCATTATTTATGTAGAGTTAGCAAATAACCACAAAAACTGTTGCTGGTTGGTCAAGCAAGGTATCCTCACACAGAGCTGAAGATGATTGCATTGAGGAGGGGATTCAATGGATAAGAGCCTTAATAAAAGGGACGGTTACTTTGTGTTTTATGTGGCAGAGAGAAAGACCATCAAGAGAGAAGAACAAGACAGGATCAGAGACAAGGGAAAGTGAGAGAGATGAAGAGAGAAAGAGAGAGAGACTTGAAGCCCAAAAGACCAAAGCTGTGAGAGAAACCATCTGTGCGCTCTGCCATTCAGATCGTAAGTAAGAAGTCTCACAACACCAGGTTAAAGTCCAGTAGGTTTATTTGGAATCATGAGCTTTCGGAGCGTTGCTCCTTCATCAGGTGAGTGGAGAGTATTCACCTGAATACTCTGAAAGCTCGTGATTCCAAATAAACCTGTTGGACTTTAACTTGGTGTTGTGAGACTTCTTACTGTGCCCACCCCAGTCCAAAGCCGGTATCGCCACATCATTCAGATCGTAACACAGAGGTATAATCAGCATTGAACTGTAAATTACCGCCTGAGTTTATTGACATAGTTTATCTGAGAATTTCATAAATTTGACACAAAGTTGTCTTAATATCGTTGATTCCCAGCAATGCTTTTGCTGGCAAGTCTATTCCTGGTTTTAAAGGGGTACAAGATGCCCAAACCCCAACAGCAATGACAACAAGTCTTGATCCACTGTGAACACTTTTTGAGAGAAGGCAGGAGCAGCCAGCGTGCATCTCAGCAAGGAAAAGCTTTCGGCAGTTTGGAGACCTTGACTGACACACCACTGATCAAGGGCACTCACATAAGAATGATAATACATGCGAATAGATGAAGAATAGACGGGCCTTCAAACAGAAACTAGAATTTATCCAAGATAGGATAAACCAGAGGATATGAAATGAGAGGGTGAAAGATCTTCCTGCTTTCAGCATTCGCTTTTGTGCTCAGTGAGATGCTGAGATTATTAATCTGAAGGATCAGGGAATAGATTGACTGAAGCAGCAAATTGGAGATTTGTGACCTGTACAAAAAGCATGCAAATGCTTTGTTATAGCGGCAACATGTATTTAACCTGAGCACTAGAGCTGCCGTTATTGAAGCTCAGAAAGCTGGGAACCATGTGGAGAATGATGTCTAGAAACACGACAGAACACTAGTGTCCCAAACAAGCTGTTGACAGAGTAGTTCAAAAAGTGAAAAAAAAAACCCTTAGGAGTTGAAACTATCACTGAGGCTTTCAGCTTCTGCGCTGAGAAAATGCTTTTAAGATTATGCAAGAGGGAAAACAGCTAGCAGGGGAAGATTTATGTTAAAGAGCCCATAGCAATAGTTAAAACTGCTGTGAGAGGAATAAGTGTCATTTCTGTTTTTAGGGAGTGAAAGTAATTTTGTTTTTGTTATTTGTGTGTGAACGTTGGAAGCTCCCTATGTCTGTTTATTTCTATACATACGTGTGTTCTCTACAGAACTGAAAGCTGTTAACCCCTTGTTGTCTGGTCTTTAAAGTTGAAAGTATAAGTTTGTTACTCGTTCTATTTATACACGTGCATGTTTCAGTGGGAAACCTGAGTCATGTTTTGGCTGTGAACGAGTTGAAAGCTGTGTGTTCCTGGGCTTGGGAATGGGAAGGTAATACAAATCTTCTGAGTGGGGGCTCTTGTGAAGAAGAGTCATATTCGGCTCAAAAAGTTAACTCGGTTTCTCTCTCCACAGATGCTGCCAGACCAGCTGAGCTTTTACAGCATTTTCTGTTTTTATTTCAGAGTTCCAGCATCCGCAGTATTTTGCTTTTATTTAATACAGATCTTGGTACTTTGAATTCATAAGCCATTACAGGAATCAATATTGTGAAGTTGAATGAAACCATAAATCATATCCCTACCTCGAGGCTTCATTGGGTGTGCTGCTCACCTTTCCCTTTCCTAACTGGCCAATTTCATGTCAGGCATCCACTAATTAGCTACAATACACATTATTCAGCCTATAAAGGGTGGGAGTCGGCTGATCATCTACTTCCAGGTCAGTCTCTCACATACCGCCCAACAGCATAAAATTCCCCCCAAAGTTTTTTAGAATGGGAGATGTGAAAGTTATCTCTAAACATTGCAAGCACTTCTGTCTCTGATGTAACAGCACCATTTAAAACTACCAAGCCTAACCATAATTGTTTCTGAAATTGGAATTGATCAAATTAATTGATGTGAGTTTCCAACACTCAAAGGGAAATTTACCTGAAATTTAAGGGGATAATCAACTGGGTTTTTCAATAAAATAAACCCATGGAGAAACAGTCCAGATGGTTTCTGGATATTGAGAAAAAAGGGAAAGTATGTTTTAGGAAGGAAACAATTGAACACTAACAAAATCTGTCAGCCCAACAACACTGCTACTTGAATTTGGGGTCATTTGAAATGCAAGACAAACGTGTCAGACACATTTATTAAATGGTTACATTTAAGAAAATAATACTGAATCCAAAATAAAGAACAGAACAAAATTTGCTCATAGCTGGGACCAGTTTAGGAATGTTTGATTTCTGTTTTAAAGATATTATGGGAATATTTTGTTAGACTGTAAGGTTTCCCAAAGGCTCCTGAATGAGATGGAATAGCAATTAATGGGATTTTTTTTCTTATTCATTCATGGGACATGTACGTCACTGGCTGGCCAGCATTTATTGCCCATATCTAGTTATCCAAGGGCAGTTGAGAGTCAAACACATTGCTGTGGCTCTGAAGTCACATGTAGGCCAAACCAGGTAAGGGTGGCAGATTTCCTTCCCTAAAGGGCATTAATGAACCAGATGGGTTTTTCCGACAATTGACAATGGTTACTTGGTCACCGTTAGATTCTTAATTCCAGGTATTTTTTATTCCAACATCTGCTGTGGCAGGATTCGAACCTGGGTCCCCAGAACATTAACTGAGTTTCTGGATTAATAGTCTAGTGATAATACCACTAGGCCATCACATCCCTCGTGATGCCTCATGGATGGATGCCCCATTTAGACTAAAGGAGACAGGATAATTACACCACGGGAATGTAAATGGGAGAATAAAACAAGACAAGAGACAAGTGATGGAGTGAGAGAGGGTCTCAAAGACCAAAAGACTAAAGCTGTGAGAGAAACGATCCATGTGCTCTGCCATCCAGATCTTGACATGGGCAAATTTGCCTGGGTTTATTGACATAGTTTATCTTAGAACTTAATAAGCTTGTCCTTTGTCTCAATAAAGTAAATTAACACCAAAGCTTTTCTGCCAAGCTGATTGGTGTCTTAAAAGGATACAAGACCCCCAAAAGCTTACAGAGCAGCCGGTCCCTATCTCCACCAAAGGATGTACCACGTAGAAGCAATGGGAAGAGTAAATTAAAGAAATTGTGATTCACAAAGCGTACACACATGGGTGTTTGGCAATATGTTATGCAGATTCCTTTTTTTTTTAATATGTGATGGCACACACATTTATTGATTAGCATCACTTCCATGTCCTGCCCATTATTGCACCACATGTGTCAATTTCCCTTCCACATATTTCATGATAAATGTCTTTGCTTTACAAGACCAATTGAGTAGATGTGTAACAGGTGGATAAGTGGCTGAGGACTATTAAATGCAAAGACAGGATGGCCCTGACTGTGAGAGCAGACCATAGAATTTCATTTCTTTATGTTTCACGCTAAGTGAACCTTTGTGACATTATGGCTTCCCAGGCAGCAATCATGATTGATGCCCCATCTTCATCCTTCTTCTCCTCAGCTCCTTCTCCTCTGCATTCTCCTGATCTGCAAATGATTGATGAGATCTTTTGTCATCTTCCACCTGGAATCCTCTCTGGTGTGCAATGATGTGCAGGATTATCATTAATCATTCTGAACACCATGGTTGGAGATACTAAAGGGCACCTTCAAACCTATCAAGGGATCTGAGCCAAGTTTGACTTGGGAATTTCTTGTCTCCTATGAATCAACTTGAAGTCTGCTTCCTGGAATAAGAAGGTCTAAATGTAGGGATTCCTCCCTTTTCAGTTAGAATCATAGAAACCCTACAGTGCAGAAAGAGGCCATTTGGCCCATCGAGTCTGCACCGACCACAATCCCACCCAGGCCCTACCCTCTTATCCCTACATATTTACCCGCTAATCCCTCTGACCTACGCATCTCAGGACACTAAGGGGCAATTTTGGCATGGCCAATCAACCTAATCCGCACATCTTTGGACTGTGGGAAGAAACCGGAGCACCCGGAGGAAACCCACGCAGACACGAGGAGAATGTGCAAACTCCACACAGACAGTGACCCAAGCCAGGAATTGAACCCAGGTCCCTGGAGCTGTAAAGCAGCAGTGCTAACCACTGTGCTATCATGCCGCCCAGTTGTACAACAGCTGTACATGTTTGGAAAAACATCTTGCAGTTGACAGCAGTGTTCACTTTTATTGCCACTGGCAATCTGTAGCTACCAAGTAGAGTAGGGAACTGGTGAAAGCCGTACGACGTAGATAGTGCCTTCTTCGACATCGAGCCCTTTCTTGCATATCTCCTTGTTTAAATACCTCTCTCCTGTACACCACTCTCCTGTACAACTCTCTCCTGTAGACCTCTCTCCTGTACACCTCTCTCCTGAACACCTCTCTCCCGTACACCTCTCTCCTGTATACCACTCTCCTGTATACCACTCTCCTGTATACCACTCTCCTGCACACCTCTCTCCTCTACACCTCTCTCCTCTACACCTCTCTCCTGTATACCACTCTCCTGTATACCACTCTCCTGTATACCACTCTCCTGCACACCTCTCTCCTGTACACCTCTCTCCTGTATACCACTCTCCTGTATACCACTCTCCTGTATACCACTCTCCTGCACACCTCTCTCCTCTACACCTCTCTCCTGTACATCTCTTTCCTTTACACCCCTCTCCTGCACATCTCTCCAGAACACCTCTCTCCTGCACACCACTCTCTAGAAAACCTCTCTCCTGCACACCCCTCTCCTGCACACCTCTTTCCTGCACACCTCTCTCCTGTACACCTCTCTCCTGCACACCACTCTCTAGAAAACCTCTCTCCTGCACACCTCTTTCCTGCACACCTCTTTCCTGTACAACTCTCTCCTGTACACCTCTCCCCTGTACACCTCTCCCCTGTACACCTCTCTCCTCTACACTTCTCTCCTCCACACTTCCCTACCTTACATATGCTGATCCCATCTTAGCACAGCATGTATATGGGAAACATCTTCCTCTTTTGATGTGCTGTCTCGTCCTAATTTTGTAACTTTGAAATCGTTAAAGGTATTAACTCAAACACTCTCTACCAAACACTTGCCCCAGGAAACTGAGACAGCAGCTGCAATAAGTGAGATACTATTCAGATGGAATTTTAAATACCTACCTGTAATGTGACTCAATTTCACTCCCAATCCTGGTCAGCTTTCCAAAGCCAGTCCTGTGGACATGAAATTTGGAGTAAACTTAAAGTCAATTTGTAAAGCCCTCATTAATATTTCTCCAGGTCATTAATCATACCAATAACTACCTGTCCAGCAGCAATGATTAAATTCCCAACTTTGGTGTGAATATTCAAGTGGCGTTGAAATGTGCCTTCATTAAAACTGGAAGGAGGCTCATTGAAGCAAGTTCGTGTGCCAGATTGAAAAATCAACAATTTTAACTCCCCACCCGCCACCAATCCGCCTGTTAAAATCCATCCGTTGTCCTTTCACAGTTTATTTATTAGTGTCCCGAGTATGCTTACAGTAGCACTGCAATGAAGTTACTGTGAAAATCCCCTAGTCGCCACACTCTTGCACTTGTTTGGGTTCACTGAGGGAGAATTTAGCATGGCCAATCCACCTAACATCTTTTGGACTGTGGGAGGAAACTGGAGCACCCGGAGGATACCCACGCAGACATGGGGAGAATGTGTGATCCAAGCCAGGAATCGAACCCGAGTCGCTGGTACTGTGAGGCAGCAGTGCTAACCACTGTGCCACCGTGCCGCCCCACATGAATGGAGCTGCTTTAGCTGACAGTGTAGGGATGATTAATTAATGTTGGTAGAATTATGGCCATTAAGCAAAGGTACTCTTGGGGTTTGTGTCATTCCAATCTTGTATTTTAATTCAATTCCCTTGCATTGCTACGACAGCAAAAGCAGGTCATCTTGTCAGATGTGTTATCAGACTCTGAAGTTTCCTCTGTCAACCCAGACTAAACAGTGAAACATAGGGGGACATTGGATGCAATGGATTTCCCTCCAATCCCACCTTGATCCTTGCCCTGGATGAGAAGATTGCCAGCTTTCCTTTTTGCTGTCTGCCGTGTGTAAATGTTTGTCAGATGATGGGGCTTTTACTGCCACTATCTTCGTTGGCACAAGGACAGCTGAAGAAGGATAGCAATATCTCCCAAGATAGCAGTAGTAAGTTCCCTTCGTCACTGGTTGGAGGATTGGCAGATAGTGGTCGCTCTCTCTCTCTCTTCATATTGTCCCTCAACACAACCAACTGAATGTCTCATTCTCAGTCCATCAGCGTCAAAATGAGAAAAAATGTAGTAATATTTTCTGTCAGGATACTTCTCCAGATAACAAAGCATTTCTAACAGAAATGTTGGTACATCTTTAGCCTTTCTGCTGATATTCCTGATCCTCCTTCTGTATGGTTAACTTCTCAGTCCTCGATATTAACTTTGTTTCTTGATGATCTTTTTGCAAAACCAGATTGGCTCCATCATTGCACCGTGAACAGATGTACACATGGAGCTTCAGGTGGACCAGATAATTGCTTATGCCTGTGATGCGCTATCAATAAGGCGAAAGACTACCGGTATGCCAATACAAGTGTAGGCTTTTATTCACAACAGAATCAGGAGCAGATCCCAACAAGTAACCGACCTGGACTGAACAAGGGGGAGGAGACAGCCACCTTTATACTAGGTGCCAAGGGGAGGAACCAAACTGGAAGGGGATGTGTCCAGGTATGACAAGCACACACAACGGTGGTCCATATAGGACAAAGGCACAACTGAGGTCCACCACATTCACCCCTTCCTTTAAAAAAACAACATGGGGGTGAAGCGGAAACAATATTACAAGTCCAGACGAACCAGTGGCTTGATCCGCCGTCGCGATCGTCATAGTGCAGGTCGCAGAGTCGTCCGAGCAGGGAGCGATGTCGGCCCAGACTCCGTACAGTGAGCGTCGAGAGAAGACGCTGGGTGGTGTGAAGCAGACCGATCCGTCGTCCCATCCAGTTGTCGGATACTGCGTGGCGACGGCTCCGGCGACTCAAGCGAGCTGTACACAGGGGCGAGAGGAGTGAGCAGTGGCCCTGGTGGCGTATGGGGAACAGTGGGAACCGGAGCTAGGGGGTGTGGGGCCACGATAGGCTCTGGGCGCACTACATTGGGGACAGGGACTGAGGGAGGAAGAGGCGCAGCAATCTCCGAGTGGACAACACCAGGGACCGTGGGGCGGAAGGATGTGGTGACCTCAGGGGCACCCGCGGGTGCCAAGTCACGGATAAAGCTTCCTGCTCAGCGCGTCTTGATGCCAGTCTCAAAGATGGCGATTCCTGCGCTTCCGGTGACTGCATCAAAGATGGCGATTCCCACGCTTCCGGTGACCGCATTAAAGATGGCGATTCGCGCGCAGCCGCCGCCTGCATTAAAGATGGCTGCGCCTGCGGAACACACGTGGCGCCACGAGGCTTCGGAAGCAGCTTTGCCCGGCAGACTTTGGCGAAGTGGCCTAGCTTACCGCATCCGTAGCAAATCGCGTCCTTCGCCGGGCAGCGACGCCGAGGGTGCTTGGATAGGCCGCAAAAGTAACATTTGGGCCCCGCCGGAACAGCCGTCGTGGTGGAGCCGTTGGTAGAACGGGATGCAAGGTAAGACCCGAGATTGTGAGAGGCCGCTTCTAACGTTTCAGCCATCGTGGCTGTTCTTCGGAGATCTAGGTAATCTTGTTCCAGGAGGCGCTGCCGGATGTATGTAGACTCAATGCCCGCAACGTAGGCGTCGCAGATCAGGTCCTCCGTGTTCTGAGCTGCTGTAACAGCCTTACAGTCACAAGCTCGAGCTAGGACCCGCAGGGCACGCAGAAATTGGGCGCACGATTCTCCTGGCTGCTGCTTGCAGGTAGTTAGGAGATGTCTGGCGTAAACCACGTTAGGGCTCTTTCGGAACTGCCCTTTTAGGAGTTCGATAGCGTCCGCGTACGTAGCAGCGTCCCGGAAGATTCCATAGACAGCTTCGCTTACCCGGGCGCGGAGCACGTGGAGTTTAGCGTCGTCGGTGTCGATGGCCGTAGCGGTGTTGACGAATGCTTCGAAGCAGTCCAACCAATGATCAAATTTGTCAGAGGCTCCAACCTCTTGAGGGTCTAATGCTAACTTGTCGGGTTTTAGAAACTGCTCCATGCTGGTCAACTGTTGTGAATAAAATTGATGCGCTATCAATAAGGCGAAAGACTACTGATATGCCAATGCAAGTGTAGGCTTTTATTCACAACAGAATCAGGAGCAGATCCCACTAAGTAACGGACCTAACAAGGGGGAGGAGACAGCCACCTTTATACTAGGTGCCGAGGGGAGGAACCAAACTGGAAGGGGATGTGTCCAGGTATGACAAGCACACACAATGGTGGTCCATATAGGACAAAGGCACAACTGAGGTCCACCACAGCCAGCTCGATACACTTCTTTAGAATGTGAATTACCTCTAGCAGTATACTGTAAGATATGGTTTGCCTTCTTTACTTATCATTTATTCATTGACAGTTTTAATAAACAGTCCACCAGTGTCTCCACAATTCAATTACGAATCTTCTTCTTTTCACAGCTTTGCCTTCTGCTTTCATGAGGCAATTTCCTGTGTGGTAATATGTCATAGATTACTGCAAATTAAATATATGACATCTACGGTTGCCCCTATCACTATCTGAATTATTTTTTCATTTATCGTTGGGATGTGGGGATTACTGGCTTGGCCAACATTTATTGTCCATCCCTAATTGCTCTTGAGAAGGTGGTTGTGAATTGTCTTCTTGAACAGTTGCAGTTGCAGGGTGTAGGTGCATCCACAGTGCTGTTAGGTTAGCAGTTCCAGGATGTTGGCCTGTGACATTGAAGGAACTGTGATGTATTTCCAAATCAGAATGGTGTATGGCTTAGAGGGAGGCTTGCAGGTGGGGGTGTTTCCACGTGCTTGCTGCCCTTGTTCTTCTAGATGGTAGAGGTCATAGGTTTGGAAGGTGTTATTAAAGGAGCCTTGCAGGTTGCTAAAGTACATCTAACAAATGGTAAAGACTGCTGCAACGGTAGATGAGGACATGCAGTTGATGTTGTCTACATGGACTTTAGCAAGGCCTTTGATAAGGTACCGCATGGTCGGTTCTTGCATAAGGTTAAATCTCATGGGATCCAGGGTAAGGTAGCTAAATGGATACAAAATTGGCTTGATGACAGAAGCCAGAGGGTGGTAGTAGAGAGTTGTTTTCCAAACTGGAGGCCTGGGATCAGTGGTGTGTCTCAGGGATCGGTGCTGGGCCAATGTTATTTGTCATTTATATTATTAGTTAGGATGAGAATATAGAAGGCATGGTTAGTAAGTTTGCAGATGACACTAAGTTTGGTGGCATAGTGGACAGTGAAGAAGGTTATCTCCGATTGCAACGGGATCTTGATCAATTGGGCCAGTGGGCTGACGAATGGCAGATGGAGTTTAATTTAGATAAATGCGAGGTGAAGCATTTTGGTAGATTGAACCAGGGCAGGTCTTACTCAGTTAATGGTAGGGCGTTGGGGAGAGTTACAGAACAAAGTGGTCTCGGGGTACAGGTTTATAGTTCCTTGAAAGTGGAGTCACAGGTGGACAGAGTGGTGAAGAAGGCATTCGACATGCTTGGTTTCATTGGTCAGAACACTGAATGCAGGAGTTGGGACATCTTGTTGAAGTTGATAAAGCCACATTTGGAATACTGTGTACAGATCTGGTCACCCTATTATAGAAAGGATATTATTAAACTAGAAAGAGTGCAGAAAAGATTTACTAGGATGCTACCGGGATTTGATGGTTTGGGTTATAACAAGAAACTGGATAGACTGGGACTTCTTTCTCTGGACTGTAGAAGGCTGAGGGGTGATCTTATAGAGATCTATAAAATAATGAGGGGCATCGATCAGCTAGATAGTCAATATCTTTTCCCAAAGTTAGGGGAGTCTAAAACTAGAGGGCATAGGTTTAAGATGAGAGGAGAGAGATACAAAAGGGTCCAGAGGGGCACTCACCAGAGCATGGTGAGTGTCTGGAACAAGCTGCCTGAGGTAGTAGTAGAGGCGGGTGGATGGGAATGATGAGTAAGACTGGATGACACAAAGATTGGCTGGGTGCTTAATGATGAAAGAGAAGGTCTTAGCTTGCAGGAAGGTATAGACGGGTTAGTCAGATGGACAATTCAGTGGCAAATGGAATTGACTCCAGAATAGTGAAAGGAAAGTCACTTTGGAAGGAGTAACAAGACAAGGTTGTCAATGAACGACAAGACACTAGAAAGTTCAGAGGAATAGAGGGATCTTGAGGTGCCTGTCCACAGATCCCTGAAGACAACAGGTCAGGTTAATAGGGTAGTTAAAAAGGCATACAGGACACTTGCCTTTATCAGTTGTGGCATATATTGTAACAGCAGGTCAGGTTATGTTGGAGAAGTACAAAACTTTGGTTAGGCTACAGCTGGAGTACTGTGTGCAGTTCTAGTCACCTCATTTTAGAAAGGGTGTGATTGCACTGGAGAGGGTGCAGAGGGGATTCACCAGAATGTTGCCTGGGATGGGGTATTTGAACAATGAAGAGAGGCTGAATAGTCTTGGGTCCTTTTCTTTAGAGTAGAGAAGGTTGAGGGGAGATCTGATTGAAGTGTTGAAGATTATGAGGGTCATGGACATGGTGAATAGGAAGCAGCTGTTGAAGGGTTAATAATGAAGGTATAATTTTAAGGTGAGGGGCAGGAGGTTTAGTTTAAAGTTTATTTATTAGAGTCACAAGTAGGCTTACATTGACATTGCAATTAAGTTACTGTGAAAATCCCGTAGTCGCCACACTCACCTGTTCGGGTACACTGAGGGAGAATTTAACATGGCCAATGCACCTAACCAGCACATCTTTTGGACTGTGGGGACTGTGGAAGGAAACCAGAGCACCCGGAGGAAACCCACACAGACACGGGGAGAGCATGCAAACTCCACACTGATAGTGATCCAAGCCGGGAATCGAACCTGGGTCCTTGATGCTCTGAGGCAGTAGTGTTAACCACTGTGCCACATTTAGAGAGAATCTGAGGAAAAATATTTTCACCCAGAGGGTGATGGGAATCTGGAATCCACTGCCTGCGAGGGTAGTAGAGATAAGAAAATGCACAACCTTTAAAAAATATGTGGATGAGCACTTGAAACGTCATAACAATCAAGGCTATGGACCAAGTGCTGGAAGGTGGGATTAGTGTAGTGTTAGATCTAGTGTAGTTTTGTCGGTGCAGATTTGATGGGCTGAAGAGCTTCTTCTGTATTGTATGACTCTCCATGACTCTCACTCTCTCTATGAGTCATAATCACTGACTGCATGTGACAATTAGGATTTAAAGTTCAGTTTGCATGTGTTCTTAGAGTCACAACTTAGAGTCACATCACCTGGGCGGCACGGTAGTACAGTGGTTAGCACTGCTGCTTCACAGCTCCAGGGACCTGGGTTTGATTCCTGGCTTGGGTCACTGCCTGTGTGGAGTTTGCACATTCTCCCTGTGTCTGCGTGGGTTTCCTCCGGGTGCTCCGGTTTCCTCCCACAGAACAAAGATGTGCGGGTTAAGTTGATTGGCCATGCTAAAATTTCCCCTTCGTGTCCTGAGATGCGTAGGTTAGAGGGATTAGCGGGTAAATGTGTAGGGATATGGGGGTAGGGCCTGGGTGGGATTGTGGTCGGTACAGACTCGATGGGCCAAATGGCCTCTTTCTGCACTGTAGGGTTTCTATGATTCTATGAACTCACTTGCAAATGAATGTTTCTTTTATTATTAGTTGTTTCACTTTCTTTCAACCTGCACAAAAGAACCCCCTTTTCATTTTGTTTAGGCTGTCCAGCATTTCTCTGCCATCGTTTAGAGGATTGCAACATGGTTTAGCATTCTTCAGGTTCCTTTTTTAAATCTCTACTGGATTGTACATAGTTTGGGCCCTCAGAAAGTAGTGGCGATGAGGCCAAAGGCTTCACCATTCACTTGGTCTGGTTAACTTTGTCAATGCTGATTATTGGCCACCCAACAACCTTTGGTATGCTATCAGCTATGAACTGTAATCCAAGGGAAAATCCCCTGTCCTCGCACTTCTTAACACCTGGATTCAGCAACCTCTTTTGCACTTTAAAGTTATTTTTTTAACAGGGTTTCCACTTTCTGAACTGTTATGTTCAGTTTTATTCCATATGTGCATGGTTTTTAAGGTCTATGCCTGTGAAGAAAATTCCCACCAATAAAAGATACACATTTTCCTTTGTAACTTTATGGTGTTAGTACTGGTTGCCATTCTGTTTCAAAGCACTGCTTTCCTTTGTTCCATTATGGGTTTTGGGTCCTGTTGCTACCTTCCTTGTCACACCTTGATCGTGCTTTCACTGCATGTTTATTTCACATGACATTACTTCACCTTTATCTCTTTGTTGTCCATCTGATGCTCCAATGTCCTTGTAACATCAGCAGATTGAGTTTCTGACACTTTTGGACACATCCTTAGGTGGAACAATATTGTTCACAGCAGGGTTACAGAAAGTAATGCATTTTGCTTGTCACTCAATTTTGCCTGCGCAAGTTTTCGCAGCCTGAATGTGTTTCGCCAGAATCATTGGAGATGACAATACTTTATCCCAAGGCAGGTCATTTCCTAATAAAACATCCAATCTCAAACTTCACAAACTTTTTCACAGTGTGGTCTTATTTTAATTATCCAGACCTTACACAAACCCAGAGAGAAAAGTTGGAGAGTGGGGGTGTTGTTGAGTGGGTGGGGGGTTTCCAGCTGCTGGCGGGGGTTGGGGGGTGGGGGTTGGGGGGGGGGGGGGGTTAGTGTGGTGAGAAGTGATTAATCTGCAAGGTTTAAAAATGAACACCCATCTTTTCACAGCCTCAAAGCCAACATTTGCCCATTTACCCTCACTCATTGCCTTTTATAGCCCCTGTGCAACTTAGTGCCAACTCATGCCAACCCATGCCCTGCAACCACCACCCTTTGCCCTTACACCTACCATGGCAACTCACTGAGTGTTCACCACTTTAACTTCAACTTTTTTGTAATGTTTTCACAATTTAGTTCTTTTTGACAGTTTGAGTTTGACAATTCGAACAAGATTATGCACTTTTTAATACACATTCATGTCTAATTTTAACAGTCCCAGAGGGCATCTTACCTCTCCCAAAGAGCACATAAAGTCTCCAAAAGATATTCCAGGTCCATATCCAAAATGGTATCTTACCTCTCCAAAGTATATAATTACCTAAGCAAGTAACTCCACAAAGTTTAGACCTGCTCCTACCAGCCCTAATCTGCATGCACTGTGTTCCCCACTCCAAGCTCATCAAATTCCAATATAACTGGAAGCAGCTACTGTTTCATATGGCCAGCTCTGAACCATGGTTGTCAATCTTAGAACCCATTCCCATCCTCTTCCCTGTTAAAATGGTAGATGTCATTTTCAGAGGTGGGGCTTGCAGACCGGGGCCATGCAGCCATTTTCATAATGTGAAGAGACTCTCTGGCCGGAATTTTCCAACCATTCATGTCCTGCCTGCCGCCACTGCAAGCGAGGACGAGGAATTTGGTGCTCAGCCAAATCTCCGTTCACTGCAGTGGAACCAGAGAATCCTGCTGGCGTGAATGGCAGGAAAATTCTGGCCTCTGGCTTGAGGAAAATTCAGGCCAACAAGTCTAGCAGTCCATAGATTTTAAGTTTTGGATGTATCCACAAGCAATAGAAGGTGGGAAGGCCACAGTTGGTTTTTGCCTTGGTATATCCATTTAAAGTGGACTCCCTCCATTGGTCATTCAGTTAGGAATTTTCCAGAAATGTGAGGTGGTCTGTGCAGAAATTTCAGAAACCACCTGACTCTCAGCAGCTTTCTTATCAGCCTGTTAATGCTCATTTCAGAAAATGATTTACTAAATACAGTCCATGTTTAAAGTTATGAATATGCTCGGCATGACAGTATGACAAACTAGCACTTGAATTTCTCCACCTTTCAACCAGTCCCTTTGTCCCCATGACAACCAAATCACAGAGGCTTGTTTCCAGGCAGTATGATTACCATTCTCCATTCAAGGACATCTGCTTTAACTTGCATTGAAAGAGACAGTTTAAACATAACCACCTTATGAAACCTCACATTTGTAACACCACTCCAGTTTGATATCTAATTTTAAAGTTAAAGTTTATTTATTAGCCACAAGTAAGGCTTATGTTAACACTGCAATGAAGTTACTGTGAAATTCCCCTAGTCGCCACACTCTGGCACCTGTTCGGGTCAATGCACCTAACCGGCACGTCTTTCAGACTGTAGGAGGAAACTGGAGCAGCTGGAGGAAACCCACACAGACATGGGGAGAACGTGCAAACTCCACACAGGCAGTGACCGAAGCCGGGAATCGAACCCGGGTCCCTGGCGCTGTGAGGCAGCAGTGCTAACCACTATGCCACCGTGCCGCCCTTTTAGATGTGCTTGGCGCTCCTCCTGGCATGTTCTCCTATCCTCACCAAAGCAGAGTTGCTCACTTGCTTTGATGGTAATTTGACAGGGCTTAAGGTTACAGATTGTGGTTGAATATAATTCTGCTGCTGTTGATGGCCCACAGTGCCTATGCATGCCAGTTTAAAGCTGTTATAATTGTTCTCAATCAGTCCCATTCAACAAGATGGCAGTGCCACACAATACAATGGAGGGTGTCCTCAGTATGAAGATGGGAGAGTCGGCTGGGTATGCCTTTGCCGTATCTGATACTTATATTGATGCTGCATAGTCCATTCAGTTTTATTCTTATTTGACTTTTATGTAGCAGTTGGTAGAAGGAAGTGGCTTGCACAGCTATTTCAGAGGGCAGTTGAGAATCAACACTATTGCTGTGAGTCAGGAGCCACATGTAGACTTCCTTTCCTAAAGAAGTTTTGTGAATCAGATGGATTCTTACAACAATCCAGTAATTTGGTCTCCATAACTGAGACAAGCTTTTTATTTCAGATTTATCTGATTGGTTTTTAAATTCCCCCATCTGTTCCAGGATTTGAACACATGCCCAGAGCATTGGTCCTGCCCTATGTATTAGCAGTCCAGATACTTTCCCATTATGCTATCAATCCTGAAGTTATTTCCTCAAAGTCATTGAATAGATTTGTTGACACATATGAAGACAAGGTAATTCTCTCATATTTCTCCAAGTCTAACATTGTTTATTTTCCCAAAGGACCCTTTCGAATGTTGAATCTACTATACCTGTCAGACTCCCTGACCATCACTTATCTGAGTTATGCCTTTGCCCCGTTTTGTAAGCCAACATTATATCTGATCATCTCTGCACTCTTCCTGTGTTAAGCATTTCCATTAAAAATGTCGATCAGGATGTGACCAATTTTAGTAGCCACTTCCTTAAATACTCTACAGCTTAATCCATTTTTCGCTAATTCCAGTGGATTAGAGAAAGAAAGCATAAAATTAGGAGGAGGAGCAGGCTATTTGGCCCCTCAACTCTGCTCCACCATCCAGTAAGATTATGGGTAATCTAATTGTGGCATTAACGTCATTTTACTGTCACGAACACAGTATGCCCCCCGCACCCCCCATCAACCCGTCACTCCTTTGTTGATCAAAAACCTCTCTCACTCAGTCCTCATCATATTCAATGATCATTCTTCACTAGACAGGTATAATTTGTGAAATGTCCAAGATAGAGGGGCAAATTCTGAACAATCATGTTGGCTGAAATGGATTAAACCTCTCTTGCCAAGGACAGCACCATTTTGGGATGGCTACAATATTATAAATATACAATCCCTAATATAACTTGAAAAAAAAGCTTCATGCACCCAACATCAATTTTCTTAAAGGAATTGAAACCAGCTCTCTTTGTCCAGTTTCTGATACCAATTCAATTTGAATATTCCATTCACACAATCAGAGCAAAATTCAAAGGGAGTATTTTCCACTTAACAGGTTCATGGCCATTAACTGCTTTGGACAGCTCAGAACACCATCTTTTGATAAG
The DNA here is from genome assembly GCF_964213995.1 of Mustelus asterias. NCBI lineage: Eukaryota > Metazoa > Chordata > Chondrichthyes > Carcharhiniformes > Triakidae > Mustelus > Mustelus asterias. Next base: position 83,717,958 of record NC_135806.1, on the reverse strand, counting down.
GAGAGGCTATCTGGTTCAACATACTGAATGTTACAGATAGAAGGAGAATTAAATCAATGCACGTATCAAAGTCCTGGAGAATACTCAATGTTTAAAGAAACGATTCTGGAACAGTTTACGTGGAGTTTGCACGTTCTCCCCTTGTCTAAGGGAGTCCCCTCTGGGCGCTCCAGTTTCTTTCCACAGTTCAAAGATGTGCAGGGTAGGTGGATTGGCCATGCTAAATTATTCCGTATGTCCAAAGCTGTGTAGGTTAAGTGGATTAGACATGGTGAAAGCATAGAGTTATGGGGATAGGGCAGAGGGAGGGAGAGGTGAGCCTGGGTAAGATGCTCTTTTGGAGTGTTGATGCAGACTTGATGGCCTCCTCTTGCACTGTTGCGATTCTATTTTTGGGTGTAAAATAGGTGGTGACAATGAAGCTGCCCATGGCAGAGCCTGCTTGATTTTTCTTCCCATTAGCTTTTATGGAATATGAGGCAGGCAGCCATATACTAGCTCCCACTTTGTGTCCCTGCCTTACCCAAAACAATCCCACCTCTCCCCCCAACCCCTTGTTCAACAAAAGCACTGATTGATGCTTGGTATTATCCAGGAGTGCTTGCTGCCCTCCTCGTTCATGCAATCCTTCCTCAGCTGTGATAGCTAATGTCAGCAGGATATTGATAACAATGGAGCTGACCCTGATCTTACTTCATGTCCACACACACACACACACAACACACACCCACATGCACACATACACACACCCCACACACACACACATATACACACACACACACCACACATACACACACACCACACGCACAACACACACACACATGCACACACACCCCACACACACACATACATACACACACCACACATACACACACACCACGCATACATGCACACGCACAACACACACACCACACATACACATCCCACACACACACATATACACACACACATACACCACACACACAGATATACACACACACACGCACACACACAGACCACACACACACACACACACACACATACATACCACATGCACACACACACGTACACACTACACACACACAGATGGGCGGGTGAGGTTCCCAGAACGGAAATCTCAGTTGGCCTCGGGCAGGATTTTATGACCTCGCCCGAGCAAGGCTGTAAAATCCCAATATTGAAGCAGCTGATTTTGCTCTCCCTATTCCATGGCTGCGGAGACCAATTGCGGCATTTTCTTTTACATCCCAGCCTTGAATGACAATCTTGCTGGTCCAAATGGCTCAGTTCTATGCAGTGCATTGCATTTATTAGCTGAAACATTGGGGGTAGATTATTGAAAAGCAGAGTGAGCACAATAGTGGAGGAATGCATTGAAATGGATGTTTTTAGAGCACTTTTTGATCAGATTATTGCTGAGTGAAATTTCAAAGTGTATGAATCAGTTTATTAATGGTGCAATTTCAAATACTTAGGAAATAATTTCTAAAATTATCTGTGAGCCGCTTCTTTTCTGCAAGCAGTAGGAACAGGAGAAACCACATGTATTCTGCCTTCAAGTGAGGAGAGCTTTTTGATGAATCAATTCATTTTCAAAGGGGTATCAAGCAGGAAAACCATCTGCCTGGTGCTAGAGAAACTATTCAACAGATGGCATCTACGAATTATTCTGACTGATGTCCTTTTGAAAACTGATACAGTCAGCTGCATGATGTCCTGCGTTAGCTTGGGAACATTACAGGAATATTCTTAATTGCTTAAATAATTTGGCAAGAATAGAAAGACCTTTCCAGTGTTGATCTTATTTATGTGGAGATCGTTTTAATTAAGTGGTTTGGAACAGTTTAAAATATGCGGATACACAACTTTAAATTTGGAAAGTTGCGACAATAATAGTAACTTGCTCACCCTTTATACCCTGGAGACGCTTGTTCCCCTCCTGAAGCTTTGGATTTTTTTTTTGCTGGAACAGTCTAATCACCAATTGTCTGCTCACATAGAATTATATAGAATAACAATGCATGGCATAGAATTTGCAGCCCAGTAAATGGGCCATATGGTTCAATTTGTCAGCCATTTTTCTGAATTCAGTGTAATCAGTGTACTGCAAAGAAGAAGAGGCAACACTGTCTACATTCATCACTCTTGCCTTTGGTATCATTCAGTAAACTAACAATAATAGCAGATAACTTCATGAGGTATACACAACTGCATGGAACTGACTGTATCAGAATAGGATGGGGATGGAAGAATACGGACTCTGTAAATGCATGCTGTTTTAGTTTAGGCAGGCATCATGATCAGCGCAGGCTTGGAGGGCCGAAGGGCTTGTTCCTGGGCTGTACTGTTTTTTGTTCTTTGTTCTTGTTCTTTGTATTAGTGAATCTGCATGTGCTATTTGAGGCACGATTTTGTAATGAGACAGGAATAGCTGGCAATGAGTCATGTGCAGCCAAATGGAACCATTAAAGGTTATAAAGATAAGTATAGAAATAGCTGATCAAATAATCCAGGGGATGCTATGGTTTCAGTCTTACTGGGATCATGGAAATGTCAACCATGGAATGCCCATTATAAGCCAATTGTAATGTTAAGTTGATATCCTGGAGTTTTATTGAAATATCTTTGATGATCAGAACACTTTGTTCTCTTTACATCTCAGCTATGATTTTCACCACCCTCAGGTTATTAACAATTTCAGTGTCATGCCTGAATTTACATCTCCAGGTGTTGTCACCTAGAGTCATAGAGTCATAGAGCCATAGAGGTTTACAGCATGGAAACAGGCCCTTCGGCCCAACTTGTCCATGCCGCCCTTTTTTTAAAAACCCCTAAGCTAATCCCAATTGTCTGCATTTGGTCTATATCCTTCTATACCCATCGTACCCATGTAACTATCTAAATGCTTTTTAAAAGATAAAATCGTACCCGCCTCTACTACTACCTCTGGCAGCTTGTTCCAGACACTCACCATCCTCTGTGTGAAACAATTGCCCCTCTGGACACTTTTGTATCTCTCCCCTCTCACCTTAAACCTATGCCCTCTAGTTTTAGACTCCACTACCTTTGGGAAAAGATATTGACTATCTACCTTGTCAATGCCCCTCATTATTTTATAGACCTCTATAAGATCACCCCTCAGCCTCCTGCGCTCCAGAGAAAAAAGTCCCAGTCTATTCAGCCTCTCCTTATAATTCAATCCATCAAGTCCCGGTAGCATCCTAGTAAATCTTTTCTGCACTCTTTCTAGTTTAATAATACCCTTTCTATAATAGGGTGGCCAGAGTTGCACACAGTATTCCAAGTGTGGCCTTACCAATGTCTTGTACAACTTCAACAAGACATCCCAACTCCTGTATTCAATGTTCTGACCGATGAAACCAAGCATGCTGAATGCCTTCTTCACCACTCTGTCCACCTGTGACTCCACTTTCAAGGAGCTATGAACATGTACCCCTAGATCTCTTTGTTCTGTAACTCTCCCACTCTGCAAGTTGCCAAAAATGTTTGTGCATTGGCAACATACCATGTATGTTTGACATAATAAATAATGCTGATGCAATGCTCCCCCACACCATGACGGCTTGGTGGACTGAGGCACTACTGCTTAATGCAGGTCACAGGGAATGATTCTCAGCTTTGTGCTGAGATAGCTGAGAAGTGGCCAAAATATTCAATTGGTCTCACGTAGTGAAAATCAAACAATGGCCAGAATTTTCCAGCCCTTCATGCCAGCAGGATCTTCCGCTCCCGCTGATATGAATGAAGATTCTAATGGCTCGCTGACCCTGCAGCAGCGGAATATACCAAGGGGTGGGGTGGGGGGGAGAGAGGGGGGGGGGTGGTGGGAAGAGGGGTGGTGGAGGGGAAAATTCTGGGCACTCTAGCAAGATCTGGCCAATTGGTATTGACATTAGTGTCATAATAATTAAGCTGGAAATAGGTTAAATTAGTCAATTTACAGAGACTGAAATTCCCCTGGTCCTGATGACAGTATAAGGAATTCCACATGAATGAAAGCTATGTATTCATGGAGAATCTTTGTTCTTTTCTATTTTTTTCTTGAACATGCACCAAAACCAGGCAAGAATTATCACAAGCAATGGACACTTTGAAAATTATCCCTTGATGAGATAATGGTCCAGGACTTTGTTACCAAATTAATGGCGAGTATAAAGCACACACTGTCCTTAGTATATAAATCATGCAGAATTTATATAGGGTATCAGTTGTGAATTAGGATAAATTTCAGTTTTATATGTCGACGAATATTATAGTACTAAACAACTCCCTTATCCATATTGTTTTCTTTCAAAGCAAAACAAATAGCTTTTTATTTCAGATTTGCCATAATTGATATAAATGGACGTTAAATCTGAAAGAGCTCTTGGGTATGTTAAAGTGCATGGAAAGGAGAATCTAGTGGAGTGAAATATGGGCTGCTGATCCACAACTATCATCTTATGATACTGCCCACCATGAATTCTACCTTCGATAAATTTCTGAGACAACTGAGATTTGGATATTAAATACAATAGAATAAATCCTGCCATTAAACCTTTCCCTCAGTGTTGGGTGTCCTTTGCAAAGTAATAATAATCAAATGTCAAAAAAATTATTTTTGTATAATTTTGTATTATTCTGTAAAACTGAAAGAGTATTTTTCTATTTATAAAAAAATTACATTTAAGCAAAACATTTTTACTAGTATATTTGATTAGAATTATATTGCATGAGTTAATTGATCTGGTTTAATGATTTAATGGGGCTGTGTCAGCAAGTGACAGGTCTGAGCAAGATTCTAGACTTAGCACAGCCTGGGAGAGTCCAACCTGTTACCACAGCGACAATTTCCCAGTCTTTAGATAAAGAGGGAACTCAGTGCTGTCTCTATGGAAATGATTTCAGAGAGTGCAGAGGGCCCAATATAAATCTCATAATGTAATGCATTTTTAAAGTATCTTTGGCATTTCAGTTGAATTCATTTAGTGTTCTCTATTTTGTAGATTGTTTTCCACCTTGAGCTGAAAGAAAATTAGCCATGTAACACCACACATAGGTTTTGATATTAGCATTCAAATACTTCAATATGACTATTCCTTATCTGCTATTTTAATATAGGCATGAAGCCATTTATTTTAAAAAGGGTTGAATATGAGTGCCTTAAGCATGCACTCATTGTTGTGATTTCTAGGCCTTAGGAAGTTAACATTGATTACCTGGATTGGTAATTGGATTGCATGTCATACAATTTACTACACGAGTTTAAACAATGGCTAAAACCTTGAGCCAGCTGATTCTTGTGTCAACATCAATCTTAGGATTGCCTGCTAGTAGCCTGTGATATAATTATCCCCTTAAATGTGAAAACAGTAACACTGAAAACTTTGCAAACATGTTTAAGGGTATGGTGTAATACAATCACATTAGAAGAATGATATGGGGGCACTGAAGAGGGTTCATAAAGATTAACAAGGATGATAATGGAACTACGAGGTTCAGGAAGGGATGAACAAGCCGGGTCTCTCTTCTCTGAGAATATAAAGTTGAGGGAGAACTAAGAGAGCTGGAGAGCAGTTCTATCATCAACAAAATGCCAATGAACCCATTCAATGTTCCTTTAATTACGCCCTACTTGACGTGGGTGGTGGATTGTCTTGTAGCCTTTCACTGGGAAACTTCTCCAGCGGTGAGACTGCATCAGGAAGCTATCCTGACATGGCTATCCACTATTTTACCAGCCCTCACCCTGCCTCCCAGACTTCCACCTGGGGGCCTGTACAATTCTCCCCATTGGGTCAGTTCTGGCACCACGTTTTAGAAAGAACACAGAGGGCCCTATTTCACCATTTTGATTCTGCTGGGCAGACTTGAACCTGGGAATGTTTCAGATCCGACTTTTAGACCCGTTCTGAGGCACCCCCATACACGCTCTTCCTGCAAAAATATCAGCAATTCCGAATTGCACTGCAGAAGCCTGTGGGCGGGGCTTAACACGCCCAAAACTCTGCAGCTCCGATCAGAGCCTCCAACTGCACATGCTCAAAAAGAAATGATAGAATGCTGCTCCCCTGCCACATCCCTTCCGGGCCGGATAATGCCTCCGCCTGGCCCCCACGGACATCGTTCCCCCCCACCCCCACAACATTAGAAATACCCTTATCCACCCACCCATCCTCCACCCAGACCGATCGCAGCCCCCCCACACCACCACCACCCCCGCCCTCCCCGCACTGATCACAGGCAGAGTGACAGCACACTTGCAAGTGCTCACTTGACCTTCCCCTCAAACTGCATGCAACTTGCTGGAATGCTCTACCAAACTACCTGCGGCTGATCTGCCCGAACGAGGGCAGCTCCATAAAAACCCCAAAAATGGACAGGCAGGCAGGCAGTGCAGGAAGAAGATGACAAAACGACCAGTCCCCAGATTCACTGAAGGCGACCTCGGGAGGCTGCTGGTTGCGGCTGAGGCGAGGCGGGACATGTTCTTCCCCCCAGCAGGACCCAGACCCAGAGGATTGATGGCAATGTGGCCTGGGAGGCAGTTGCTGCTTCCGTCAGTGCCATGGCACTGGCCCCCTGAATGGGGAAGCAGTGCCTCAAGAAGGTCAATGACCTCATCTGGGCAGCAAGGTTGAGTGCTTAACCTCATCCAGCATCTTTCCCCAACTTGCCCCCAGATCCTCCCACCCACAGCACCCTGCATGCTTCCAGCCCCTAACCCCCAAGCACTCCCTTCCGACCCTCACCCCCGCCAAGAGTGGCACTGTACTTGCCCTCTGAGGGCCACCACTTGATACTCTGCAGGAGTCACGCCATCATTTCTTTCATGGCTCCTTCTGTCCCCACAGAAGACCGACCACCCATGAGAGGGTGAAGACAGGGGGTGGTGATCCAGACCTCCAGGTCCTAACCCCCTTTGAAGAGTGGGCACTGGAGCTGTCCAGGGAAGGGGAGATGTGGACTGTCAGCGGTTGGAGTCAAGAAGTGAGAACCTGTCAATCTTCTACTCAATTTAAGGCAATTTTTAGGGGGCATGGGTTTTGGGTGCGAAGGGAAAGTTTTAAAGGAGATGTACGAGGCACGTTTATTTGCACAGAGAGGGTGGTGGGTGCCTGGAACCCGCTGCCGGGGGAGCTCATGGAGGCAGATACGAGAGTGTCCTTTAAGGGGCATCTTTACAGATAAATGAATGGGATGGGAATAGAGGCATTTGATCCCAGGAAGGGTAGGTGGCTACAATTCAGATGGGCAGCCTGGTCGCTACAGGCTTGGAGGGCCAAAGGGCCTTTTCCTGTTATGTAATCTTCTTTGTGCTTTGTTCTATGTTCAATGGAGAATTGTGAATCATGTGTTTTGCATCCCAGGTTCCTCTCCCTCCCTTGCACTTGACATAGAACATAGAAAAAATACAGCACAAACAGGCCCTTCAGCCCACAAGTTGCGCCGGTCATGTCCCTACTTACCTAGGCTTATATATAGGCTTACCTATAACCCTCAATCCTATTAAGTCCCATGTACTCATCCAAAAGTCTCTTAAAAGACCCTATCGAGTTTGCCTCCATCACCACTGACGGCAGCCGATTCCACTCACCCACCACCCTCTGAGTGAAAAACTTACTCCTGACATCTTCTCTGTACTTACTCCCCAGCACCTTAAACCTGTGTTCTCTTGTAGCAGCCATTTCAGCCCTGGGAAAAAGCCTCCGAGAATCCACCCGATCTATACCTCTCAACATCTTGTACACCTCTATCAGGTCACCTCTCATCCTTCGTCTCTCCAAGGAGAAAAGACCAAGTTCCCTCAACCTATCCTCATAAGGCATACCAACCAATCCAGGCAACATCCTTGTAAATCTTCTCTGCACCCTTTCAATAATTTCCACATCCCTCCTGTAATGAGGCGACCAGAACTGAGCACAGTACTCTAAGTGTATCCTTAACCTTGTGTCCTGTGTTGCAGGAACTGATCTAGACACCCCGGGGCCATCTGACATCGTGGTCCCTACTATGGCTCCTGCCCATCCTGCCCCAGACAGCTTGGACAAGTCCGTGGAGGGTGTGGGTGAAGGGACCTCCGAGGATGGCACCATTTTGGCATCAGCTTCCACCTCACAGTTCACCATCCCAGATACTGACACGTCGGTGGGTCCAGTTAGTGATGAAGCTTCTGGGTCACTCTCTGGTGAGCAAGACACATCTGCTGATGCACATTGGATGGAGGAAGGAACGTCCGAGGCCTCTGGCATGTGGGGCCTGCCGGAGGCGAGGACTCAGCTGGCCCTAGGCTACATGCTGGGCCTCTGAGATCACTTCTCCCTCAGCTGCTGGAGATGCAGCAACAGAGCCAGGGAATGCAAGAGGGGCTGATGGCCACACTGGACCGACTGCGAGGCTGTTGGGAGGAGTTCCAAAGCTTTCAGGCGGACCAGCTATTTCTTGTCTTGTGTGGTTCCCAGGCCAACACTGCAAGGGTGGCGTCAGCGGTGGAAAGCCTGGGGCAGGGGATCCTCACTATGAGTGGCAGACTCCAAGCGATGGTCGAGTCACAGCAGGCCACAGCAGTGTCCCAGAGGGACGTGGCTGAGTCACAGCGGGCCATAGCTGAGGGACTCAACAGGATTCTCGAGGTTCAGTAGCCCATGGCTGAGAGGCTCGAGAGCTTGCAGGAGACCCAGCGGGTCAGCGCTGAGACACAGCGGGCTATGGCTGCAGCCTTTGAGAAAATGGCCCATTCATAGGGGGTCATGGCTGAGAGGCTGCAGAGTGTGGCGCAGTCTCAGTGGACACTTGCTGCGGCCATTGACAGGTGGCCCCCAACACGGGTAGCCCACTCACAGAGGGCTCGACCATCATGGGTAGAATGCAGGTGGTCCTCCAGGACTGGCAGTGCCAGGTGATGCTGGAGCTTCTGGAGCTCACTGCTCCATGGAGTGACCCAGGGGCCCACAGGAACCCCAAGGGAGGAGGAAGGGCTCGAGCCTATGTCGGGGCCTTCCAGCCAGGAGACTATGGCTGTGGCTACACCTCCTGACTCCACCCTTCCTGACACCGGGGCATCTCAGGGGCAGCGGGATGAAGAGGGTATTATGGATACACCCCAGGCACCTGGAGGCCGGCCAGGGCCCTCAAGGTCCAGGGCCTCCAGAGGACACCCGCCAAGAACATCACAGGCAACGAGGCGAGGTAGGCAGCTCCTCACTAACCCTCACTGATGGAGTGCCCAAATCGGACTTTTATCGCGCATGCCTGTTCCAGGCCGATTCTGGATTGGCGAATGCAGTGGTAAAGGGGGACATGCCGGTAAAGTTGGGCATGCTGCCTGGTAAATGGATTGAAATGCATGCAAATACATTTAAATGGCTGTCACACCTGTTTTAGGTGCGTTCCCGATAGCAGCCATTTTCAGACCTTGGTAAAGGGGGAACCGGCGCGGAGGTGGGCAAGATCACGCTACACGCCTCACTTCCGACTTTACCAAGTTTTCACGCCTGAAAACAGGCGCAATGCAATGGTAAAATCGCTCCCAAAGGCTTTGGAAAGAGTACGGCAGAGGTTTACTCTAATGGTTGCTGAGATGAGTGGTTACAGTTTGATGGATAGATCAGAGAGGTTGTTGCAGTTGTTCTGAGCAGGGAAGGCTAAGAGAAAAGTTATTAAAAATTTGATAGAGATGTTTAAAAGCAGAAAGAGTTCAGAGGAAACAGATAAATAGAAACTGTGTCCAGTGACCAAAGGGTAAATAATGAGAGAATGTAGATTTGAAGTGATTGACAAAAGAGTCCAAACCCAGTATTTGTGCAACAACTGGTTAGGATTTGGAACGTCCTGCCTCTTAGGGTGGTGGATATAGATTCAATATACCCTTCAAAGGGAACTGGCTGAAAGATCGTAGGAAAAACAAATACCGGGATTTGGGTAAAGAATGGGGAAGTGGGACAAACTTGATGTTTGAAAGACTCAATGAATCAAATGATATTGTAGTGTGGGGCCATATTCTATGATTCTATGATTCTACAGTTGGACTTCTGTATGGGTTTGATCTTGAGATAGAGGAGCCTGCACACTGTGAAGCACTTAGCCTTAGTGAGGATGGTGAGGGTAGTCTGAGAGAGAACACACTAAAGGATGCATTCCTCTCCCAGCTGTATTCAGCAAGACACAGGTGAGGACCACAGGAATAGAATAGAAAACTGAGTGCTCCTCACAAAAGTTTCAAATGATTGAAAAGCATGCCTAGAATCCTCAGCATGACAGCTGAAAGATTGGAGAAGCCTGCTTCCAGGCTTTGTGGTGTCAACTCACATGGCATCAGAATTCTTCAATTTACTATGAAGAATATTAGGTGTTACTTTCAGGGACACTAGAACCAGACTCTCAAAAAAAGAATCAATGTCACCAATCTTTAAGGCTTTATGAACGATGTAACAAGGATTGTTAAAAGAGCTTGATGTACACTTTCTGGAAGGGGAGCACGCAAGGCAATGGAATCACCAAGAAATCAGCTAATTTCCTAAATCTCATGTTGCAAAACATTGAAGTAGCCCTTCACCTTCCTCAGCTTCTCTCAGTCTTCCTCATCTGATGAGATTTGATACTGCTCACTGCCTCCTCCAATTGCAGGCCTCTCTGGATGGTGAGGTTGTGCGGGTTGCAGCACACCATTACGATTCAATGGAATTTCTTTGGACCGTAATGTAGGGAGGCCCCAATCCTATTGAGATACTTGAAACTCTGCTGCAACATACTTAAAAGTGCGCACATTAACATAGAACATAGAACATAGAACATAGAACATTACAGCGCAGAACAGGCCCTTCGGCCCACGATGTTGCACCGACCAGTTAAAAAAAAAAAACTGTGACCCTCCAACCTAAACCAATTTCTTTTCGTCCATGAACCTATCTACGGATCTCTTAAACGCCCCCAAACTAGGCGCATTTACTACTGATGCTGGCAGGGCATTCCAATCCCTCACCACCCTCTGGGTAAAGAACCTACCCCTGACATCGGTTCTATAACTACCCCCCCTCAATTTAAAGCCATGCCCCCTCGTGCTGGATTTCTCCATCAGAGGAAAAAGGCTATCACTATCCACCCTATCTAAACCTCTAATCATCTTATATGTTTCAATAAGATCCCCTCTTAGCCGCCGCCTTTCCAGCGAAAACAATCCCAAATCCCTCAGCCTCTCCTCATAGGATCTCCCCTCCATACCAGGCAACATCCTGGTAAACCTCCTCTGCACCCTCTCCAAAGCCTCCACATCCTTCCTGTAATGTGGGGACCAGAACTGCACACAGTACTCCAAGTGCGGCCGCACCAGAGTTGTGTACAGTTGCAACATAACGCTACGACTCCTAAATTCAATCCCCCTACCAATAAACGCCAAGACACCATATGCCTTCTTAACAACCTTATCTACTTGATTCCCAACTTTCAGGGATCTATGCACACATACACCTAGATCCCTCTGCTCCTCCACACTATTCAAAGTCCTCCCGTTAGCCCTATACTCAACACATCTGTTATTCCTACCAAAGTGAATTACCTCACACTTCTCCGCATTAAACTCCATCCGCCACCTCTCGGCCCAACTTTGCAACCTGTCTAAGTCTTCCTGCAAACTACGACACCCTTCCTCACTGTCTACCACACCACCGACTTTGGTGTCATCAGCAAATTTGCTAATCCACCCAACTATACCCTCATCCAGATCATTAATAAATATTACAAACAGCAGTGGCCCCAAAACAGATCCCTGAGGTACACCACTTGTAACCGCACTCCATGATGAATATTTACTATCAACCACCACCCTCTGTTTCCTATCCGCTAGCCAATTCCTGATCCAATTTCCTAGATCACCCCCAATCCCATACATCTGCATTTTCTGCAGAAGCCTACCATGGTGAACCTTATCAAACGCCTTACTAAAATCCATATATACCACGTCCACTGCCTTGCCCCCATCCACCTCCTTGGTCACTTTCTCAAAAAACTCAATAAGGTTAGTAAGGCACGACCTACCTGCCACAAAACCATGCTGACTATCACCTATCAATTCATTACTCTCCAAATAACTATAAATCCTATCCCTTATAATTTTTTCCAACATCTTGCCGACAACAGAAGTGAGACTCACCGGTCTATAATTCCCGGGGAAGTCTCTGTTCCCCTTCTTAAACAATGGGACAACATTCGCTAACCTCCAATCTTCTGGTACTATACCAGAGGCCAACGACGACCTGAAGATCAGAGCCAGAGGCTCTGCAATCACTTCTCTTGCCTCCCAGAGAATCCTTGGATAAATCCCATCCGGACCAGGGGATTTATCTATTTTCAGACCCTCCAGAATATCCTGCACATCCTCCTTATCAACTGTAATACTGTCTATTCTACTCCCTTGCAACCCAGTGTCCTCCTCAGCTATATTCATGTCCCCTTGCGTGAACACCGAAGAGAAATATTGGTTCAATGCTTCACCAATCTCCTCCGGTTCCACACATAACTTCCCTCTGCCATCTATAACTGGCCCTAAACTTGCCCTAACCAACCTTCTGTTCTTGACATACCTATAGAACGCCTTAGGATTCTCTTTAACCCTATCCGCCAAAGTCTTCTCATGTCCTCTTTTAGCCCTTCTAAGCTCGCTCTTCAACTCCCTCTTAGCCAATCTAAAGCTTTCTAGTGCACTACCCGAGTGCTCACGTCTCATCCGAACATAAGCCTCCTTTTTCTTTTTAACCAACAAAGAAACTTTTTTGGTGCACCACGGTTCCCTAGCCCTACCAATTCCTCCTTGCCTGACAGGGACATACCTATCACAGACTCGCAGTAGCTGCTCCTTGAAAAAACTCCACATGTCGGACGTTCCCAGTCCCTGTAATCTCCTAGTCCAACCTATGTTTCCTAATTCTCTCCTAATAGCCTCATAATTACCCTTCCCCCAGCTAAAACCACTGGCCCGAGGTTCATGCCTATCCCTTTCCATCACTAAGGTGAACGTAACCGAATTGTGGTCACTATCACCAAAATGCACACCAACTTCCAAGTCTAGCACCTGGTCTGGCTCATTTCCCAGCACCAGATCCAATGTAGCCTCACCTCTAGTTGGCCTGTCTACATACTGAGTCAAAAAACCTTCCTGCACACTTTGAACAAAAACTGACCCCTCTAACGAGCTAGAGCTATAACAATTCCAGTCAATATTAGTCAAGTTAAAATCCCCCATAACAATTGCCCTATTACTTTCACTCCTAAGCAGGATTGACTCCGCAATCCTTTCCTCAACCTCTCTAGAACTTTTAGGAGGTCTATAAAAGACTCCCAACAGGGTGACCTCTCCTCTCCTATTTCTAATCTCCGCCCATACTACCTCAACAGATAAGTCCTCATCAAACCTCCTCTCTGACACTGTGATACAATCTCTGACCAATAATGCTACCCCTCCCCCTCTTCTACCTCCTTCCCTACTTCGACTAAAACATTTGAACCCCGGGACCTGCAGCATCCATTCCTGCCCCTGCTCTATCCATGTCTCTGAAATAGCCACAACATCGAAGTCCCAGGTACTGATCCACGCTGCAAGTTCACCCACTTTATTGCGAATACTCCTGGCATTGAAGTATACACAATAACCGTTCCATTAATCCTCAGCTGTTACTATACCTATATTCATCAGGTGCCAGCGGCAATGATATGGGTTTTGCTGACTTTGGCCGTCTTTAGTACATGTGGTCTCAGAGTAGCAACAGTAGGACCTGTTGCAGGAGGTTGCAGACATCTACAACAATTTAGCTGGTGAAGTCTAGGTTCTTGATGCACTGCTCTTTAGATAGCTCCTAGGAAGTGAATCTTAGCCTGTACATCTCCTTGTTGGGGATAGTCTCTATTATTATCTGGCAGGTGGTAATTGTAGCACAAACTAAATCTCAACGAGAAACTGGGAAACTTGGCACACTCTTCTCTTTTTGTATTTTGACCACAAGAAAATATACGTACTGAAGTCAGAAGCCACAAATTCTAGTAACATGCATATGGATTTTAAATATTAAATTTATAAAAGATTAAGAAAAGAAAACTTAAACACACAAGATTACATTTACATAGTTCAAATTAGTGTTACAGAACATTCCCCAAAAAGGTTCCCTACATGGTTAGACTCACAAATAAACATCCTTCAGGCAACAATCCCTTATAGATATTTAATCCATAAAACAACACTTCAGGAGGGCTTACATGGCCACCCACAACACAGCTCACATCTCTCCTTAAGTAGTTATTTTTAATTTTCATTGTGCTTCTATTATTCTTAACCTTATTTGAAACTCACCTTTCCCATAATATACAAATCTTTTATGTTCTCCCTATTGCCCCCGTTTTTAGGAAAATAAAATTTAATATCCTTGCCTTATTTATTTATGATATTTTCCAAACTGTAATCCCCTTTATACTCCCCCCTTTTAAATTTAACAACCAAACACAACACACCTTCTTTATGTCCTAATGCAAATTTGTACCAATGACTTATTTACTTGTTGAAAATTTAACTTGGCAAAACCTACTTCAAATACATGCCTTTCTGACCTAGACTTCTTTGATGTCCCCAAACTTGCAGGCACCCTGATCCCAGATTAATTAAATTATGTTCACACACACAGCCATAAGCCTGCTTCACAGAATAACACAACAAACATCCAAAATATTAAAATGAATAATGGCTGGAATTCTCCAACCTTGTCTGCGGTTGGGATTCTCCGGTCCCGCTGCAGTGCCAAGTTCTCCATTCTCGTTGGCAGCTGTACAAGACCGGAGAATTCCGGCCAACATCTTTCTTCACATCTCCTACGCACAAGCCTTCCCTAACCTTCTGTCTTTTGGTAGGGCCAGATGCTGCTATTGCTGGTTTATAAGGCAGTTGATGCTGTTCCTCTTCATCCATCTGTTTCTCCATCCAAATGAAAATGGTAATAATAGCACCCATTATAAGTTTGCTCTTGATAAAAGGCATAAAAACCTCATCAATTACCTGTAGGTGAGTTTCCTTTTAAGTACTGTTTCAGTGAATCACAGATTCAGATGCCAGGTTTATTAGTGGGTACTGGGTGGCACTTCTGTGATTTGTTGCTTATGTGATACGAGGGTTCCAGTTGTGTCATAGGGCTTACATGTATTACAGAGGTCTATCCCGCAAAGTGTGCAGTTAAAATGGTAATCGGTGGGTGCTTGTCAGGAATACAATGGCACGTGCTCTACCACTATTTTAGCAAACCACCCGTTACATTTGTGTGGGGTGGGCAGCGTTAATTTGGATCTTGTTAACTGGAAGGAAGGAATATGAAGAAAGCTGACACACAGGGCCTGATTTTACCAAAACTTCACGCCTGTTTTCGGGCGTGAAATCGCGGTAAAGTTGGGCGTCGGGCCTTTAACGCGATCTGCACCCGAGTCTGAGCAGATCACGCCTTTACCGACACCCGATTCGGGGGCGGGTCCGGCCTGCGCCAGAATCGGGCGGCCCAACGATTTAAATGCATTTGCATGCATTTAAATTGACTTAATGAACCGCGCGCCCAACTCTACCGCCAAATCCCACTTTACCGTCTTCTGGCCCGATCCACATCCGCACTGTTACCGACCTGCAAAATAAAAGTCTGAAGTCGCCGCTGCAGCCTCCGAAGAGCGGGGTCAGAGACTGCAACAGCTCTCTGACCCAGGTCATCCTCTGGTCCGGGTGGGAGGGGGGTGGGAGGAGGAGAGGAGGTGTGACGTTTCATCCCCTGCGGGGGGGGGGAGGGGGGGGGAGGGGGGAGGGTGTGTGTGGTAGGAGAGGGGGTGTGACGTCTCATCCACTGGTCGGAGTGGGGGGGGGTCGGCTGCCAGTCTGCGGCCGATGCCTCCTGGCACCTTCACTGGTACACTACCAGCCACAGATTACTCTTCCCTGCAGGGGCAAGAGAGTGGGAGAGATGGCTGTGGCTGGTAGTGTACCAGTGATGGTGTATCCCTTTACATTGTGGAATCGGCCACTGTGGAATCGGCCGGTTCTGCTTCATCTTCTTAGCGAGGAATCCCTTCATCCTGAAGGTTTCGTGGGATGGCATGGCCGCACGTCCACTCCGGCAGAAGGCATCGGCCGCAGACTGGCAGCCAACGCCCCCCCCCTTCCCCCCCCCCTGCGACCAGAGGATGAGATGTCACACCCACTCTTCTCCCCCCCGCAGGGATGATACGTCACACCCTCTCTCCCCCTCCCCAGGGGATGATATGTCACACCCCCTCTCCCCCCAGGGGATGATCGGTCACACCCCCTCCCCTTCCACCCCCCCCAGGGGATGATCGGTCACACCCCTCCCCTCCCCCGACCAGAGGATGAATGTCAGAGAGCCGCCCTCTCCGCTTTCTGCTTTTCTTTTGAGCCCAGGCGCACTCTGTCAGATTTTTTTCGAACTGCGCACGCACAGTTCAGAGCTTCAATCGGTCTGCCAGCGCTAAGCCCCGCCCACAGCGCAAATCGGACCGGAGCCGGCAAAACGCGTATGGGTGCGCTGGAAAGAGGATTTTAGGCACGGATCTATTTGACGTCCAGATTCGGCACTTAGGCTCAAAATGGTAAAATTCCCCCACAGTATCAAACATTTTAGAATTGTCCATCTCTCTATCAAGGTTAGTGGTTTTCTGATTGGCATGTGATAATCAAACTTCACAAGGTTAGGAATCAATGTTCTATTCAGTTGACCCAAATGAAACAGTCAAGTCAGCTCTTAATTTTCTACTTTAATGTGCATCAGTCACACCCCATAAGGCATGAACAAGCAACAACCTTTAAGAATCAGATGAAGAAAGAAGGAATTTGCTTGCATAAACACATTTTAATGGGCACTTTAGTACAGTGACTAATCCCATGGGTACCTTCAATCAGAAACAACCTATGCAATGCTTTGTGAGCTGTGGAGTTACCATCAAATTATTTCAGCAGCTTTTCCTTGCAGAATAATAGGAATGTACCAGTCATCAGCTTCCTTGTGTTAGAGAATGGACCAAGGAGATCTTTAGTCACCTTCCTCTCCTCTCATGCTTTCTAACTGATGAAAGAAACTGAACTGTTAGATGAGTAGGAAGAGGTATGAAATTGAAATTTCAAATCCACATGAAATTGAAATTACAAAGCCACATGACTCAGGTTAATTTTAAGGTCATATCAGAATTGAGAGTTTATAGCTATCAGGAAAGACTGAAAGGCTGTGACTCATTTCTTGAGACAGGAACAAGCGGGAGATTGATGGCTTGCACAGAGGAATCCAAGTTCCGGTACCATAGATATCAAATGATTACAGATAAATTCAATAAGGAATTCAAGAGCCTTCCCTTTAATTCCCTTTGTACAAAGAATGGTAATGTGGAGCTTACTTTTCTTTCATGTGATAAATCCCTTCTTTCTTAGCTACATAAGCCTTATCACCAAGTCGTTGAGATAGATAGCAGATGCATTTAAGGCGGAAGGCTAAGTACATGATGGAAAAAGAAATAGGAGGACATGCTGATAGAGTTAGATGCCATAGGGAGGAAAGATGCTCATGTGGAGAATTGGCATAGCCCACTTCAAGTTGCTGGTTTCTGAGCTACAAAAACCGTGAAATTCGATGCACTGAAGTAACTTTACCAGAATTGACGCAGCTGAATTTGGAATTCTTGAAAAATTATGAACATCTGTTTACAAAAAAAATCCAGGCCTGCACCTAGCTCTGGATTTTCAGCCAAGCAAAAGTGGTCCAGGGTTGTTTGTTACACCAGGGATAAAGTGCCCAAAGTGGAGATCTTCTAATCTCGTTTATGCTACCCAATGGAAGCACCAATCAGAGCCCGCTGATTTTTCCCATGGGAAGTGAAAACTGGAGGGATAGCAAACATCAGCAGCTCTAACACAAATATAGGAAATGGATGGTGTTCATGACCAGTGATGTATTATGATGCCAATTTGCTTTTGAAATTGTCCCACAAAAATTAATTCAATAAAACAATAAGCCATGATCCAGCTATCACTTGAAATTAAGTTGAATTACAATTCATCAATTTTAAACGACTACTTTCACTTTCAGCAGTTTAATGAACAGATCCCATCTCCACCAATATTGAAGCTCTGTATACGATCAGCCTTAGTGGAGATAATGTGACCTAAGATTGACAATCAACTCACTTGTGATAAATTACGTGCTGGGATTCACAGAGGTTTATTCTCTCTTTCCAAACTCCTCAAAGCTTGTTTAGGCTAAAATGTCTAAAACCTTTGGGGATGAATTTTGTCTCTTTATCAACTTATCTGCATTGAAACATGGGGATGTAGAACATAGAAACATTGAAGATAGGAGCAGGAGGAGGCTATTTGGCCTTCGAGCCTGCTCCACCATTCATTACGATCATGGCTGATCGTCCAACTCAATAGCCTAATCCTGTTTTCTCCCCATAACCTTTGATCCCATTCGCCCCAAGTGCTATATCTAGCCGCCTCTTGAATACATTCAATGTTTTGGCATTAACTACTTCCTGTGGTAATGAATTCCATAAGCTCACCACTCTTTGGGTGAAAAAATGTCTCCTCACCTCCGTCCTAAATGCTCTACCCCGAATCCTCAGACTGTGACCCCTGGTTCTGGACTCCCCCACCAACGGGAATATCCTCCCTGCATCTACATAAACATGAACATGAACATAAAACATTGGTTCTGCCTGTCTGCTTACTTTCATTTTTATAACTGATCTAATTTTCTGGGAGAATCTTGTCTGAAACAGGCCAAACTTTCATGAATAGATAGGATTAAGTGACACCAAAGATTTTTTTCTGACAAATTGCCCTAATTAGTACAGCATTATCTGTTGCAATCATTCTTGCAAGGTCACTGCAACCTCCTGGTCATTCTGTTGCCTTTGTCATCTTTCAGACTGTAATAGTCAGTTGGCACCAAATGCTTGTCTTAACCAGTTGACTAACATCTTATTTTTTTAAGGCAAACATATCATTATTTTCTCTATATACATCAGATGTAATAGAATAGAAGAAGTAGGATACCCCTAATCCAAGGGGTAGAGTAAATTGAAGGTAGCATTGACTTTCTCCCAGATCACCCCTGAGGACCTCGTTACACATCACAACTACATTCAAAAATCAGGAGTGGATGATTTTATTTAATGCAACTCACATGGGATGATCATGGACATTCATTTTTCCAACATCACAAGTGAGAGACAGGGCCAATGGTTAGCGGTGGTTTGTTATGTAGAGTTTGTGGGGTGAGATAGAAGAGAAAAGGAATATAAGGTGTGAAGGAATCCGGCATGGCATCTACCACATGTCAAGGCTGTGTCTCTCATCCTGCCTGTGACAGCTAGCATTTTTTGTCACAGAGGAAGTGTGTGCAGACAGGCTGAACCATCTCTGGCCTCAAACTCCTGGCACACGTTGCTCATCAAAATTTAGGATCTACTTAAATCCTAAACAGAGCCTGCCCTCCCTGCATCAAACAGGTTACTGTTCCTGGCTGGCCATCAATCACTGCCATAAAAATATAAATAAAACTGAAACTCAAAGAACAGCTAACTCCCCGATTACACTCGGCTCCTGGAACATCAGAATACTTCTAGACAATAATACAAGACCACAGCAAAGAACAGCTCTCAAAACCTGAAAACTGTGCAGGTACAATGCTGATGCAGCTGCTGTAGGTGAAATAGGTGCAAGATTGGCAAGCCCAATGGCCAGCCTCAACAGCCAAGTGAGGGCTTTGCCATTCAATCTGAATTGACACGTAAACTCAACTCACTTCCCAAGGGAATTTAAGACCGTCACAATACTTCGAATACGTCTTGCTAGAAACCAGTATTCAATATTCATTAAGTGACTACGCACCACCAAAGGCACACAGATTGGTGATTTCAATGCCCATGTTAGTACAGATTGTAATACGTCGAGGCGTGTACTCGGAAACCATGGTATTGGTAGAGTAAACTCCAAGAACCAGCTTCTTTTTAAGTGCAGCAAGTTTGACATCACTATCACAAATCTTCCAACAAGCTGTTAAACTGTAAACAACATGAATCCAGCCCAGATCTAAACACTGGCAATATTGGGCTATATTATTGACAGACATATGGTCTACCTGCTGCCTAAGAGGTGCTGAATGCTGTTCAGACCATCGACTTGTCAGGAGCATCATGTTCTTGATGACAATATAAAAATGCTACAGCACAGAGTTAAACCACAAAGGAAACTTGATGTAACCAGTCTAAATGATTTGGCCAAGAGACAGGAACCTGAACAGAAATCAGCCGTAGAGCTTGTTGATGTCTCAGAAGATAACATCAACATTGAAAAGTTTCGGAAAAAGTTCAGAAATGTCATGCATAGCATGGCGTCTGAGGTTTTTGGATTTGTTAAACAGAAGCATCAGGAATGACTAAGATATAATCAAGCTACTAGATGATGTGCACAATGCTTACAGATCCTACAGCTCCGAGAAAACATTGTGAGCAAGAAAAAACAGATACCATCAAGCAAAGAATATCCTGCAGGCCAAACTAAGAGAGATGAATAGCCAACAGTGAGAGAACATGACAGCAGGCTTCAGGAAGCTGCCAATAAGCATGAGCTGAAGGCTCTCCATGAAGGTCTCCAATCTGTCTATAGCACGACACCATTTCTCTCAGCAGGTGAAATCAGCTCCTAATGAACAGGTATGAGATTCTCTCTCAATGGGCAAAGCACTTAAACAATTGACTGAATCAAAATAATCATTGTGGCATGAAAAGTCTGGAAAACAGATAAAGGATGTCAAGATGTTTCTTGTTGACCTGGTCAAGGCTGTTGATACAGTTAACTGTGAAGGCCTGTGGAAGATGCTGTAACAACTTTGATTTGTTACTGTCACATGTATTAGTATACAGTGAAAAGTATTGTTTCTTGCACGCTATACAGACAAAACATACTGTTCATAGAGAAGGAAATGAGAGAGTGCAGAATGTAGTTTTACAGTCATAGCTAGGGTGTAGAGAAATATCAACTTAATGCAAGGTAAGTCCATTCAAAAGTCTGACAGCAGCAGGGAAGAAGCTGTTCTTGAGTCGGTTGGTACGTGACCTCAGACTTTTGTATCTTTTTCCCAGCGGAAGAAGGTGGAAGAGAGAATGTCTGGGTGCGTGATGTCTTTAATTATGCTGGCTGCTTTGCTGAGGCAACGGGGAGTGTAGACAGAGTCAATGGATGGGAGACTGGTTTGCATGATGGATTGGGCTACATTCACAACCTTTTGTAGTTCTTTGCGGTCTTGGGCAGAGCAGGAGCCATACCAAGCTGTGATACAACCAGAAAGAATGCTTTCTATGGTGCATCTTTAAAAGTTGGTGAGAGTCGTAGCTGACATGCCACATTATCTTAGTCTTCTGAGAAAGTAGAGGCGTTGGTGGGCTTTCTTAACTATAATGTCGGCATGGTGGGACCAGGACAGGTTGTTGGTGATCTGGACACCTAAAAACTTGAAGCTCTCGATCCTTTCTACTTCATCCCCATTGATGTAGACAAGGGCATGTTCTCCTTTACCTTCCTGAAGTCGATGACAATCTCCTTTGTTTTAACATGTTTGTTTTATCATGTTCTTTTTATCATGTTCATACCAACATGATTGCACTGAAAAATGCTTAGGGTCATCCATTCATTTCATGATGGGATGATGGCCAGTTTAATGCACAATGATACCTCAACTGCTGTCTTTCCTGTTAACAATGGCATCAGGTAGGCTGTGTATTGGATGTAGTTCTATTTGACATCCATTTTCCTGCCATGCTCCTATATATTCTCAAAGATCTCAGCATAACATTCAGCTGAGGACAGCCAGCAACATCTTCAATTTGTAAAGACTCAAGGTTTGCACAATGATCACAGAAAAGCGATTAAGTGAACTCTTGTTTGTGGATGACTGGGCTCCCATTTCACACACTCTCGAGGACATCCAATCCCTGTTGATCACTTTGCCCAAGCCACAGAATAATTTGGCCTCACAATAAGTCTGAGAGACCGCCATCTTATAATAACCTGCCCGGCCACAAACTCTAATTGCCCATAATCACAATCAACAATACACCTTCAATTAAGTTTAGATGTTCTGCTATCTTGGGAGAATTCTCTCCAACATCATCACATTGGATGCTGAAATTGCCCATCACTTGGCAAAAGCATTCAGCAGGTTCACTCACAATCTTTGCTGGGAGGTCATGGAGCTTGTCTGAAAAAAAAATCAAGTCTACTAGTGTCAGGAAACAGAGGTGGTTTTAAGTGATCTATATTTGTATTGTTAAATATTAGGAATAAGGTATAGATTTAAATGGAACAGAAACAGAAAATGCTGGAAAATCTCAGCAGGTCTGACAGCATCTGTGGGGAGAGAATAGAGCCAATGTTTCGAGTCTAGATGACCTTTCATTGGCTCTGACAAAGGTCATTGAATAGGCCGAAACCGTAATCTGTGATATTGCAGGCATGCAGAAGAGGTTGAGATTGAACATCCATTAGGCACTTTGAATGTAATATTTGCAATTGGATCTGCAAGATTTGGTTTACCATCACAAATGAGACTGTGCTAACCTGGGTGACAAATAATCATTGCTGATTGCTCATCTGTTGAAGCGATAAAAGACCCATCATCCCAACTGGATTTACTTGCACACTTAGTTTGTCCATCAAGGTGGCTATAAAGAAACATTCCATATATAAAAATACCCCTGGAAAGGTGTTTATAATTATTTTTCCCTTTTGCAAATGGTAGTTCTGTGTTGCTTTTGAAATGTTTTCTATCTTATCTTTCTCTTTTTGTTTCTTCCTCAGATCTTTTTGACACTCGAGTAGAATCAGAATATTCCTTGAAATCCAAAACATCCCAGCAGTTGTGCGGAATTCCTGGGAAGCCACTGTAACTGAAACATTTACACAAAGCCAGCAGAACAGAAAACTGATCAAAAAGAACAACATAAAAATAGGCATGTACAGTACAAACATAAACTAAAAGATTGCCAGGACATCGAATACATGGGGAAAAAAATCCCAAGTGCACAATTTCAATGTTGAATTGGTAATGTATGGAAGGAGGCAATAGACACAAAATACTGGAGCCAGGTAATCCAATTCATCATGATGCCACCAACTATAACTATCGGCCTTGCAAACCAACCCTGGCATGGACCAAGGACAACAAGTGGTAAGGCTTCAAGTCAGCACTTAGCTAGTTATTAGGTCACAAGATCACTGGGAACCAAACTCCGACATAAGGATGGCACCTCCACAACCTACTTATGAACTGAGCATACCATTAAAAACTCAGCCATGCATTATTCAACATAATGCAACTTTTCTAGGAGTTTTACAACTATACCGTTAGTGTAAAAAAAAGGGAAAGTTCTTTACAGTCTTCTGGGCTCAACATTAAGTTCAACATTTTCAGATCATAATCTTTAATCTGTTTTCTTTCATTTTCTTTACAGTTTTCATTTTCATTCTTGTTTTTCTCTTGTTTCTGCTCTCAGCTGACATTCATTCTTCATTCTGCAATTTAGACTTCCTCCAGGAAGTCTAATCACTGGCACACTACCAGCCACAGATTACTCTTCCCTGCAGCGGCAAGAGAGCGGGAGAGATGGCTGTGGCTGGTAGTGTACCAGTGATGGTGTATCCCTTTACAGGCCCAGTTTGGTCCTTCTCCAGTGTCTCCTCTTGGACTTGTACTGATCTTGTTGCCGGTTTTCATGCGGATCCACTGTGGAATCGGCCGGTTCTGTTTCATCATCTTAGCGAGGAATCGCTTCATCCTGAAGGTTTTGTGGGATGGCATGGCCGCACGTCCACTCCGGCAGGAGGGATTTGTTCCTCCGGTGGGGAGGAGGGATCGCCCGCAGAGTGGCGGCAGACCCCCTGCCCCCTCCCTCCCCACCGATCAGCCGCAGACTGACAGCGGAAACCCCCTCCCGATCAGAGGATGATCTGGGTCCCACCCCCCCCACCCTCCCACCCCCCCCCCCCCCCCCCCCCACCCCCCCCCCGCCAACCAAAGGAGGACCTGGGTCAGAGAGCCATTGCAGGCTCTGACCCCGCTCTTCGGAAGCTGCAGCGACGACTTCAGACTTTTATTTTGCAGGTCGCTTACAGCGCGGATGCGGAACGGGCCAGAAGACGGTAAAGTGGGATTTGGCGGTAGAGTTGGGCGCACGGTTCATTAAGTCAATTTAAATGCATGCAAATGCATTTAAATCGTCGGGCTGCCCGATTCGGGCGCGGGCCGGACCCGCGCCCGAATCGGGTGTCGGTAAAGCCGCGATCTGCTCGGAATTGGGTGCAAATCACGGTATTGGCCCGGCGCCCAACTTTACAGCGATTGCATGCCCGAAAACGGGCATGAAGTTTTGGTAAAATCGGGCCCTTAGTGTCTATTGTTTGCGGAATAAACCCATTTAAGAATAACTGGGTAGGTGATAATTTTTTCTTTGTGCATCCAGATTAAAACATGTACTAGGAATTAAATATTTTTCATTATGCTCTCAGATGTGAATGATTCTTTGTTACTAATCATTGTTTTACCAAAAAAGCTCCTGTGTCCAAGTGTAATTGTAAACTCCTTCCTCTGTACAAAGCACATTAGGGCCATCTGGTGATACTCTGATAAAAATTAAAACTACAATTGTCCATTTTCCTGTATGAGTATATCTGCTTCTTTTGCACTCTTCTATTCTTTCTACTTCTTTCTCAATATTCCATTTCTCATCCTTTCTCTTGAGGACTACATTCCTAATCACAAGGGGCTTTACAGCAACGCCTGTTTTGACAGAATGAGGTGCAGATTTGATCAGACTTGGTAATTGGAATGATTCAAATATCCTTCATCAGCTTTTCCCACTTATGGAAGCAGACTGCTGTGCACATTGAATTGTCCTTTTCAATGACTGAAATTTGATGTTGTTATTGAAGAAGATGCAGCCGCCAGAAATGATAATTATTGAGGTTAAGAAAAGCTCTCCCACCCAAGTCAATATGCAGCAAATACATAGCAGGGAGAGTGGTCAGCCAAGTACATGGAGTTTCCCATGTCTGTCAGCTTGTAGGGACAAGTGTGAGACAGGAAGTCTCCAGAGTGAGGAAAACTGTAAGCTTCATTAAAGTGGACTCACTCAAAACAGACGATCCCCCATAAACATAGAGCTTACATCAAGTTGCCACATCAGCAAAGAAGCCTCTATTAAGAAGAGAATTTAAAAAAGAACCAGGCGAGATAATAGGTGAAACATGCTGCATATTCTCACCAAGGACACACAGCAGAGAAGTAAACATTAAAGCACAGATTCATATTTTGAGTAGAGGTAAATTGATTACACCTTCTCTGGAGTCTACTCTGTAGGTGTATTATAAGAAGATAAATTGATCTTTCAAGCAATGTGCTATAGGCTGGGGTGGTAGAGCCAGCTCTGGTTCAATTGGTAGCAGACACACCTCTGAGCCCAGAGATTTCAATCTGTGATATTGTACCAGCCCAGAACTGATGAGTTGCAGCAGAACACCTATAGCTGTCTGGTAGCATGGTTACATGGCCTGGCCTTCAAGATTTATCACATCAAATGTTCGGTTGGCAGTACTCTTGCCTCTGAGTCACAAGGCTCCGGATTCAAGTCCCACTCTAGGGGCTGAACACAAAAATCAAGGCTAATGTTCCAATGCAGTATTGGTGGAGCACTGCACTGTTTGCCAGTTGAGAAATGAAACTAAGGCCTCATCTGCCTGCTTGAGTGAATGTAAGAGGTCCAGTGGCACTATTTTGAAGAAGAGTAGGGGAGTTATCCCCAGTGTCCTGGCCAATACTCACCCCTCAATCAACATCATAAAATACAGATTAACAGATCATTGTTGTTTGACAAAATTTGCTGAGCGCAAATTAGATGCTGAGTTTCCGACATTACAGTAGTGACTATACTTCAAAAAGCACTTTACTGGTTGTGAAAAGTGCAATGTAAATGAAACTCTCAATTTTACCTTTTTAAATGCAGTGGTGTTAATGAGGCTGGAGTAGTAGATTATGAAAGGACATTAATGTAAGATGAAAAGTCTATCCTTTTCTTAAAAGCCCTGTCACAGTGATCCTACATGCACATCATAGAATCATAGAAACCCTACAGTACAGAAAGAGGCCATTCGGCCCATCGAGTCTGCACCAACCACAATCCCACCCAGGCCCTACCCTCATATCCCTACATATTTTACCCGCTAATCCCTCTAATCTACGCATCCCAGGACACACTAAGGGGCAATTTTAGCATGGCCAATCAACCTAACCCGCACATCTTTGGACTGCCTTGCTTATTTCATTTCCCTCCTCTTTCTGTTTTTCCTCCTCACCCTCCTCCTTCTCCAAATTGATGGCTGAACTTCAACATATAGAATCCAAATGTGACTGGATGACAAGAGCATCCTGCAGAATGCATGAGCTCCAGCAGACCATTGCAGAATTATGTACTTTTCCTATAATTACACACAGTATTGCAAAGCCGATCTCTGAATTTTAAGGAAGCATTTATTAACTCTACATTGGAACAACTTCAGTGGATCCCAAAAATAATCCCAATTCTTTTCAATGGATCTTCATTTATTTTGGATCATATCATATTTTATTGTCAATTTCCCACTATTGTCAAATAGTCTGGATGAATATTATTGACGTTTACCATTTATTACCATTTTCTTCTTACAGTGGTCAGAAGTAAAGCTGAAATCTTCTGTCATTGTTCGCGGCTGGGATTTTCTGGTGCTGCTGAAAGTGTTTTGGCTGGAATGCCAATTTTCCATGTCAAGGACGGGATTGGAGAATCCAGCCTTTAAGGGCCCTATTTTACCATGTCGATTCTAAGTGCTGGGTGGTCTTGAATCTGGGAGTGTTTCAGATCCGACTTTTAGACCCGTTCTCAGGCGCCCCCATACACACTCTGCCTGCAAAAATATCAGCAATTCCGAATTGTGCTGCACAAGCCTGTGGGTGGGGCTTATCGCCCCCAAAATTCTGCAGCTCCGATTGGCGTCTCCAACTGCGCATGTGCAGAACAAAAAATGATAGAATGCCGCACCCCTGCCAGATCCCTCCTGGGCCAGACAATACCTCCCCCTGGCCCCCACAGGCATTTCCCCACCCCCACAACATTAATGACCCCCTTGTCGTCCCCCCCCCTGCCACCCAGACCAATTGCAGGCTCCTCCCACTTCCCCCTCACTGACCTCAGGCAAAGTGGCAGCGAACCCCCCTCCCCCTCCCCTCCCACCGATCTCAAGCAGAGAGCCGTCGTATGCTAGGCACCTACCTGCTCACTAACTGGAGTGCCCGAATAGGATTATTGTGGAGCATCTCTTTCTTGCACCGATTCTGGATGGGCGAACACAATGGTAAAGGGGGAAGTGCCGGTAAAGTTGGGTGCGCAGCCCATTAAGTCAATTTAAATGCATGCAAATACATTTAAATGGCCGTTGTGCCCGTTTCGGGCGCAGTCCTGATCGCGACCATTTCGAGCCTTGATAAAGGGGGAACCAGTGTGGAGGCGGGCGCAGATCGCGCTACTCACCTCATGCCTGACTTTATTGGCGCCCGAAAACAGGCACAACGTGATAGTAAAATTGGGCCTTAAGTGTTAGCAACTTCCTAAAAATAGGTCAGCAAGTTGAGGATAATCTCCACACAAAGAGCAGCAGAATTCATTATCCGTTCTGATAGTGTGTCAAAGTGGTTCAGCTTGGCTGTTTCCCTTGGGAACACATTGGAATGAAACCTTGTTCTTACCACTTGACACTTCTTGACACCTTTTTATTTTGGCTTGCAAATTGATAGTAATAATTACACACCGAGCATTTCTTTATTCCGTACTCATTACTCATGCAGTCCTTGCATTATAAAAGCTATTGACCCAACTTCCCCTTCGGCTTCCCGTGTTAGCCGATATTATAGATAGTTTGCTTTCTTCAGGCATTGGCTCTCTCCTTTACCGTCATCGCCCCTCTCCTGAAAAACACTCCACCACACTTGCAGATGTCTGCATGCCCCATCTCTGACATCCCTTTCCTCTCTAAAACCCTCGAAAATATTGTTGCCTCCCAGATCCAGGCAGAGTGGAGTTCCCGAAACTCTGGTGCTTAAATTGCCCCAATCAGATTTCTGCCTCTGTCACAGTACTGAAACAGCATGACGTCACACAGGCGCTATTTACAACTCTACTGTCCCCACAACACCCGCAGTGCAAGCGTGGTCTTCCTCCTCCCCCAGCCAGCTTAAGGGCTCACTTTTCAAAACCAGTGAAGATTCTGAGCTCAGGCATAACTTCAGCTGGGTACACCCACTCATATTTGTTGTGGTTGAATTTGTCCTGCAACGACACAGTGAGGAAGAATGTAGGCGGGAGTCATGAGATTGAAGTTGGTGATGAGATGTTGAGATGGCGAGATGGAGATGAGATGGGTGGCACAGTGGTTAGCACTACTGCCTCACAGCGTCAGGGAC
The DNA here is from genome assembly GCF_964213995.1 of Mustelus asterias. Taxonomy (NCBI): domain Eukaryota; kingdom Metazoa; phylum Chordata; class Chondrichthyes; order Carcharhiniformes; family Triakidae; genus Mustelus; species Mustelus asterias. The sequence goes on along the minus strand of NC_135806.1, from coordinate 83,689,414 downwards.
CCAGGTTCGATTCCTGGCTTGGGTCACTTTCTGTGTGGAGTTTGCACATTCTCTCTGTTTCTGCGTGGGTTTCCTCTGGATTCTCCGGTTTCCTCCCACAGTCCAAAGATGTGCGGGTTAGGTGGATTGGCGATGCTAAATTGCCCTTCAGTGTTAGAGGGAGTAGCTAAGGTAAATGCATGGGGCTGTGGAGAAAAGGCCTGGGTGGGATTGTGGTCGGTGCAGACTCGATGGGCCAAATGGCCTCCTTCTGCACTGTACGGTTTCTATGATTCTATGATTCTATGTGGCAGGCGTGATGCTTGCATGGGAGCTGGAGTGTGAGGAGTGTAGCGGCCCTGGGAGGAACATGGTGATTGTGGGAGGGGGGAGGAGGTCCTCGAGTCTGGTGTTGGCAACCCCTGATGTGGCTGGGTGACAGATGGAGTTGTGTGGGTGTGTGAGGGGGTCCAGAGGGGGACCTGGCGTGGTTCACTTACCCTGCCTGAGCAAAGAGATTGTTGATCTTCTTCCAACACTGTTGTCCCATCCTCTTACAGAGTGTGCTGGCACTCACCAGGGCTGGCACTGCAACTCAAGGGAATAGGGGAGATCCTAAATGAATACTTTGCATCGGTATTCACGAAGGAGAGGGACTTGTTAACCGGGAGTGTCTCGGAGGGAGGTGTTGACCCGTTAGCGAAAATCTCCATTACAAGGGAGGAAGTGTTAGGCTTTTTAGGGAACATTAAAACTGACAAAGCCCCAGGGCCTGATGGCATCTATCCTAGACTGCTCAGGGAGACGAGAGATGAAATTGCTGGGCCTCTGACAGAAATCTTTGTCGCTTCTTTGGACACAGGTGAGGCCCCTGAGGATTGGAGGATAGCGAATGTGGTCCCGTTGTTTAGGAAGGGTAGCAGGGATAACCCGGGCCGGTGAGCTTGATGTCCGTGGTAGGGAAGTTGTTGGAGAGGATTCTTAGAGACAGGATGTATGTGCATTTAGAACGGAACAATCTCATTAGTGACAGACAGCATGGTTTTGTAAGAGGGAGGTCGTGCCTTACAAATTTGGTGGAGTTTTTTGAGGAAGTGACACAAACGGTTGACGAAGGAAGGGCCGTGGATGTCGTCTATATGGATTTCAGTAAGGCATTTGACAAAGTCCCACATGGCAGGTTGGTTAAGAAGGTTAAGGCTCATGGGATACAAGGAGAAGTGGCTAGATGGGTGGAGAACTGGCTTGGCCATAGGAGACAGAGGGTAGCGGTCGAAGGGTCTTTTTCCGGCTGGAGGACTGTGACCAGTGGTGTTCCGCAGGGCTCTGTACTGGGACCTCTGCTATTTGTGATATATATAAATGATTTGGAAGAAGGTGTAACTGGTGTTATCAGCAAGTTTGCGGATGACACGAAGATGGCTGGACTTGCGGATAGCGATGAGCATTGTCGGGCAATACAGCAGGATATAGATAGGCTGGAAAATTGGGCGGAGAGGTGGCAGATGGAATTTAATCCGGATAAATGCGAAGTGATGCATTTTGGAAGAAATAATGTAGGGAGGAGTTATACAATAAATGGCAGAGTCATCAAGAGTATAGAAACACAGAGGGACCTTGGTGTGCAAGTTCACAAATTCTTGAAGGTGGCAACACAGGTGGAGAAGGTGGTGAATAAGGCATATGGTATGCTTGCCTTTATAGGATGGGGTATAGAGTATAAAAGCTGGAGTCTGATGATGCAGCTGTATAGAACGCTGGTTAGGCCACATTTGGAATACTGCGTCCAGTTCTGGTCGCCGCACTACCAGAAGGATGTGGAGGCGTTAGAGAGAGTGCAGAGAAGGTTTACCAGGATGTTGCCTGGTATGGAGGGTCTTAGCTATGAGGAGAGATTGGGTAAACTGGGGTTGTTCTCCCTGGAAAGACGGAGAATGAGGGGAGATCTAATAGAGGTGTACAAGATTATGAAGGGGATAGATAGGCTGAACGGTGGGAAGCTTTTTCCCAGATCAGAAGTGACGTTCACGAGGGGTCACGGGCTCAAGGTGAGAGGGGCAAAGTATAACTCAGATATTAGAGGGATGTTTTTTACACAGAGGGTGGTGGGGGCCTGGAATGCGTTGCCAAGTCGGGTGGTGGAAGCAGACACGCTGACATCGTTTAAGACTTACCTGGATAGTCACATGAACAGCCTGGGAATGGATGGATACAAACAATTGGTCTTCTTGGACCAAGGAGCGGCACAGGCTTGGAGGGCCAAAGGGCCTGTTTCCTGTGCTGTACTCTTCTTTGTTCTTTGTTCTTTGTTCAGGACCAGATTATCAGAGCTCGGGGGGTTACATGCAGTTCTAGGAGAACAGGCATCTCTGAGTAATTATCCTGCTCTCCCAGAATCTGAGCTGCATTCCCACAAGACAAACCGACTACCTGTTTAAAAAAACTGAAGTTTAAAACATAAGACCAGAAGACATAGGAGCAGAATTAGGCCACTTGGCCCATTGAGTCTGCTCCGCCATTCAATCATGGCTGATATTTTTCTCATCCCCATTCTCCTGCTTTTCCCCCATAACCCCTGATCCCCTTATTAATCAAGAACCTCTCTATCTTTGTCTTAAACACACTCAATGACCTGGCCTCCACAGCCCTCTGCGGCAAAGAGTTCCACAGATTCACCACTCTTTGGCTGAAGAAATTCCTCCTCATCTACATTCCCCTTAAATATAACAAAAATAATCTGCAGCAACTACTGTCATCACAACTGGAGGAGGGGGAGTGTTATAGAGAATAAAGCAGAGGACATATAGACTTTAACAGGCTTTAACCAAGATCACGTGACATGTCAGTACAGGGCAAGATATCTGCTGCTTATCTGGATAGGACTAGACTGTTCAAAGCAATGGCTTGCAGGGTTTTCTGGTTGCCAAGTAAAAGAAAATTGGCCCCAAGTGACAGGTATACATTAATGAGCTGTACAGTTTTTGAATGGTGTTTAAATGATTAAGAAATTTGATAGGGTAAATACAGAAAATTTATTTCCTCTGGTAAGGTACCAAAAAATTTAGGAGTGAAATCAGGAAGCACCTTTTCACACAGAATGTAGTAGAATTCTGGAACTCTCTCCCCCAAAAGGCTGTGGATGTTGGGAGCATATTTGTTAGGTAAGGGTAAAAAGGGAATGTGGAGCACAGATGGATAATGAATTTGATATACAGATCAACCACCAACACAGCAGTGACACAGACATCATGTTGGAGAGGTTTCCTGGCAGGCACTCCAATACATTGAGCATTTGGTGGTGCACAGGAGGCACTTTCTTTGAAAGATTTGTCCCCTGAAGTCTTTGTGGCTTCTGCTTTATTCCCCACAGCACTTTGGTAGTAGTTGCTATAGATATATACATATTTTATTTATGCTTAAGGGGAATGTTTTAAAATTCTGTTTTTTCTACATGTAGTTGGTATGTCTGGAGGGAATGCAGCTCAGCTGCTCAGAGAGCAGGATAATCACTCATTTTAACCATGCCATCATGATATGGAGATGCCGGCGTTGGACTGTGGTGGACACAGTAAGAAGTCTCACAATACCAGGTTAAAGTCCAACAGGTTTATTTGGAATCACGAGCCCTCGGTGCGTTGTTCCGTTATCAGGTGAATGGAGAGGTAGGTTCACAAACGCAGCATATATAGACAAAGACACAATTGCAAGATAATTACAGATTGGAATGTGAAGGATGGTTGGAATGCGAGTCTTTACGGGTAATCAAGTCTTTACAGGTAAAAATAAACAGTACTGTTTGTACCTTCTTCCGTCTAACACAAATATTCAACATAAGCATGCAGCAATTATTGACCTGTTCACAACAGTAAGTTCTAATAGTCAGACCTGGTTTGTAAGAGAAGCCAGTTCTCTTACAAATTAAAACATCTGTCTTGATTACCTGAGCACCTCTGCAATGAATTGAATGCTGTTAAGACAAGAAGGACAAATGCAAATCATTGCTTTTAATTATAGAACTAACATAACTTGAGAAACACTGAAGAAAACGGGGTAATTCCATTAGCAAGTTTGCTTCTCAACGATCCAATTTTCATTCTTGAATGACGATTCCATTACATTTACCCATTTTAGGTATTAATGAGGGTTAAGGTCAGTAATCGTTCAGGTAATCATTCTTTCAGAAAATTTATTTCACAAACATTGAACAGGGCTATTAGTAATTGTACAATCTGCTGCACAGTTTCTAACTGAAATTATTTGGTACATTTTCTCTTTTGGTGCCTGGGGATTTGTGACATTTACATAGCGAGGCAGATCTCAGAGTACAAGCAACACATAAGAGCAACTACATGCAGAGTTGTTTGAAAATTACAACTGTGAATTTTAATATTTGTTCCTGGCCAATGAGTATATATAACCCACGTACCAACCGAGCATTCTGCATGTAAGAGACTGGAACAAAAGCAGCTGTGCCTTCAGATGCTGGAGGGAAAGCCTTTTTTCTATTTCATCGTGTCTGGAGTCCTGGCAATTATTACAAAGAAATTATGGATACCGTCAGCGGCAACACAATTAATTAAGTACAGTTTCAGAAATCCATGGTGCTATTGAGCAGGGCAGATTAATCCCAAGAACGAAAATCAAGAACTTCATTAGGGATTCTCTCAATTGACCATTTAACTTCTGTGTAAAATCAGTGGAAGCCACATATATGTGCCGTTGGAGCTGTTGTAGTTTTCCTTCAGGAGGATGAACATATGTCTGTAAACATGATTAGAAGGGAAGTGATGTATGCATTGTATGTTCCAGTCTTAGTTTAACTTTTGCTGCAAGTAATAGAATAAACAACAGCTCTGAGTTTCCCAAAAGACTGTTCTCATGTCTAAGCTTAATAAATGAACTCACAATTTGTTTATCCAATCAATTATGAGCAATTGGTGCCCTGCGTCTTATGCAGCAAATAAGATCAGGAGCTTCTAACATTATAAAAGCACAACAGCATCCCAGGCTTCTATCAATCTTACAGGTTGGAAGAATTCCATTGGATGTCCCCAGTGCAAGTGTGACTCTAACCAGAATCCTGTGACATATATGTTAGTAACAGCCTATCCTGCCAGAGTTGATCCAAGTTGGGAGATCAGTGATATTCAGAGACGAGAAACATTTGACTCTTGCATCTTTATTTGAAATTGGAACTCAGGCCAGAATGTTACATGTCTCGGCTGGGCACACACCAGACCCGACAGTGTGTAAATCATAGAAATCATAGAAACCCTACAGTGCAGAAGGAGGCCATTCGGCCCATCGAGTCTGCACCGACCACAATCCCACCCAGGCCCTATTCCCCTATCCCCACATATTTACCCACTAATCCCTCTAACCTACGCATCCCAGGACTCTAAGGGGCAATTTTTTTTTAACCTGGCCAATCAACCTAACCCACACATCTTTGGACTGTGGGAGGAAACCGGAGCACCCGGAGGAAACCCACGCAGACACGAGGAGAATGTGCAAACTCCACACAGACAATGACCCAAGCCGGGAATCGAACCCGGGACCCTGGAGCTGTGAAGCAGCAGTGCTAACCACTGTGCTACCGTGCCGCCACAAGGCTCACAAGGAGACGTCGGAAGCCTTTCCCAATGCCATCATGTACAGGCATGTGCGCGAATTGGAGGTGACACCCACCAACAATTAAAGGGCCAATTAAGACCATTAAAAGTCCAATCGCCAGTGATTTCACGCTTCCCGTGCAATTTTCAGCTTGTCACATGGGGAAAATGGAGGGAGGGATAAAAGGCTTCCAGAGTAGTAGCAGCTTCTCTGTGATACAGAGTTCATAGCTGTGTGAGTAAAGAGTTTTGCTTGAGTTTCCTAGTTGCTGTTTAGTATTTGAGGGTGACCGTCAGCATTTCAGGATTTCCCAGGAAAGTTTTCCTGAGGATTGCAGGAGAATGAACCCTCATTTGCAAAGTCCTGGTCCTCTGCATCTGCTCCAATGCGGATAGTCTACGCTGTTGGCGGAACCTCCTCTGAAGAGTAAGAGAAAGGTAGAAGGGAGAGGAAGCCAGGTGAGCACAGGCAGTGCCCCAGGGAGTGATCTGTAAGAGGAAAGGCACAGGCTCAGTTGGTGCAGGAACAGCAGGGAGGCTCAAGGCAGTGGCGGACACCAAAGATGCCACTTCCCAATGGCTAGAGTATACAAATCGGGTGGGTAAGTGGAGCTGAGTATACAAAAGGATCAGCCATGATCTTATTGAATGGTGGAGCAGGCTCGAGGGGCCAGATGGCCTACTCCTGCTCCTAGTTCTTATGTTCTTATGTTCTTACAGACAGTGCACCAATTAGGCTTCGGATGTCCAAGGCCAAGTGCCAAAGGAGGCCACACATCTCCAGGGATACAGTGACATTAATTCGTGGCACGATAGGTCCCAAAATCACCTCCAACTGTGTGGGTGGATCCCCTATACCGATGGCGCTTAAGGTCACCATGACGCTCAATTTCTACACCTCCAGTTCATTACGGGGCTCAGTGGGGGATCTGTGTGGCATCTCGCAATCAGCCACACATAGTTGTGTCAAGCTGGTGACTGTTGCCATCTTCACTCACACCTGTACTTTCATCAACTACCAGACAGACAAGGGCAGCCAGGCGGAGAGAGCATGAGGGTTTACAGGGAAAGCTGGGTTCCCCCTGCATTCAGTGTGCTATAGACTGCATGCATGTGGCCATCAGGGTGCCAACAGAAGAGCCGGGGGTTTTCATCAAAAGGAAGGGGTACATGCAGACTGCCTGTAACCACAGAACACAGATTTTATAAGTCCATGCCTATTACCCTGGGAGCCCAAATGATTCATACATCTTGCAGCACTCCCAGGTACCAATGCTGTTTGTGGCTCCTGAAAGATTGACTGATGCCCCCATTCTATCACCCAAGAACTGAGGTAGAGGACAGACACAACAGAAGTCAAACATCCACAAGAGTGGTGGTGGAGAGGACCATCCGGCTGCTCAAGATGCACTTCTGCTGCCTTGACCGATCTGGGGGATCATTGCAGTATCCACCAGAGCGTGTCTCCCTCATAGTCGTTGGATGCTGTGCCGGGCACAATCGAACTCTGACAAGAGGGGACTCAGTAGAGGCTGAGGAGAGTGAGGCAGGACTGTAGGCCTGAGAGGATGATGGGTCCGAGGATAAGCCTTGGAAAGTATAGGGTGAGCCCTTCAAGGCGGACAATAGGAAGGAGGACAGGGTAATGGTTGCAAATATATTAAAATCAGCTTCTTGACTTTCCTTGGCATGATCTTCACTACTCTGTCAGCAAAGAGCTTTGAAAATCGCACCACCTGATTACGCTGGTGTGAATTGCACTTTTCGATTCTCATGGCATTTTGACACCACTCAAAAAACCCTCGCACAGATGGTGCAGTATCAAAATCCCCCCTTATTGTGGAATTCTGACAGGAAATCTGAACTTTGTGGATGAATTGAGATTAATTTTCACATGGGTTCTTCCATTCACCACTGGTGGAAGAACTACGGAAACCTTAAATGTTTTGCAGTAACAGTGTTTATGCTATCGTGGGGTTTTAGGCCGCTCTTCCGCTGGAGGTATAGGGACAAATGGGAAAATTCCTACTACGCCCTCACGAAAGAAAACTGTTATCAGAAACTGTGAGAAACTCATGGTAATTCCTTACTGATCAATTGTTTTTAAGTATTGTGCTGGTTCAGTATTGCAATATTTCACTGGGCTACTGAGCATTAATTGCCCAAAGATGAACCTGATCAAGCACTTTTTTATTTTCATCTTTCAGGCGAGACGGACAAAAATGCATCGAATTTTATATGTCCTCCAGTGAACTACAAAATGCAAATAAGATTTTAATTGTTTAACATGGTCATGTTAAAATCTTGTCTTGAGTTGAGTTAAGATATTTATAGAAAAATCTTAAGATCATAAGAAATAGAAGCCATTTTGGGAGGATAATCCATTTGAACCAAGGTAGATTAAGTGAGTGAGCAGAAATTTGGCAGATGGAGTATAATGTGGGAAAATGTGAGGTTTCCAGCTCCGCTGTTCTATAAGATTATGGCCGATCTGATTGTAGCATTAACTTCACTTTCCTGCCTGTCCTCATAACCTTTGATTGACTTGTTGATCAAATATCTGTTTAACTCAGCCTTGAGTATATTCAATGACCCAGCCTCCACTGCTCTCCATGGAATAGAATTCCAAAGCCTAATGACCCGATGAGAGAAGAAATTCCTCCTTATCTCCATCTTAAATGTAAGAGCCCTCATTTTTAATCTACGTCAACATTTCTAGATTCCCCATGAGAGCAAACATCATCTCAGCATCTACCCTGTCTATCCATCTCAGAATCTTAAATGTTTCAATAAAAACACATCTCATTCTTCTGAACTCCAATGAGTGTAGGCCTAATCTGCTGAAACATTCTAGATAAGACAACTCCTTTATCACAAGAGTTAGTCTAGTGAATCTTCTCTGAAATGTTTTCAATTCAAGTATATCCCTTCTTAAGTAATAAGTCCAAAACGATACACAGTACTTTGGGTGCAGTCTCATCAATGCCCTGTACAGCTTTAGCAAGACATCCCTACTTTCATACTCCATCCCCCCTGCAATAAAAGCCAACATTCCTTTTTCCCACCTAATTACTTGCTGTACCTGATTCATGTACAAGGATACCCAGATCACAGCATTCTGCAGTCTCTCTCCATTTAAATGATACTCTGTTTTTCTATTCTTCCTGCAAAAAGTGGAAACCTCACATTTTCCCACATTATACTCCATCTGCCAAATTTCTGCTCACTCACTTAATCTACCTTGGTTCAAATGGATTATCCTCCCAAAATGGCTTTAAGCTGTGTTGTGGATGAAAAGATGGATGAACGATCATTATGCTGTTAGATGAGATATTCTCTGCGAATTTTGGACTGGATTTGATGCTCTCCTGCTGGTGGATCTTAAGGCAATGAGGGAGAAGTAAAGTGCAGCAGGTTGCCTTCCTGCCACCTACCCACCCACCCCTGACCTGTCAGAAGGATTATGGGGGAATGGGGTGGGTGAGGCATTGGACTGCACACTCACCATGAGGCCTATTGTGGCTGTTAAGTGGCCAATTGATAGTCACTTAAGGGCCTTATTCTGCTATCACTGGTATTTTCCCTGGTAGCTAGCCCATGCCTGGTGGGAAGCCTGACAGCTTTAACTGAGCAGGTTAGTGTCTGGGAAGCAGATCGCAGGACTCCTTTGGCCCCTCAGAGACACCCCTGTCCAACATCATCCTCCCATTTAACCTTTCCCTGGTCTCTTGAACCCAGCTCCCTATCCCTTCAACCCCTCATTGAGGCCTTCTGACCCTGGATCTACCGAAGCCCTTCATCTGGTGGGACTGCCTGCTGTCCCAGCAGCTGCCATCGTTCCTGGCTGGTGCTGCTGGGACTTCAGAGACAGCTCTCTAAAGTGAGACTTCCTCTCAAGATAGGGGCAGGTGACCACAGACACCAAGTGAAAGTTCAACAATAAGCAGAAGGCCGTGATAAGAACAAACACTGTCCTGGGCAATACTGGAGGGCACGGATATGTTGTGCTGTTTAATGAACTTATATCACCCATTAGAGAGTGTAAAAGCACTGACATATTCTTTATTTTTAAAAATTGCATGTGAAGTTCCATCAAGCCCACTTTTGTCAATCTAATCTTTCTGAATGTTTTACCTCCTGTGAAATAAAACACATTATGATGTGAACCAATTTTTTGCCTCACCATGTATTAACTCAGAATAACATTAGGGGGATTGAAGAAATGCATGTGTGTCAAACACTGAAATCTGGGCCAACTCAAAAGGAAATGTTGTTGTTGCACCCTTGTGTCATATTACCATATCAGTAGATATAGGGAAATGTTAGTCAATTCCATAAAGTGGAAGCACTCAGACTACTTAAGAGAGTAACTGATACTATCATGCCTGAGTAACTATCTATGATTGTTCCAACTTTGTAAACCTATACTGGGCATGCAAACTGCTTTTGTGAACTGATTTTCACCCTGGACAGAAGACAGAAGTGTCAAGAAAAATCCTGTAACATAATACAATTGAATCGCTATTTCTGGGGCCATATTCATAAAATGCATTGTTCATTTAATTCATGTGCCTATCAAACAGCCCCTCTCCACAGCAGAGACAAGAACCGATGTACACTGAAATGAATACAGAGTTAGTTCAGCGAATGATTTGACTGTCAGTGACAATAAGTCCACCCACCTACTGCTGCAAATGGAAGTGATTTTGAACTACTTCACTGCACATATCAAACCAACAAGCATCGTTATTTCTGATTTCTGCATTACAAAGCTAGAATATTTAAATCAAAATATGTATGTATGTGGAGCTGATAAGTCCACAATCAACCTATAACAGAATGTGGCGGTAACTAATGAAGTATGACAATTAGGTGTTGCAATTTCATGCTGCTTTCTTTATTTATTTGATCATCAAAGCTGGCTTGAAGGGAATTAATTGCTCTCTAACATAATCAGTTTCCACCACGAACAATATTTGTGCTGAAGCATTCACTGTTAATGGGTCACATTGAATGTCCTTTCAAACAAACTGTCAATGCCTGGGTGGACGCTATTCTGTCTACATCAGTGGTGGGCAACCTGTGGTCCATCGGTGTTCTGAGTGCAGCCCATGGACATTTTGTTGACTTGCTCACATGCAGGGTTGCCACATTCCACTGATTTCTACCCGCATAGGTTTTCTTTCTACAGGTCTGACTGAAGTGATGCGCATGTAAAGCAAAGGCAAGTGAAGTGAGGTGCATGCTTATTGCTCACAATATTGGCCATGCGAGCCATGCGCTGCTTCTGCACCCAAAATGTAAATACTTCTTTCATTTTTACCAGTTGCAATTGGTGACAGTTCTATTAATATATAAATGATTAAGCAGTTTCTATAGCTCGTTGTGAAATATTCGGAATGTATTAAATGTTTTCAATCTTATTCATGGAGCCATGGTTAGTGAACAAGCTTGATTTCAATCTTGCAGCCCACTGAGATGAAGGAGAGCCACTCATGTGGCCCACTCACTAGCCTAGGTTGTCCGTCACTTCTCTACATTTACTGGTACATTCTGCGGCCATAACTAACGTTTTATTGACAAACTACACTTCTGAATAAGGTGCCAACTAACCCGTTTAGAAAATTAAGTTGCCATTTTTGGATGCCCTCCCCATTTTTACAACATTGCTTTATTTTATGAACCAGATTTTTAAAAATATTACAGCAGACCATTCTCTCGAGGATGGTGAAATTAATTGAAATGAGGGGATAGCGATTTAAACTGCTCAGATAGCAGTAACCAAGGTGGTCAAACAAAATTATGTAATCATTATTATCAATCTATGTTGTCCCCTTATCATCCGCCCACACATCACTTATGATTCTCTGTGTTCCATGGTGCTTGTTTTACAATGGTTGCTGTTCCAACAGTGCTGTTAAGAGCTTCCTGTTATTTTATTGTTGTGTCATGAGGCCTCACACATGATCGCTTGAATAATCACTTCAACAGTAAATCACCTTATGTCTGCCGGGTTTATAATTGGATGATTTACACTTGGTTAGAACATTTGTTGACCCTAGAATTGTTCATTAATGCTTGAAACACTGAGTGATTTGGCCGTATACATTACTGATTCTGTAATGCAGCAGGTACTGCATATTTTTTATGGGGGATCAACAATGATTTGAAACTATTTGAAATTGTAAGTTCACTAAACAAGGATTCATGTAGACAGAACACACAGGGGTATTTTATAAGGCAGTCATGCCGATAGTCTGATCTTGTGTACTTGCCATATATGTCTGGCATTACCATCCAAAACTGTTCCAATTGTTTTCTGTCTACATGCTCACCATCTTCCTCCCATCGATTTGTTTTAAATCTTCCCTCATCTCTTTGAATTGAATCTCTTTAAAGGTATAAATCTTGATCCTGATCTTTGGTGTAATTGGATCCTGGTTCATAGTAAATCATTCTGTGGTCACTGTCCTCCGAGGTACCATGATTTTTATTTCCTTACATTGTTTGAGTCAGTTATGAATGTCAGGTCAAGTTAAGCATGAGTTTTCCCCTCTTCACTTATCTATTGGGTCATGCAGTAGGTGATCAAGACCACTGATTTTCCATTTCGACAGAATAACCAATGGAATGGTGGACGGACACCTCCATTTTATCTGAAATCCCAGATAATAAAAATGGGACTTCATCTATCATTGTCAATTTTAATTTTAATGGGTCTTTAATCTACTTAAGATGAATGAATAAATGTTGATGTTAAAATATTGGCATCCATAGCCAGTTCCCCTCTCATATTACAGGCTGCGCCATTTGAGAAACTACAAAGGATCATGAACGAAGCCCAGTCCATCACACAATCCAGCCTTCCATCCATTGACTCTGTCTACACTTCCTGCTGCATTGGAAAAGCAACCAGCAGAATAAAAGACCCTATACACCCCAGACATACGCCGGAATTCTACTGCCCCGCCGCCATGGGAATCGGAGTGAATGAGAGATGGACAATTGGAAGGTCCATTGAACTTGGGCGGGACTTTCTGGTCTTATGTCGAGCAAGACTGTAAAATCCCACCCATACTCTCTTCCCACCTTCTTCCATCAGGAAAAAGATACAAAAGTCTGAGGTCACGTACCAACCAACTCAAGAACAGCTTCTTCCCTGCTGCCATCAGACTTTTGAATGGACCTACCTGATATTAAGTTGATCTTTCTCTACACCCTAGCTATGATCGTAACACTAAATTCTGCACCCACTTCTTTCCTTCTCTATGAACGATGTGCTTTGTCTGTATAGCGTATAGGGGACAATACTTTTCACTGCATACCAATACATGTTTCAATAATAAACTAAATCAAATCAAATAAACCACAGAATGCAATTGAAAATATCTCAGAATCCCATAGAATAGAAACAGAATCTAACTTATTCAATCACCATCAGCCAGATCCTGTGCTTATTATTTCCAGTAAGAAGTTTAACAACAACACTGTGGCTTTTGCTACCAAATAAACCTGTTGGACTTTAACCTGGTGTTGTTAAACTTCTTACTGTGTTTACCCCAGTCCAACGCCGGCATCTCCACATCTTATTATTTCCCACTGTGGTTATGATGGGCCCTAATTACCCTCCATTGTACTTTATCTGGCTTTAAAGTAGCATTATTACAGGAAGTATATTTATGGAGAATGCAACTCCTGAAGGCTGTTTTGCTTAGAGCAATTGACATCTGTCATTACTTGGCGAGATGCAAAACAAATTTCCCTGTCCCTGCTTACATTGTGGCTGAAGGACTGGAATTAAGTAACCATATCCATCTCTTTATAAGTGCAGCGAGATTAAAGTCTGTAATTTGTAAATGAAAACATGTCTTCAATGTCTTTACTGTATTATGTAACCCTCTTTTCTATTCTGTTTTAACTTCAACAATATCTAAAAGCAACCATTTTAGATAATTCAGAAGGAAGCAAATGCAAAAACAAGTCTAACAGGGATTCTTAAGGAAAGTGAAATGTTTTAAAAATTATAGCATTGTAAAGGAACTAAGAAGCTAAAATAACTGACAAAAATCCAAAGATGTCTGAAATGACTCACTTTGGGTTATTACTAAGACACAAGAAAATTATGCTGTATTTTATTCTTAATTTGGATCATTTGAGCTAGAGGTTTGGTTTTGGGACAGCTAATACTTCACTGGCAATTCACATATACAGGTACAATGGGGATAATTTGGCTCCATGATAGTTGAAAATGAGTGATAATGAAACAGCAACCCATTTTATATCTGTTCCAGGATTGACTTCTATGGAATTGAAAATCATGAGAGATGGTTAACTATACCCAATGCATTAGATGCTTAAAGAAGTCATTTCTCATTCTCATATTTTGTTGGAAGCGTACTGTAGTAAGCAGTAACATAAAGCTGAGTGGAAGGCAGCTGGAAAGAGTTTTGCATTCTGATTTTTAAGAATAAAAAAAGCATTCCTGATTTCAGTACCATTTACTGGTTATTTAATCATGTTCAGCTCTGCATATATATTAATCTACAGCCATGCTTTTAAATATTTGATGCCTATTGTTTTATACATGCCTAGCCTAAAACTAGAAACCCTAATGACACTGAAACATCTTATTAAATTGCGGTACTACTGACCTTCAGCTCCGAGTTTATCCTTCAGCAGCGCTGTGAAGAGATTCTGTGTGTCTTTTGGTTAATTTTCTGCACTTGTTTTTAATATTTTCTGCTGTTTGGGCCTTCCATTTGTGGATTTATTGGTGGCAAGGAGATTGGATTGCAAGAATGAAGAATACCCTCTCCAATTTGGGCTTTGGTGAGACCACACATGAATACAAAACAACAAAGAACAAAGAAAGGTACAGCACAGGAACAGGCCCTTCGGCCCTCCAAGCCTGCACCGATCATGAAGCCTGCCTAAACTAAAACCGTATGCACTTACGGAGTCTGTATCCTTCCATTCCCATCCTATTCATGTATTCATCTAGTTGCTCCTTAAATGCCGCTATCGTACCTGCTTCCAGCACCTCCTGGGCAACGCGTTCCAGACATTCACCATTCTCCATATAAAAAACTTGCCCCGCACATCTCCCCTAAACTTTTCCCCACGCCCTGTGTGAAGTATTGGTCTTGATATTTAAGGAAGGTGTCATGACCACGCAAAAGGCTTTTCTTGAAAGTGGCCTCTGTGCTAAGAATTTGTGTGTGTCCATGTAGCTCCTTTTAATTTATCAATACTTCAATTTCAAGATCACCCAGCAGATAAGCTTTTGTAATAAACTAACCTAAATCTTGTTTAAGACAAAATACTGCTGAATGTTCCATAAGAAATAAGTGACAAAGTTATTAACTAAAAGTACAGATAGAAAGATTAAAATGTAGCTAAAAGAAAACAGATACTTTCAAATCAGTCTCTGAGAGATATCATTGCTTAAGTACCTTTTTTCTGAAGTGAAGCGGTTGAAACTTGAGGTTCAGTTTAGCAGCTGTGATGGCTTCTGTAGTTGAAGAGTTGAAGTTTGTCTATGCAGGTGGATTCAACAAGCAGATCAAACCTGTGCCGGGGCGGACTCTGAAGAGCCCAATTGGTGGGGAGGGGTGTCCCCGTTATGTGTGGTGGCAGGGGGAGTGTCCCGAGGCCTTTGAAGGGGGGACTTGGCAGTGACAGAGGGATCTTGCATTGATGTGAAATCAAGTACCCACAGTAAACTGGCCGGAACTATTACATCTCAACATATGAATTCGAAGCAACAGTAGGCCATTTGGCTCCTCGAGCCAGCTCCACTATTCAGTCCAAAGATGCACAGGTTAGGTGAATTGGCTATGGTAAATACACAGGATTACAGGTATAGGGCATGGGTAAGATACTCTTTCGGAGAGTCAATGCAGAATCGATGGGCTGAATAGCCTCTTTCTGAACTGTAGGGGTTCTATGGTCCCATGGTTCTAAAATCATAGTTGATCTTATTTTGACCACAACTTCACATTCCTGTCGCACCCCAATAACATTTCATCCCCTTGATTATCAAGAATCTATCAATTTAGAACTATAGAACCATAGAAAATTACAGCTCAGAAACAGGCCTTTTGGCCCTTCTTGTCTGTGCCGAACCATTTTATGCCTAGTCCCACTGACCTGCACTTGGACCATATCCCTCCACACCCCTCTCATCCATGCACCCGTCCAAGTTTTTCTTAAATGTTAAAAGTGACCCCGCATTTACCACTTTATCCGGCAGCTCATTCCACACTCCCACCACTCTCTGCGTGAAGAAGCCCCCCCTAATATTCCCTTTAAACTTTTCTCCTTTCACCCTTAACCCATGCCCTCTGGTTTTTTTCTCCCCTAGCCTCAGCGGAAAAAGCCTGCTTGCATTCACTCTATCTATACCCATCAAAATCTTATACACCTCTATCAAATCTCCCCTCAATCTTCTACGCTCCAGGGAATAAAGTCCCAACCTATTCAATCTCTCTCTGTAACTCAGCTTCTCAAGTCCCGGCAACATCCTTGTGAACCTTCTCTGCACTCTTTCAATCTTATTTACATCCTTCCTGTAACTAGGTGACCAAAACTGTACACAATACTCCAAATTCGGCCTCACCAATGCCTTATATAACCTTACCATAACACTCCAACTTCTGCCTTAAAGATATTTAAAGACTCTGCCTCAAGCACCTTTTGAGGGAAATAATTCAAAAGTCTCTTATTCCTCATCCCTATCTTAAATGGGTGTTCTAACCTGGCAATGCCAGTCTGCAAAAAGTGCCAGTGAGGGTAAGAGTAGGATGCTTGGGCGGATGAACATGTGGCTGAGGAACTGGTGTAGGGGGCAGGGTTTCCGATTCTTGGATCATTGGGACCTCTTCTGGGGCAGGTGGGACCTGTACAAGAGAGACGGGTTACACCGAAACTACAAGGGGACCAATATACTTGCAGCAAGGTTTGCTAGTGTTATTGGGGAGTGTTTAAACTAGATTTGCTGGGGGATGGGAACCAGAGTGCCAGAGCAGATAGTGGAGCAGGGGTAAAAAGACAGGTTAGTTCAGGCAAAATCACAAATGGAAGGGTTGAGTGTGATGGAAATAACCTTTTGAGGTGTGTCTATTTCAATGCCAGGAGTATTGTGGGGAAGGCAGATGAGCTGAAGGCGTGGATAGACACATGGAAATATGACATTATAGCCATTAGTGAAACTTGGTTACAGGAGGAGCAGGACTGGCAGCTCAATGTTCCAGGGTTCCAATGTTTCAGGCGGGATAGAGGCAGAGGGATAAAAGGTGGGGGGGGGGGGTGGCATTGTTGGTCAGGGAAAATGTTACAGTGGTACTCAGGCAGGATAGATTAGGGAGTTTGTCTACAGAGGCCCTATGGGTGGAGCTGAGAAACAAGAAAGGTATGACCACATTAATGGGTTGTATTACAGACCACCCAATAGTCAGCGAGAATTGGAGGAGCAAATCAGCAGAGAGATAGCTGACAACTGCAAGAAACACAAAGTTGTGATAGTAGGGGATTTTAATTTTCCACATATAGATTGGGACTCGCATACTATCAAAGGTTTAGACGGGGTAGAGTTTGTAAATTGTGTTCAGGAAAATTTTCTACATCAGTATATAGAGGTGCCAACTAGAGAGGATGCGATATTGGATCTTCTATTGGGAAATGAGTTAGGGCAGGTGATGGATGTGAGTGTGAGGGAACACTTTGGATCCAGTGATCATAATGCCATTAGTTTCAACCTGATCATGGAGAAGGATAGGTCTGGTCCTCGGGTTGAAGTTCTGAACTGGAAAAAGGCTAAATTTGATGAAATGAGAAGGGATCTGGGAAGTGTGGATTGGCACAGGCTGTTCTCTGGTAAGGATGTAAATGGAAAGTGGGAGGCCTTCAAAGGAGAAATTTTGAGAGTGCAGAGTTTGTATGTTCCTGTCAGGATTAAAGGCAAAGTAAATAGGAATAAGGAACCTTGGTTCTCGAGGGAGATTGTAACACTGATTAAGGAACAGATCAGATGCTCGAGGAGTATAAAAAGTGCAAGAAGCTACTTAAGAGGGAAATCAGGCAGGGTTAAAAGAAGACATGAGGTTGCTTTGGCAGACAGAGTGAAGGAAAATCCAAAGAGCTTCTATAGGTATGTTAGGAGCAAAAGGATAGTGAGGGATAAAATTGGTCCTCTTGAAGACCAGAGTGGTAGACTGTGTCTGGAACCAAAAGAGATGGGGGAGATACTAAATGTTTTTTTTGCATCCGTATTTACTGAGGAAACGGGCATGGAGTCTACGGAAATAGGGCAAACAGATCGGGAGGTCATGGAACGTTTACAGATTAAAGGGGAGGAGGTGCTTGCTGTCTTGAGGTAAATCAGAGTGGATAAATCCCCAGGACCGGACAGGGTATTCCCACAGACCTTGAGGGAAGCTAGTGTTGAACTTGCAGGGGCCCTGGCAGACATATTTAAAATGTCAGTATTCACGGGGGAGGTGCCAGATGATTGGAGGGTGGCTCATGTTGTTCCGTTGTTTAAAAAAGGTTCCAACAGAAATCTGGGAAATTATAGGCCAGTAAGTTTGACGTCGGTGGTGGGCAAGTGATTGGAAGGTGTGATAAGGGATAGGATCCAGAAATATTTGGATAGACAGGGACTTATTAGGGAGAGTCAACATGGCTTTGTGCGTGGTAGGTCATGTTTGACCAATCTCTTAGAGTTTTTCGAGGAGGTTACCAGGAAAGTGGATGAAGAGAAGGCGGTGGATGTTGTCTACCTGGATTTCAGCAAGGCCTTTGACAAGGTCCCTCATGGGAGGTTAGTTAGGAAGGTTCAGTCGCTGGGTATACATGGGGAGGTAGTAAATTGGATTAGACACTGGCTCAATGGAAGATGCCAGAGAGTGGTTGTGGAGGATTGCTTCTCTGAGTGGAGGCCTGTGACTAGTGGTGTGCCGCAGGGATCGGTGTTGGGTCCATTGTTGTTTGTCATCTATATCAATGATCTGGATGATAATGTGATAAATTGGATCAGCAAATTTGCTGATGATACAAAGATTGGAGGTGTAGTGGACAGTGAGGAAGGTTTTCAAAGCTTGCAGAGAGATTTGGACCAACTAGAAAAATGGGCTGAAAAATGACAAATGGAATTTAACGCAGACAAGTGTGAGATATTGCACTTTGGAAGGACAAACCAAAGTAGAACGTACAGGGTAAATGATAGGACTCTGGAGAGTGCAGTTGAACAGAGGGATCTGGGAATACAGGTACAGAATTCCCTAAAAGTGACGTCACAGGTGGATAGGGTCGTAAAGAGTGCCTTTGGTACATTGGCCTTTATAAATCGGAGTATCGAGTATAAAAGTTGGAGTGTTATGGTAAGGTTATATAAAGCATTGGTGAGGCCGAATTTAGAGTATTGTGTACAGTTTTGGTCACCTAGTTACAGGAAGGATGTAAATAAGGTTGAAAGAGTGCAGAGAAGGTTCACAAGGATGTTGCCGGGACTTGAGAAGCTGGGTTACAGAGAGAGATTGAATTGGTTGGGACTTTATTCCCTGGAGCGTAGAAGAATGAGGGGAGATTTGATAGAGGTGTATAAGATTTTGATGGGTATAGATAGATTGAATGCAAGCAGGCTTTTTCCACTGAGGCTAGGGGAGAAAAAAACCAGAGGGCATGGGTTAAGGGTGAAAGGAGAAAAGTTTAAAGGGAATATTAGGGGGGGCTTCTTCACGCAGAGAGTGGTGGGAGTGTGGAATGAGCTGCCGGGTAAAGTGGTAAATGCGGGGTCACTTTTAACATTTAAGTAAAACTTGGACGGGTTCATGAATGAGAGGGGTGTGGAGGGATATGGTCCAAGTGCAGGTCTTGGGACTAGGCAAAAAATGGTTCGGCCCAGACAAGAAGGGCCAAAAGGTCTGTTTCTGAGCTGTAATTTTCTATTGTTCTATGGTTCTAAAATGGTAACCCAATGGTGGGGGTGGCATTCCTGTTATGTATGGTTGGAGGGAGGGGGAGTGCAAAGGCCTTTGACAGGGGGACTTGGCAGTGATGGGGTGACGGGAGCCTACAATTAGCCAAGCTAATGTTATCTTTTATTGCAAGGGGAATTGAATATAAAAGTAGGGAGGTTATGCTTCAGTTATACGGGGCATTGGTGAGGCCAAATCTGAAGTACTGTGCATAATGCTGGTCTCCTTATTTAATGAAAGATGTAAATGCAATTGAAGCAGTTCAGAGAAGGTTTACAGTTTATTTATTAGTGTCACAAGTAGGCTTACATTAACACTGCAATGAAGTTACTGTGAAAATCCCCCAGTTGCCACACTCCGGTACCTGTTCGGGTACACTGAGGGGGAATGTAGCATAGCCAATAAACCTAATCAGCACGTCTTTCAGACTGTGGGAGGAAACTGGAGCACCCGTTGGAAACCCACGCAGACACGGGGAGAACGAGCAAACTGCGTACACACAGTGACCCAAGCCAGGAATCGAACCTGGATCCCTGATGCTGTGAGGCAGCAGTGTTAACCACTGTGCCATGGGGCCACCCTAATAGATTAACCCCTGGAACGGGCAGGTTGTCTTATGAGGAATGGCTGGACAGACTCAGCTTGTATCCACTGGAGTTTAAGGGCGTAAGAGTCAACTTGATTGAAACATTCTGGGTGGAATTTATGGTAGAAATGTTTCTGACTACAGATTTTCAGCCCCATTTTATTCAGATCTTTCATTTGTTCTATTGTTTTTAATATTTTGGTAGGAGTTAAACAACTGTTGTCTGTGGTTGGAGCAAAATCAGTAAGGGTTAGTCATTTCTGAAACTATATTTAACTTCTTTATTTTTCACCCAGCAGTTAGAGGAGATTGCAGAGGTCAAACTTCTTGCAGACTCATAAAAAGAAAGAGTGTTTGATCCCTTGTGCCTATTAGGAGAGTATATTTCTATTTCTCAAGTGGTCTTGTAGGACAGATGCATCCATTTTCCTTGGCAGATTGATTGGCCTGGGGGAAGGTTGAGCCTTCTCATTATTTATACCCAGTCAATGTTAGTGTCCGTATGATTATAGCTTGTGCCCCTGATCCTTGTTGATTCCTAGTCCCCCGTGCCAGCACTTTAGATTAATTTTGATTTTGGCCTCAAAGACATCTGCAGTAAAGGCAAAATTGAAACCTGGAGACTCACCCTTTCCCTCTCGCCTGATGGATAATTCACATTTCCTCTTGAGAAAATGCAAATACAACTATTAACTTTTGTGATACTGACATGACTTCAGCTTAACGACATTTCAAATTGCACATGAAATAGTGCCAGAGCATAATTAGGTCAGGCCCTTTCGCTCTGAAGGATGAATACAACCCTCAAATTCAATTCCGAGCAATTTCTTCTGTTAAGCTCTGGCAAGGTGCCTTCAAAAACACAGAAGTAACTATGGAGAAGCTAGGCAGGCTGGCTCTGCCGATTGGAGTGTTGGCAGTTGTAAAACACTGGTGCTGCCAGTTGCTGCGAGAGGGACCATTGCCCCTAGGGGGAGCCATTCCTGCCCCATAGACATCCCACCAAAGAGGATTTACCTGAATGAAATGTGCTAGATGCTATCAGGATTTTCCCAGTAGTCTCCCCACGTGGCATCGGACACTTCTGACACATGCAGAATGCCCATGAATTGACTACCCGGTGGGCAGCTGAGGCACCAAGGTTCCAGCCGCCAACGGCATGCCTTGGTGGTGGGAAGATTTCAAACTGCCCTCATGATGCCTCCCCCCGTCACATTGGCAGCCATCTCGCTTCCAGTCCCTTGCCGATATGCTGTGAAAATCTAGCCCTGATATCCCTAATTAATTCAAGGCTCCCTCTTCCCACAGGCCCTGCCCCCATTGACCCCTCTCCCACAGGCCCTGGCCCCGGTGCTGCCCTCCACAGTCTCCACCCCCTAGCACTGCCCCAGTGGGCATTGCCCAGGTGCCCAGTGGGCATTGCCAAAGTGCCAGGGTGGCACTGGCAGTCTGGCACTGCCCAAGAGGCAGCCCCGCCTTGCCCTCGGCCTCACCAGGGGGCTTCAATGGCCTCTGGTTCCACTGGCAAGGCCAACACCGCTGCTCCCCGTTCATGGGGAGCAGGTATTTTCCTTGCCGGAGAGAACCTCTCCTGGCGAGGCCATAAAAGCAAGAGAGCCCGGACAATTGAACGCCGGACTCACTAAACACATGGAAATGAACATTTCCATAAATTTCAATACATTAACCAGCCTCTTGCCCATTTCCGGCGCCGGAAATCTGGGTGTCGTAATCCGGGTGGCACGGTAGCACAGTGGTTAGCACTGCTGCTTCACAGCTCCAGGGACCTGGGTTTGATTCCTGGCTTGGGTCACTGTCTGTGTGGAGTTTGCACATTCTCCTCGTGTCTGCGTGGGTTTCCTCAGGGTGCTCCAGTTTCCTCCCACAGTCCAAAGATATGCGGGTTAGGTTGATTGGCCGTGCTAAAATTGCCCCTTAGTGTCCTGAGATGCGTAGGTTGGAGGGATTAGTGGGTAAATATGTAGGGATATGGGGGTAGGGCCTGGGTGGGATTGTGGTCAGTGCAGACTCGATGGGCCGAATGGCCTCTTTCTGGTCTGTATGATTTCTATGATTTCTATGAAAATCATGCCGATTGCGAAATCCGGCGCCACTGGCGCTAGCTGCTTTACGCCCCATTTTACAGCATTTTCCTGCCACAAAATGGGCATAAAGCGATGGTAAAATTCCGCCCGTACACTTTTGCTTTACCTTGTCGCTTTGAGATTTCTGGTACTTTCATTCTGACATTCTTGGTGGATGGTGCTGACGGCTTAAGAATGGCCAGAAAGTTACAGTCATAAGTTCAGCTGGTGTCTTTCCAGTTAAATTTTGGCTGGATCAGTCGATGCAAGTAGGATACGAATGAATTTTGTAAACATTTTACACTTGTTCTCATACTCCCAAAAGATCTACTTGGAGTTGTTGCCATGGTTTTGTTGACCATGGGGTCAATTGTAAATGTGCAGGATATAATTCAATAGATTTTTCACTGAGTGTACATGCTATGCAAGTTCCTAATGAACATTTCCAAGCAGCAACCTATAGCTGGTTACCAGACTGCATATGAGATTGTTGTTTCATCTTAACGACACCCAGATGTCCTGTAAGATGCTATAGAGTGCATTAAATATGTGTTAGAACAAAGAACAAAGAAAATTACAGCACAGGAACAGGCCCTTCGGCCCTCCAAGCCTACACCAACCATGCTGCCTGACTTAACTAAAACCCTCGACCCTTCCAGGGACCATATCCCTCTATTGCCATCCTATTCATGCATTTGTCAAGACGCCCCTTAAAACTCGCTATTGTATCTGCTTCCACCATTTCCCCCGGCAGCGGGTTCCAGGTACCCACCACCGTCTGTGTAAAAAACCTGCCTCGTACATCCCCTTCAAACCTCGCCCCTTGCATCTTAAACATATTCCCCCTGACTTTTCCACCCTGGGAAAAATTTTGCATGACTCTCTGATAGAACATTTTACCCATGCTCTATCTCACTAACCCCACATATTTACACCACTAATTGCCCTAGCATACACATCTTGGGACACTAAAGGTTAATTTAGCATGGCCAATCCACCTAACCTGCACATCTTTGGACTGTGGAAGGAAACCGGAGCATCCGGAGGAAACCCATGCAGGCACGGGGAGAATGTGCAAACTCCACACAAATAGTCACCCAAGGCTGGAATCGAACTTGGGTCCTTGGCGCTGTGAAGCAGCAGTGCTAACTACTGTACCACTGAGTCGCCCTGGCTTTATTTCTTTAAATTTTTTCAGAAGAACTATTGATCTAGACCTGGCAAAACCATCTGAAATCAGTGATTTCAATTGCTTTGTTCAATGCTTCCCAGCACAGTTTAATTGTCCAGTGGACCTGCGCCTGCATGTGGCTGGATGAGATTTGGATCACGCAGAACTGTGATGCCTTTCTAAATGAATAACCCCGCAGAACTTGCTATTGGTGGAGAAGAGCCGATTGGATTGGGTAGCAGTTACCAGAGGATTGACATAAATCACCCCTCTAGGAAGAGAAAGGGATGTTCTTACTTAATGAAGAACTCCATTGATCTCTGTACACTTCTGAACGTCTGAAATGTTTAAATATAACCTTGTGGTGACACAGCTGTACATAAATAATGTTCGTGCTTCTGAACAATTGCCAGGTAAACTTAGCCAAGAATGTCTTAGAGACGTTCAGTGCATCTTTGGCGCACCCCCAAATCAGATGCTGGGGAGCCAGGAAGTTACGGGCCTGTGTATTCTATCACGGGTGGTAAATAATCAGATCATTTTAAGGATTACAGAGTCGAGATTATGATCACTCCAAAGTCGTTTCACAGAATTGAATTGGAAGATTTGAAATTCATAATTAAAGCTGAATATATACCCTTGGGAATCGATTTGATTTGATTTGATTTTGATTTGATTTATTGTCACATGTATCAGTATACAGTGAGAAGTATTGTTTCTTGCGCACTATACAGACAAAGTATACCATACATAGGAAAGGAAAGGAGAGAGTGCAGAATGTAGTGTTACAGTCATAGCTAGGCTGTAGAGGAAGATCAGTATGAGGTAAGTCCATTCAAAAGTCTGATGACAGCAGGGAAGAAGCTGTGCTGTATGAGACACTAAAGTCATCAGTAAATCAAACTGTTCAAGATCTGAACAAACACATTATTAAGCTGTCAAAGAGGTACAAGAAAGTGACCATAGCTTTGAAGACAATAGGCAGGACCTTGAGCCACACTCTCCATGTGCAAAATCGCCAGATGGGCTCAAAATCCAGCGAGAACCAGAAATCGCAAATCCTGCTGGTGAGATCGTGATTTCCGATTTTCCCCACTGCTCACTGACAATGTAATCAGATTCACACCCATAATGGGCATCAACCTGATTTTAATAGATTTGTATCTATTTATCCACCCTCTTCACCAAATTATCCTCCTCTTCTAAATATTCACACCTCACCGATACAACATCACGACAGCGAGCTTCTCGACCGGTTCACCCAAGTGCACTGCCTGGCTGTGACCCCCCTCCCTCTGGGAGCGTAAAGAACCCCGGGGGGAGAACCAGGTTCAGGCAGTGCCCTGGTGATATCCCCTGGCACTGCCTCTGGAATAGGTTGGCATTGCCAGGTTGGCAAACCTGGCAGTGCCAGCCTGTGCCAGAGGGAAGTGCCAGGGGGCCAGCCCTAAGGGAAGCCTCTTTGGGAGGGGGGTGGCTCATCTATCTGTGGTGGTTGGTGGGGTGGGGGAGTGGACACTTAGGTGGGATGTGAATGCCAGTGATGATGGGGATATAAATGCTGGCAATAATGCAGTGTGACCGGGATGTGAATGCTGTCGATGATGGGGGCGGGGCGAATGATTGATTCTGGCAATGATCATGGGGACGGGGGGGTATGCTTTGTGTTCTGATCTGGGCACTCTTTAAAGATAGGGCCCCGATCTCAGCAAAGCCCTGTTCCTGGCTCGAAGAATCGCTACCTCGCGAGAGTGACGGTGTAAACCACGTCCACTTATTTTCAGATTAGGTGGCTCAAAATCTGGACTGAAAACTGGTCAGTGGAGCTGGAGATCTTCATGCCAGTTTTCTTGCCAGAACTGACACTCGGGGCCCGATTTTACCATTTTCGTTTTAAGTGTTGAATCTGGGCGCAATTCAGATCCGACTTGGAAATCTGTTCCCAGGCGCCCCCATGTGCACTTAGCCTGAATCATGGGCGGGGCTTATTGCGCCTGGAACGATCGGAGCTCTGAACTGCGCATGCGCAGTCAGAAAAAAAATTTGAAAGACATGCTGCTGTTACATTGCTTCCGGGCTGCAAAAAATGGATAAAGCAGCCCGGGAGCGATGGCCCCCCGCAACAGACATCACCCCCACAACATAACTGTCCCCTTTATCCACCCACTACCCAGACCAATCACAACCCTCTGTCCCCTTCGCCCCCACCGATCGCCCGGAGAGTGGCAGCTGTCCTCCCCCACCCCCCCCCCCCCCCACCAGACAACAATCTGGCCTCTCTCTGCCCTCCTCCCCCCCACCCTCCCACCCCACAACCAGACAATGATCTGACCTCCCACCCCCCCCACCAGTGATATATCTGACCCGCCTCCTCCCCCGCCCCCACCAGAAAATGATCGGGCTTCCCTTCTTCCAGCACCCCACCCCCTTTCACCAGAGAATGATCTGGCCTGCCTGCCACACTCCCTTCCCCCCCACCAGACAACGATCGGGCCTCCCTCTCTCCCCCCCCCCCCCCCCCCCCCCCCCCCCCGCCTACCAGACAACGACCTGGCCTCCCTCCCCCCCCGCCAGAGAGTGATCTGGCCTCCTTCCTCCTCCCCCCCCCCCCACCAGAGAATGATCTGGCCTCCCTCCTCCCTCCCTTTCCCCCTCCTGCTCCACACTAGAGAGTGATCTGCCTCCCTCCCTCCCCCTCTCCCCCCCCCCCCCCACCAGAGAATGATCTGGCCTCTCTCCTCCCTCCCTCCCTGCCTCCCGCCCCCATGAGAGAGTGATCTGGCCTCCCTTCTCCCACCCTCCCCCCTCATGAGTGAGTGATCTGGCCTCCCTCCTCCCTCCCTCCCCCCTCATGAGTGAGTGATCTGGCCTCCCTCCTTCCACCCTTCCCCCTCCCCCCTCATGAGTGAGTGATCTGGCCTCCCTCCTCCCTCTCTCCCTCCCTCCACCCCCCGCAACTGATCCTTAATATAATCACGTTGGTATGCCAATAGTTACGAGACTGGATGAATAATCCAGAGGCTTTGGGTTTACATCCCAACATGGGAAATTTTGAAATTGAATTCAATAAATCAGCTGTTATGTTAAGTTTAAGAGATCTGGCCTCCCTCCCTCCTCCCCACCACCGATCTGAGTCAGAGAGCCGTTGGAAGCTCTGAACGTACGTCTTCAAAAGCTGGAGTGCCTGAAACAGACCTTTGCCGAGCAGGTCTATTTCGCGCTGAATCTGGATGCGTGAACGCGATGGTAAAGGGGGAAATGCTGGTAAAGTTGGGCGGGCAGTTCATTAATTCAATTTAAATGCATGCAAGTGCATTTAAATCACCGTTGCGTCCACTTCAGGCACGAATCGGATCGCGGCCATTTTCAGACCTTGGTAAAGTGGACATCTGCGCGGACATGGGCGTGGATCGCGTTGTTGGCCTCACGCCCAACTTTACCACATTTTTGCGCCCAACGCAATGGTAAAATCGGGCCCTCTGTCAATTTCTGGTGAGGTCGCCCCCAGAGATTGAGCATTTGAAAGAAAACTTGTAAAACATTACGTTTCCAGGGAGATTTAGGAAGAGGCGAAAATCAAGAACATAAAATAGCAAAAGAAAGTAGAAGTTCTCATAAAATAGACAGTATTTCTGTCTCGGGAGGTGACAATCTAATAAAGTCTTCTTCTTTGATGATCTGCACACCTTTGCAAAGTGATTCTACTTTGAGCATGAGTTGTACTTTTTCCCTCAAGCTGGTCATGTGTTGTGAATTGCTGGATATCACCACAATTTGGGCACATGTTTGAAGGTGCCTGACACACATGATCAAATAATGAATAATTGAACAATTGAATACCATACCAATTTCAGAAGCTCAAGGGAATAGTTGTAGTATTAAGCTACGTCGTCTGGAGGGATTGGAGTATACTCAAAATAGAAGCAACTCCATGTGCGACTAAATGTGGGCAAAGGTTAAGGATTTCATGAATTCAAAGGGGAAATTGTTGCTGGGTAAATTTAATAAATCCAATGTGTGTTATTTAGATACATTTCTTGACATCATTAGCGGCTAAATTTGTACGGCTTCTTCTCCCAGAGCAATGGGTTTTGTAACAAAAAATTGCCAGTTCACATTGTGCCCTGCGGAACATTGATGTGCCCGTGTTCAGAAAAAGCATGTCACAATAAGGGGAACTTAGAAATGTTCTGTGCTTGGGGCAATATTTACCATTAAACCTATCCTGCCCTCATTCACCTTCTTCATTAGAAAATAGCAAAACTCACATTCCTGAATATAATTGACACAAATCTACTTGATATTACCATCTAAATCTGAAACCAGTCTCTTTTTTTCAGCTTGCTTCTAAAACAAGACAAGGTCACCGCTATCAAGAGCTGAAACAATTTGCACTTGACCCTATCCCTGCATTATTAAAAATTACACTCTGATATCAAGTGCAACAGAAATATTAAACTTCTCAAATAATTCCTTATTTGTTACAGAACCAAGTACACATATAAGCAGAGCTATTACACATAAAAATTTAAAAGGCTGCAAAACAGATGGCGTAGCAGAGAACGATAGCAATGATGTGAGTCATTGGGATCAAGGTTATCGCAGAGTCAGGACCTGAGCAGGAGGAGGGCGATACTGGGTGGAGGTTTGAAGGATGTGTGGGAATGTCTAATTTCAACATGAATGCCTCATTATAATTTTACTGCGGATCGATATTTCTGCTTCCTGGCAGAGGATGATCGATACTTTGGCTATGGCCCCACAAGACATTATTGATCTACTCAAGTTCTCTTTCATAGAATGGTAGAACTGATATACTGCTGGCCCGGAAGCAAGATGGTGAAGAAAGGGAAGCTAGAAGTGGGGACTCCACTCAAAGTGCTTCCACATCTTACTAATTCTACATCCTGCACAATCTCCTCACACTCACCCCAGCCAGGAAACACACATGTTGCCTCATTTTCCAATAGTCAATTCTGCCCCTGTATAGCTACAGGTCTTCCTCATTCGTTCCATCACCCAGAGTTCATTGGCCAAAGGCATCAAAGCAGAGATCTGAGCAACCTATCTCTACCCCTTCTGAAACCATAAGGGTTTTGTCATGTAGCAGCTAAAGGCAAAGGAAGGAAAAAACTTTGAAGATCACCAAGTGTTTGCATATGGGTGTTTATGAAAATTAGTTAGTAAACTTGATTTATTGTCATGATCATGTGTGGAGGACTGAACTGGCTCCTTTTTATTCAGCCCCCTCTGTTGGTTGCAACAAAGGTTTTTTAAAATGTATTTTCCCTATCAATGTCTTTTCCAATCAAAAAATATTTACTTTTCTTGAGTCAAAGAAAGAGTAAATTTATTAGTCATGAAACCCAAGAAAAAAGAATAAAAGATGCAATGACACACACACACCCAGACCTCAGAGGTGAGAAAAATTAGAGTCCAAATAAAACTTAAAAGAATAAATGATTAAGTCCTTTGCATGTCATTGAGACATAGATTATTGACTAGTGTGACCATTTGGAGTTAGCTGAGCTCCTTTAAAATCCTGGAGTTGAATTAAAGTTCAGGCAACTGCAACTTGAGACAATATTGGCTTTGGAGCACGAGAGAGATTCCTTACTTCTCGCTTCAGCAGTATTTCCAGGTGACTTATCTCTGTGTTTGGCTCAGACAAACCAGTTCTTAAATCGACTGTCTGTATATGCTATGGAAGATAATTAACATGTCTTGAAGTCATTGTTGTAGAACAAGTAATCATGTTTTTGATCTTTTACCTTAGAAACTTTTTGACATATTTTGAAGTTTTAATTTATTTATTAGTCATAAATAGGCTTACATTAACACTGCAATGAAGTTACTGTGAAAATCCCCTAGTCGCCAAACTCCAGCACTGTTCGGGTAGACTGAGGGAGAATTTAAGAACATAAGAACATAAGAAATAGGAGCAGGAGTAGGCCATCTAGCCCCTCGAGCCTGCCCCGCCATTCAATAAGATCATAGCTGATCTGAAGTGGATCAGTTCCACTTACCCGCCTGATCCTCATAACCCCTAATTCCCTTACCGATCAGGAATCCATCTATCCGTGATTTAAACATATTCAACGAGGTAGCCTCCACCACTTCAGTGGGCAGAGAATTCCAGAGATTCACCACCCTCTGAGAGAAGAAGTTCCTCCTCAACTCTGTCCTAAACTGGCCCCCTTTTATTTTGAGGCTGTGCCCTCTAGTTCTAGCTTCCTTTCTAAGTGGAAAGAATCTCTCCACCTCTACCCTATCCAGCCCCTTCATTATCTGATAGGTCTCTATAAGATCCCCCCTCAGCCTTCTAAATTCCAACGAGTACAAACCCAATCTGCTCAGTCTCTCCTCATAATCAACACCCCTCATCTCTGGTATCAACCAGGTGAACCTTCTCTGCACTCCCTCCAAGGCCAATATATCCTTCCGCAAATAAGGGGACCAATACTGCACACAGTATTCCAGCTGCGGCCTCACCAATACCCTGTACAGATGCAGCAAGACATCTCTGCTTTTATATTCTATCCCCCTTGCGATATAGGCCAACATCCCATTTGCCTTCTTGATTACCTGTTGCATCTGCAGACTGGGTTTTTGCGTCTCATGCACAAGGACCCCCAGGTCACTTTGCACAGTAGCATGTTGTAATTTTTTTCCATTTAGATAATAATCCAATTTGCTATTATTTCCTCCAAAATGAATAACCTCAAATTTGTCAACGTTATACTCCATCTGCCAGATCCTTGCCCACTCACTCAGCCTGTCCAAATCTCTCTGCAGACCTTCTACGCCCTCCACACGATTCACTTTTCCACTTATCTTTGTGTCGTCTGCAAACTTTGTTACCCTACACTCAGTCCCCTCCTCCAGATCGTCTATATAAATGGTAAATAGTTGAGGCCCCAGTACTGATCCCTGCGGCACACCACTAGTCACCATCCGCCAACCAGAAAAGCACCCATTTATTCCGACTCTCTGCTTCCTGTCGGATAGCCAATCCCCAATCCACGCTAACACCCTACCCCCAACTCCGTGTGACCCAATCTTCTTCAGCAACCTTTTGTGAGGCACCTTATCAAACACCTTTTGGAAATCCAAAAACACCGCATCCACCGGTTCCCCTCCGTCAACCGCACTAGTCACATCTTCATAAAAATCCAACAAGTTCGTCAAGCATGGCGTTCCCCTCATGAATCCATGTTGCATCTGCTTAATCTAAACATTCTTATCCAGATGGCCTGCTATTTCTTCTTTAATGATGGATTCCAGCATTTTCCCAACTACAGACGTTAAGCTAACCGGCCTGTAGTTACCGCCTTTTGTCTATTTCCTTTTTTAAACAGCAGCGTAACATTAGCCGTTTTCCAATCCATCGGCACTACCCCAGAATCCAACGAATTTTGATAAATAACCACTAACGCATCCACTATTACCTCTGACACTTCTTTCAGTACCCTGGGATGCATTCCATCCGGGCCCGGGGACTTGTCCACCTTCAGTCCCGTTAGTCTACCAAGCACTGCCTCCCTGGTAACATTAATTGTATTGAGTACCTCTCCTCCTACCAACCCTCTATCGTTAATATTCAGTAAACTATTTGTGTCTTCCACCGTGAAGACCGACACAAAAAACGTATTTAAAGTTTCAGCCATTTCCTCATTTCCCACTATTAAATCCCCCCTCTCGTCCTCCAAGGGTCCAACATTCACTCTTCCATTTAGCATGGTTAATGCACCTAACCAGCACATCTTTCGGACTGTGGGAGGAAATCCATTGTTATAATTTGGGTGAGAAACTCCAAAGTGTTTTATGAAGTCCGCCTGGATCATACGTTTTGCACTTTGAATTTGGCTAGGGTGAGCATGAGATATTCCATTTCAGGTGTGATTCAACTGACCCACTAAGGAACTTTTATCAAACAAAGTTTATTTAAGTATACAGTTAACATGCATGGAAAGAAAATTAGCAATAACTTTTACAAATTACAAACACAAAGAAACAACCATGATATTGTATAACCCTTAATGAATATAGGAAATGTCCCAGTCAATCAAACATCCCATAAACAAAACCCTTTCCATAGGTTATCACAGAAACTACAAATGCTCACATGATGCTGGACTTAAGTCATTTCGTTGAATTCTGCAGTTCTCTTGTTACACACACAGACACGCTTGGAGTCAGAACAGCTTCCCAAACACCAGGGAATGTGTGTTTGGGAAGCTGGCAGGCAAGCCAACCACCAACAGTAGATTTTCCATTTGAGGAAGGCCAGGAACTTTGCTTCTAGCTAACAGCAGAATTTCTAAAACCAGGGAGAGAGAGAAACACTTCTTTTCAGCTTGATGTCCCTTCTAAACTAAAACTGCAGCTGGCAGCCAAACAGAAAATGAAACCTTAAATTCACTAGGAAGGATAAAGAAACTGTCCAAAACACATGACCTGTCAACCAGTCTTCCTCCTAACAATACAGGGTCATAAAACAATCCCAGAAAGCACCTGTCACTCGTCGTAAAAATAAACAAAACCCCATTTAAGCCATTGAAGTAGCAATAAAAGGATTCCTCCACACAGCCCAGAAACAATGAAAAAAGCCGAGGCTGTGAGAGCTGCAGAGAACATGATTTTTAAAAAAAACATTTCTTAAAGGTACACTAACATCACACCAGGCAGACATGGGGAGAACGTGCAGACTCCGCATAGACATGACTCAAGCTGGGAATCGAACCCTGGTCCCTAGCACTGTGGGGCAGCAGTGCTGGCCACTGTGCCACCGTGCCACCCCCTAAGATAGTAGAAACCAACAGGAGATACAGTTATTTCATTCTTCACTGTGAGTTTGATTGTCTAATAGATGTATCTGGTTGGTTATCAGTTGTCATTGTATTGACAGGATTATAATTGATTAAAATTCAGCACTTTGTATTTTTAATGCCTTCCTTACAAGAGCTCCTTTTTGAAATGGACCTTGACACCACACCTCTACTCTCCCCTCCCCACATGTGAAATTCCATGCAGTACAGAGCAGGTCTGCAGTGCCATCCTTTAGGAACTTTCTAGAAAAGAGGTCAACTTACAAAGCCAGACATCAGGTGACTGGTGGTAACCATCTCTGATCAATGATTGTTCTTGTTTTTTTTAAGAAATGGTCTTCTTTAAACTGTTCAATCTGTTTCAGTTAGCTGGTGAAGTTATTGGTAGGTTTCACTCAGTCAGAATTTCCTTTTGTCATTAACGTATCCATATAAAATTTATTATTGACACTATTTGCCTATGTTCATCATTCTTGCATGCCAAGTGCCAATTCAGGTTTTCAATTCCTTGATTATGAGGGGTTTGGATGTTCTTGTTAAATAATTACAGAAGATTAACATGTAGGTAGAGCCAGCAATTACAAAAACACATGATATATTGACTTGTTTTGTAAGAAAATTGGAGTGCAAGAATAAAGAGGTTTTTCTACAACAGTACAGGGTTTTGTTTAAGCCACTCTTAGATATCTGTGTACGATTTTGTTCCCTATGCAAGCAAGGTTATACTTGCCTAAAAGTATTTTCAATATTCTTTCATGGATTGTGTGTTTTGCTGGCAAAAGCATTTTTGAGGCTAATTGCCTGAGAGAATGTGATGGAGAGCAATCTTCTTTGACCATTGCACTCCATCTGTAGATAAACCTACACTGTTGCCAGGAAGGGAATTCCAGGATTTAAACCCAACAACAGAGAAGGAACAGCAATATAATTCCAAATCATGATGGTGTGTGACTTCAGCAGAACTTTCAAGCGATGGTGTTCCCATATCTGCTGCCCTTGTCCTTCTAAGTGTCCTTTGGGTGGCACGGTGGTCCAATTGTTAGCACTCCTGCCTCACACTGCCAGGGACTCAGGTTTGATTGCAGCCTCAGGTGATTGTCTTTGTGGAGTTTGTACATTCTCCTTGTGTCTGTGTGGGTTTCCTTCAGGTGCTCCAGTATCCTTTCACAGTCCAAAGATGTGTAGGTTAGGTGGATTGGCCATGGTAAATAGGGCAGCGGTTGGGCCTGCGTAAGATGCTTCTTCAGAAAGTCAGTGCAGACTCAATGAGCCAAATGGCCTCCTTCTGCCCTGTAGGGATTCAATGGTTCTATGTTAGAGGTTGCGAGATTGGGAAATGTGTCAAAGGAGCCTTGGTGAGTTGCTGTAGTGCACCTTATGGATGGTACACACTGCTGCCACCTTGCATCAGTGGTAAAGAAAGTGAATGTTTAAAGTGATGGTTGTGATGCCAATCAAGAAGGCTGCTTTGTCCTGGATTAAGCTATGCCTCTTGAGTGTTGTTGGAGCTGCACTTATCCATCAAACCCCTTGGCCGGAATTCTCTGATCTTGTTCGCCCCGTCACCTTTGCCAGCATGAACAGAGAATGGAGCTGAGCGAAATCTCCATTCACTGCAGCTGGACTGGAGAATCCCAGGCTGGGCTGAGGTCAGAGAATTTTGGATCCTATTTTTGCCTTGTGGATAGTGGAGTTAGGAAATATGTCACTTGCTGCAGAATCTCCAGCCTCTGATCTGCTCTGTAGCCGCAGTATTTATATGGCTGGTCCAATTAAGTTTCTTGTCAAAGTAACTTCCAGGATGTGAATAATGGGAGATTCAGCAATGGTAATGCAATTAAATGTCAAAGTAAGATGGTTAGACTCACTCATGGTCATTGCCTGGTACTTATGTGGCACAATGTTTGTTATTGATCACTGTGCACTCATCAGTGAACATACCCGCTTCTGACTTTATGATGGATGGAAGGTAATCGATGAGCAGCTGGGGATGGTTGGGCCTCGGACACCACCCTGTGCAAATCCTGCAGCAATGGCCTTGAACTGAGATGATTGACCTCCAACAAGCACAATCATTTTCCCTTGTGCTAGGTAAGATTCCAACCAATGAAAAGTTTTCCCCTTGATTCCCATTGATTTCAATTTTGCTAGGGCTCCTTGATGTCACATTAGGTCAACCATTGTCCTGATGTCAAGTGCAGTCACTCTTACCTCATCTCATGAGTTAAGTTTTTTTGTCTGTGTTGAACCAGGGCTGTGATGAGGTCAGGAGCCATGATGTGGCCTTGGTGGAAGCCAAACCTAGCGTCAGTGACCAGGTGCAATGAAGGTTCACTTTACAGGTTGCTGGGATGAGAGTGTTGTTGTGAATAGATTGGGACCACACTCTCCAGAGTGTTGAAGGGTGGGATGTGATCTCATTGAACCATATATGGCACTGAAGGGGTCTGACAGGGTGAGTAAGCTTAGATGGTGAGTTTTAATAAAAATGAATTATCTTCTGATTAAATGTACTACAAGGCCAAAAGAAGCATCTTAGAAGTAACATGTGATTGCTTGACAGTAATCACATTAGATATTGTTACACTGACAATGAATTCGGCAAGCTGTCAACAGATGATTTTAAGATAGTGAACCTCAATTAATTTTAATCAAAGACATTAGATGAATCAATAATTATTTTAAAGGACTTGGCTAGATTGATACCCCTTTGAAAGAGGTCCTTTAATAAAATACATGACACTTCCATTGGGAAAAGCTTGTGTTAAACTCAATATAATTACTGCATGTACTTTACAGTGATGCAATGTATAACAGTGTACTAGAATGTGTGAGTAACATCAAAATTGCAAGCTATATGCTTTTTAATGACAATCAAAGACCATTGATCATTTAGAGAACTGACATTATTAAAAGTAAAAGGTTATTTATCTGTCACAAGTAGGCTTACATTAACACCACAATGAAGTTACTGTGAAAATCCCTAGTCGTCACACTCCGGCGCCTGTTCAGGTACACTGATGGAGAAATAAGCATGGTCAATTCACCGAACCAGCACGTCTTTCAGACTGTGGGAGGAAACTGGAGCACCCAGAGAAAACTCACGCAGACACAGGGAGAATGTGCAGACTCTGCAGACAGTGACCCAAGCCGGGAATTGAACCCGGGTCCCTGGCGCTGCGAGGCAACAGTGCTAACCACTGTGCCACCGTGCCGCCCATGGTGTTAGTCCACCTTATATAGTCTTAACTGTATTATGTTACTTTTTCAGTCTTTATATTTAAATTAAGATTAATTATCTGGAATTACTCTTGTAGTTTAAAACAAACAAGACAAATCTGCACTATTTGGATATACATATCTATGAAAACAACAGATGATGAGACCTTGATCCATCAACTCAGATGAGCAGTTGGACCCTGGCCCAGAGATTCAGACTGAGCATCAAGAATTATTAATTAATTAACAGTTTTTTCAGAGGATTGGTTTTTAAACTTATACAGGTTAATATTAGATATGTTCTGAAAGGGACTTTATGTTAAAAATTAACATGAAGTCTTCTTACATATCTTATAAATACAGGCATACCAAAGAATGTATTTAAATCTGATTAGAATAAAACTTAGAAACCAAAGTTTATACAAAATATAAAGCTGTGTGTTGGAAATTAGATTAAAAGAACACACTGAACAGTTCATTTCTCTATTATCAAGACTAATTATTCACAAAGGTCAAGACCGATGAAGCTAAATGAAAGAATATGTCAGTCAATCTGGGTAAGAAGACTCCATTAACACATGGAGAAGGAGGATCTTGAACCTTCTCTAAAGGTTAAATAGCCCATCTCCAGAGACACTGTCAGCTAGCCATATTCTGACTGAAGATACTTATTCAAAAGATGGAAGAAGACACATACTTTGGTGGACCTTTGATTACCCATCGAAAGCCGTAGATGTCTAATGGATCTGATAAGTATACTTATGCTCTTTTGTGTTATGTACTTGAAATTAGTTTAGTGTGGAAAGAAGTCAGATAATGATACCTATGAGAAGGTTTAATTGTGTGGATGCATGTTCCTACATAGTTTGACTTAACTAATTGTGTATTATAATTCTATATTAAACTCTGTCCTAATTTATAATTTTCAACCTCTTTGAATTAACTGAAGGGTCTCATCTTAGCTTTTGTGTTTAAAGTTTCTTTCGAAACCTGATGGGCAAAATGAATTATTGATTGATTCCAACTGGAATCCATCCAAACATTCCTACACAGGATGGATGCTGAGAGTCTATTTTGTCTGGTTAGAGAGTTGAGAACACAGGGGCAGAGACTCAGGAGAGGACTTTTGAAAGGACTACCTTCGGTCATCTTGCATCCACACGTTAAGGCTGGTTCTACATATAAATAGGTTAAGGATGTTGGACAGCCTTAGGATGAAAGCATCATGGAAACTCTGAGAATCTAATGCTGACCTGTATAACCCTCTTCGAAAGAATGCACACCAGCTACACATTCATGGAATAATGTCCCTTCCTGTTAGTAATAGATTCTGATTACTCTAGTGGTGCTAAGATTGCTAAATGTGTGTATTTGATGTTAGCTGCAGCCTAGCCAGGCTGGCAAATCTAAATGCCCACTCATTCTGATTTTTGATCACACAGGTTATGGAAACAGGCATGTTTGTGGCAGCTTGGCTATGGTTTCCCAGTTTTTGATGATTTAACTAACCACCAACCCCCACTCCAGCTCTCTCCTGCCCATCATCGTGAGGTGAGGGTGGTGTATTATTTTGATTTGATTTGATTTATTATTGCCAATCAAAGCATACCGTACATTGGGGAGACAAGGAGAGAGTGCAGAATGTAGTGTTACAGTCATAGCTAGGGTATAGAGAAAGATCAACTTAATGCAAGGTAAGTCCATTCAAAAGTCTGGCGGCAACAGGGAAGAAGCTGTTCTTGAGTCGGTTGGTACGTGACCTCAGGCTTTTGTCTCTTTTTCCTGACAGAAGAAGGTGGAAGAGTGTATGTCCGGGGTGTGTGGGGTCCTGAACTATGCTGGCTGCTTTTCCGAGGCAGCAGGAAGCGTAGGCGGAGTCAATGGCTGGGAGGCTGGTTTGAGTGATGGACTGGGTTTCATTCACGACCCTTTGTAGTTTCTCGTGGTCTTGGATACAGCAGGAGCCATACCAAGCTGAGATACAACCAGAAAAAATGCTTTCTATGGTGCACCTGTAAAAGTTGGTGAGAGGCGTAGCGGACATGCTAACTTTCCTTAGTCTTCTGAGAAAGTAGAGGTGTTGGTGGGCTTTCTTAACTATAGTGTTGGCATGGGGGGACTAGGACAGGTTGTTGGTGATCTGGACATCTAAAAACTTGAAGCTCTCAACCATTTCTACTTCAGCCCCATTGATGTAGAAAGGGGCATGACCTACACTACGTTTCCTGAAGTTAATGACCATCTCCTTCGTTTTGTTGACATTGAGGGAGGGATTATTGTCATTGCACCAGTTTACCAGATTCTCTATCTCTTTCCTGGACTCTGTCTCGTCATTGTTTGAGATCTGAACCACTACGGTGGTGTCGTCAGCAATCTTGAAAATCAAGTTGGAGGGGAATTTATTTTGACCTGATAGGGATTCCACTATTCCCTAGGATGGAGTTTTACTGGACCCGTCAAGGTGGCTTTGACAGAGAAAGCAGATGGAAGGTGGGACGTAGGGTGGTGGGTCGGTGGGCTGTGAGTTCCCACCTTGTGGAAGAGGCAAGTGAGTGTGGTGGAAGCAGCTTCCATCATTGCTTTCAAAAGGGAATGGTTAGCACCTAAGGAGAAAAGCATTGCAGGGCTACAGGGAAAAGACAGGGGAGTGGGACAAGCTGAGATTTGTTCTTGCAGATGGGCATGGACACAACAGGCTGGATGACCTCCGTCTGTGCTATTACCATTCTCTGAGTGAAGCAGGAGCCGAGTGTGCTCCACTCGTGAATCTGCCACAGCAGCTGGGGCTGCTAATGAAGGTTAATTTTTAAAACTCTTAAATCATTGCTGTGGAACCAGGAAGAGCAGAGTTCTCCCTGAACAACCCTCCCCACCCCCATGCCAAGACTTACCTTTGCACCTCTACAGGCCTAAAATTCATCTTTTCAAAGGGGCAAAGAGCTTATGGAGACATGACAGGCATTTACACCTCACCCAGGCAATGAATCAGAGAACCAAGGGACAATATTGGACCTTGCTGTTAGTGTACTGCTTGTTAGCATCCCAAAAAAGGTCCACAGTCAACTTCTACCCTGTGTTCCAGCAGAGAGAAGGAGCATTTAGCTCAACAAATCTACACTATTGCTTTTGTACTCAGCAGCCACAAAGATTACTCCCATACTCCGCTCACTCATCATTCTCTTTAATATCCTCTTTTTACAAACAACTGCCTGATTCCCTTTTAAAAGAATTAATGCAGTTTGATGGAATACATTTTTTCAAAACATTTTACACAGTTCATTAAGTTCGCGATGTCAGTATTTGTGATACAGTTGCTTTTGATACTAAATCAGAGGCACTGAAATCGGTAGGTTTATTTCATCTGTGATAGTTATTGACCAAGGAAAGGAAATGTTTTCAAGTATACTTGAGCAAAACAACTGCATGGCTGTGGAAGTGTGGCCCCTTTAAGGGGCGAAACCTGAGGGCCATATGATCGGGCCTCACCCTACGGAATGGCAGCATGGGATCATAGAATCATAGAAACCCTACAGTGCACAAAGAGGCCATTCGGCCCATCGAGTCTGCACCGACCACAATCCCACCCAGGCCCTACCCTCATATATTTTTACCCACTAATCCCTCTAACCTACACATCTCAGGACACTAAGGGGCAATTTTAGCTTCGCCAATCAACCTAACCCGCACATCTTTGGACTGTGGGAGGAAACTGGAGCACCCGGAGGAAACCCACGCAGACACGAGGAGAATGTGCAAACTCCACACAGACAGTGACCCAAGCCAGGAATCGAACCCAGATCCTTGGAGCTGTGAAGCAGCAGTGCTAACCACTGTGCTACCATGCGGGAAGCCGAGCTACGTGGGTGTAACACGCACATCCTGAGTCAGGGAGGATCCTCAGTTGGAGCTAGGGAGGAGTGGAGAGTAGTTGTCTATGCAGTTCGGTCAAACCCTTGTTTGTATATATCTATTTAATGTTGGGAATAAGCCCTTTATAACCTTAAGCCACAATGGGTCACCTTCAAAGGTATTGCATTGGCAACATGGAAAAGATTTTGTTAGTCATCAGGAATTGCAGTGTGGAGTTAGAGGGAGGGGAGAGTTGAGTGCTGAAACTATGAAAAAGCAGGATACATATTCACATTAAAATGCCCTTAATTGGGAAGATTAAACCATTTGACCCAGAAGTCAAAAACTGGGGAAAGTATGTCGAAAGTCTGTGTTATTTCTTTGTAGTCATCTGTGGCCCGCAAACTTACAGCTTAGTGAGGAGGCTAACATCGCCCGACACTCCAGACACAAAAGGCGGGATTTTCTGACCGCGCTCGCCCCAAGGTCGGAAAATCCCACCTGAGGTCAATGGACCTTTGCATGGTCCGTGTCCCTCCAGCCACGGGAATCGGAAAATTCCACCCAAAGTATTTTAACCAAATAGACAAATTGGTCAAAATTAACCCCCGACACTCAATCATTATATTGAGGTACAAATTTTATTCAGTAGTCTGGGGGTGAGGGGAGACAGTCTCCGGCCTCATGGCCAGATTGAAAGGGCTAGCAGAGCACTGCAAATTCGGCCCAGCTTTAGGAGAAATGTTAAGTGATCATTTAGTTTGTGGTATAAACAGCCTCATCATACAGAAGAATTTACTAGCTGAGACCAAAATCTCTTCAGAAAAAGCTGTGGAGATGGCCTGAATGCGCTGAGCAGGGCATGAGCAAGTTACAAGGCGTGCCCAATGAGGTGAGCTGTTTGTGGTGGGAACAGCTGTTGTGAAGAACAGCCCGAGTCCCAAGTGCAGCACAGCAGAGCCCGAGAGAGAGAATACAGTAATGAGGATGGAAGCTTATTTTCGATATGGAGGAGAGCATCCACAAGAAGCTTACTGATGCAGGTGAAGTAACATATTTGGGTTTCAGGGTCGACGCTAAAAGTTTACATCCTTTGGAGGATAAAATTAAAGCCATTAAAAAAGTTCCACAGCTGAAACACATATCAGAGTTAAAATCATTCCTAGGAATGGTGAATTATTATGGTAGATTTTTACAAAATGTATCTATAGCCCCACTTCACCAGCTGTTGAAGAAACATCAGTGTTGGAGGTGGGGAGAGGAATAAAAAGAAGCATTCACCAAAGTAAAGCAGGCTTTGCAGTCGTCGGCACTGCTTGTGCACTTTGATTCAACCAGGCCACAGATAGTTACCTGTGATGCATCACCATATGGAGTGGGAGCAGTTTTGTCCCATAGGATGCCTGATGGAATGGAACGCCAATTACCTTTGCATCGAGAACATTATCAGATGTGAGAAAGTAGTATTCCCAGATAAAAAATGTTTGGCGGCAATTAAGCAGTGAAGAAGTTTCATCTATATATATTATATATGGAAAGCACTTTAAAATATATCAGATCACAGACTGTTATTAAGTTTATTCAGAGAGCGTAAGCCAGTGCCACCAATTGCCTCCACAAGGATACAGAGATGGGCTCTATTGTTAGCAGTGTACCGTTATACATTCATTCATTGCCCAGAGACACAAATACCAAATGCAGATGCACTCAGCCATTTGCCTTTGCCACAGACACTATCATCACCACTGGCCCCACAAGAAATCGTGCTGGCGCTGCAGGAGCTTTGCCAGTTTTAGCTAAACACATAAAAATTTGGATCGAAAGAGACCCAGTGTTATCAAAATTTAAGATGATGGTAATGCATGGATGGCATTATGATAAGTCAGAGCTACTTAAACCTTACCAACAGAGCAGGATGGAGATAAAGGGGGCAATTCTCCCAGCCCGCTGTGCTGCTTTTGCAGTGCAGCGGGCCGGGAGACTCAAGCAGAGGAGGTTTAGCGGGCTCACCACT
The DNA here is from genome assembly GCF_964213995.1 of Mustelus asterias. Classification (NCBI taxonomy): domain Eukaryota; kingdom Metazoa; phylum Chordata; class Chondrichthyes; order Carcharhiniformes; family Triakidae; genus Mustelus; species Mustelus asterias. The sequence continues at coordinate 83,648,096 of NC_135806.1, read as the reverse complement.
GGGTGCCACAGCCTCTGCAAGTCTCTGGTCACCGGATTTCCGGCGCTGTCAGCTCCGTGCCAGAAATCGCAGCGGAGCTGTCTGAATTATGTAAAGTAGAATTAATATATGATTAGCGGGCCTGGGACTGAAGTCTTACACCCTCCTTCACCCTCTTACACCCTCCTTCACCCTCCTTCTCCCTCTTACACCCTCTTACACCCTCCTTCGCCCTCTTACACCCTCCTTCACCCTCTGTGCTGGCCAGCGATTGAGCTAGCCAGCGATCAGGAGGCCAGCAGTGCGGGGCTATAGCACATATGCCGCTCTCAGCACTGACAGATCGGCACATGCGCAGTGGTCCGCTCAGCGCTATGCTGCTGGCCTCTCCAGCGGGAATAGGCCCCACCTCTGGATTTTTTGTGAGATTCATGCTAGGGCACTCTGATGCACAAAGTATGGGAGATTCATTTTGAAAATTGCACTGAAAAAACCAGCGGGACTTATTCCAGTTTTTATGTGAATTCGGCACTTAAAGTTTTCTTGGGAGAATCCTACCCAACATGTGAAGACAGCGAGTTATTGTTGAGGGCTCGTGTTATAGTGCCACCCCAAGGGAAACGACTCCTATTACAGGAATTGCACAACTCACATCCAGGACAAAGCAGGATGAAAGCACTTTCCTGCAGTTTTATTGGTGGCAGGGCATCGATAAAGAAATTGAAAGGTTGGTCAGCCACTGCTCTAGTTGTGAAACCCAACAGGAACTGCTGCCACTGGTGAATATTCCTCCTTTGGAGTGATAGGGTAGGCCATGGACGAGACTACGTATAGGCTTTGCAGAGCCATTCATGGGACATATGTTTCTCATATCAGTTGATGTATATTCTAAATGGTTGGATGTCCAGTTTATGAAGTTTACAATGGCTGCAGTCACCAGTGAAAAATTGAGGCAGATTTTTGCCATCCATGACATCCAAGAGGTCTTAGCATCAGACAATGGCACATCATTCACAAGGGAGAAGTTTCAAAAATTTGTCAAATCAAGTGGTATTCACCATGTTAGATCAGCACTTTACCACTCAGCCTCCAATGAATTAGCAGAGTTGATTCTGGGGAAGAAATGGTTGATGTATGAGAAGAGATTGAACAGTTTGGGCCTGTACACGCTGGAGTTTTGAAGGAAGACAGGGGATCTGATCGAGGCATATAAAATTTTAAAAGGGATTGATAAGGTAAATGTAGACTAAATGTTTCCTCTTATGGGGAAATCTAGAACAAGTGGGCACAGGTACAGGTTACGAGGCAGTAGATTTAAAACTGAGATGAGGAGGAACTACTTCTCGCAGAGGGTGGTGAATTTGTGGAATTCGCGGTGGAGTCTGAACCATTGAATGGTTTCAAGAGGGAGATAGACATATTTCTAATTTAAAAAAGGGATAAGGGGATACGGGGAACAGGTGAGGAGATGGATTTGAGACCAGGGAGAGATCAGCCATGATCTGATTGAATGGCGGAGCAGGCTTGAAGGACTGAACTTGCCTACTTCTGCTCCTAATTCCTATGTTCTTAACGCGCTGCACAAATTATCGATGAAAAAACAGGTTAATAGGCCTTTGCATCTATGTATAGCGAGTTTCTTGTTGTTATACAACACCACGCCAAATGCGACCACAGGAGTCATGCCAGCCGAGCTACTAATCAGACGCCACCTACAGACATGGTTGGATATGATATTCCCAGATTTGGTGGGGATGGAAGGTTCAACAAGCCTCCCAGGAAGAAAATGACGACTCAAGAAATAAGACAAGAGTTTTCAAGTTGGTGATTTAATTCTGGTCAGAGACTTTACAGCAGGGCCGACATCATGGGTGACTGGAAGGATTGTGGAAAGAACAGGACCGGTCTTCTATCTCATAGAGACATCAAATTGCCTTGTCAAAAAGTATGTAGACCATCTGAGGAAGAGCACTGGGCTTGAAACAGGGGTTCAACAGGTGACCACTGCAGTAGATTCGGGTTTGCCAATGATGGATACAAGGATCCTGGTTGTAAATCGCCTCTAGGGGAGACAATGGCCTGGTAGTATTATCACTAGACTATTTAAGCCAGAAACTCAGCTAATGTTCTGGGGACCCGGGTTTGAATCCCACCACGGCAGATGGTGCAATTTGAATTCAATAAAAAATATCTGGAATTAAGAATCTATTGATGACCATGAAACCATTGTCGATTGTCAGAAAAACCCATCTGGTTCACTGATGTCCTTTAGGGAAGGAAATCTGCCGTCCTTACCTGGTCTGGCCTACATATGATTCCAGAGCCACAGCAATGTGGTTGACTCCCAACTGCCCTCAGGCAACTAGGGATGGGCAAGAACATAGAACATAGAACATTACAGCGCAGTACAGGTCCTTCGGCCCTCGATGTTGCGCCGACCAGTGGAACCAATCTAAAGCCCCTCGAATCTACACTATTCCAATATCATCCATATGTTTATCCAATAACCATTTGAATGCTCTTAATGTGGATGAGTCCACTACTGCTCCAGGCAGGGCATTCCACGCCCTTACTACTCTCTGAGTAAAGAACCTATCTCTAACATCTGTCCTATATCTATCACCCCTCAATTTAAAGCTATGTCCCCTCGTGCTAGCTATCACCATCCGAGGAAAAAGGCTCTCACTATCATCTTGTATGCCTCTATTAAGTCACCTCTTAACCTTCCTCTCTCACGAAAACAACCTCAAGCCCCTCAGCCTTTCCTCATACGATTTTCCCACCATACCAGGCAACATCCTGGTAAATCTCCTCTGCACCCTTTCCAACACTTCCACATCTTTCCTATAATACGGCGACCAGAACTGTACGCAATACTCCAAATGCGGCCGCACCAGAGTTTTGTACAGGTGCAACATGACCTCCTGGCTCCGAAACTCAATCCCTCTACCAATAAAAGCTAACACACTGTACGCCTTCTTAACAACCCTATCAACCTGGGTGCCAACTTTCAGGGATCTATGCACATGGACACCCAGATCCCTCTGTTCATCCACACTAGCAAGTATCTTACCATTAGCCCAGTACTCTGTATTCCTGTTACTCCTTCCAAAGTGAATCACCTCACACTTTTCCGCATTAAACTCCATTTGCCACCTCTCAGCCCAGCTCTGCAGCTTATCTATGTCCCTCTGTAACCTGCCACTTCCCTCCGCACTGTCTACAACTCCACTGACTTTAGTGTCATCCGCAAATTTACTAATCCATCCTTCCACGCCCTCATCCAGGTCATTAATAAAAATGACAAACAGCAGTGGCCCCAAAACAGATCCTTGCGGTACACCACTAGTAACTGAGTTCCAGGATGAATATTTCCCATCAACCACCACCCTCTGTTTTCTTACAGCTCGCCAATTCCTGATCCAAACCACTAAATCACCCTCAATCCCACGTGTCCGTATTTTTTGCAAAAGCTTACCATGGGGAACCTTATCAAATGCTTTGCTGAAATCCATATACACCACATCAACTGCTTTACCCTCATCCACCTCTTTGGTCACCTTCTCAAAGAACTCAATAAGGTTTGTGAGGCACAACCTACCCTTCACAAAACCGTGCTGACTATCCCTAATCAGATTATTCCTTTCTAGGTGATTATAAATCCTATCTCTTATAATCCTTTCCAATACTTTGCCCACAACAGAAGTAAGGCTCACCGGTCTATAATTACCAGGGTTGTCCCTACTCCCCTCTTGAACAAGGGGACAACATTTGCTATCCTCCGGTCATCTGGCACAGTTCCTGTAGACAATGATGACACAAAGATCAAAGCCAAAGGCTCTGCAATCTCCTCTCTAGCCTCCCAGAGAATCCTAGGATAAATCCCATCTGGCCCAGGGGACTTATCTATTTTTACCCTTTCCAGAATTGCTAACACCTCCTCCTTATGAACATCAATCCCATCCAGTCCAACAGCCTGCATCTCAGTACTCCCCTAGACAACACTGTCCCTCTCCAGTGTGAATACCGATGAAAAATATTCATTTAGTGCCTCTCCTATCTCTTCAGACTCCACGCACAACTTCCCACTACTGTCCTTGAATGGCCCTAATCTTACCCTAGTCATTCTTTTACTCCTGACATACCTATAGAAAGCTTTAGGGTTTTCCTTGATCCTACCTGCCAAAGACTTCTCATGTCCCCTCCTGGCTCTTCTTAACTCTTTCTTTAGGTCCTTCCTGGTTAACTTGTAACTCTCAAGTGCAATAAGTGAGCCTTCACGTCGCATCTTAACATAAGTCTCCTTCTTCCTCTTCACAAGAGATTCAACCTCCTTAGTAAGCCACGGTTCCCTCACACGTCTGCTTCCTCCCTGCCTGACAGGTACATATTTATCAAGGACGCGTAGTAGCTGTTCCTTGAACAAGTTCCACATTACAATTGTGCCCATCCCCTGCAGTTTCCTTCCCCAACCTACGCCAGCTAAACCTCGCCTAATCGCATCATAATTTCCTTTCCCCAATAAATACTGGCCAACCAGTGATGCCCATGTCCCATGAATGAATAGAAAAAATGTGACCCAGAGCAACTAGCAGTTTCTGCAACTGAGGATATAAATTGCTTGCAACATTTCTTTGGCACGAAACAGGATCCATCAAATTACAATTCACTTTCAATGTCAAGGGGAAATGAAAAAGCTACGTGGCTGATGCATGAATATATGTTCACAGAGGCATCTGCTTTTATATAACACTGAGTTTCATCATTCACTGTAGTCTTTATAGAACCCAGTCTATTTCTCTTTGGAGAGTAAACCACAGAATTCAGCTATGACCCTCAAAAAGACTGGTCTATTATTTTGCAGCTTTTGTGTTGGGTACAAGGTATTATTAATCTCTAACCTTGTACCTCATTGTGGATTCAGTCTTATTCATATATATCATGTTTAAACTGCATGTAATGAGGTAACAGGGCAATAAGGCAACATGTTGTGCGTTTGGTGAAAATAATGCTGCAATAAAAATCTTAAACAATCAGAAATAATCACTAATTTTTCTCTGTCTATTTTCTCGAAGGTGATAATTTCAAAAGGCAATAATACCCATTATCGACATTAACCAATTCCAAATGAATTCTTTAACTAGTCAGAGGAAGCTACTGATTGCCCTGAGACAGCCATTTCTTTTTTTGTAAATTTTACAGTTCTTACAATGTGACAGACTGGACCCAGACTTTGCTGTGATCGGGTATCTGACAGTTTCTGTCATTGGTTAAACTCGCCCCTACATGCTAAGGTTTTTCAATGTGTTCTGTCTCCAGTTGCTGAGAGTGCAAGTTGAAAACTTTACAGTGAGGAAAACCAAGCATCTGGCACCTGAGTGAACATGGCAAGAAACTCTGTATCTCCTTAACCAATCAGATTCAAAGGCTAAAATATATACATAGCATAAGGACTGAGAAGGAGGTGCATTGGAATGGATAAATTCATTCAAATTGGCTGTAGAGAGATATTTAAAAAGAGGGAAAGAAAGATTGGATCAAGAGAGAACATAGAACATAGAACATTACAGCGCAGTACAGGCCCTTCGGCCCTCGATGTTGCGCCGACCAGTGAAACAAATCTAAAGCCCATCTAACCTACACTATTCCAATATCATCCATATGTTTATCCAATGACCATTTAAATGTCCTTAATGTTGGCGAATCCACTACTGCTGCAGGCAGAGCATTCCACGCCCTTACTACTCTCTGAGTGAAGAACCTACCTCTGACATCTGTCCAATATCTATCACCCCTCAATTTAAAGCTATGTCCCTCGTGCTAGCCATCACCATCCGAGGAAAAAGGCTTTCATTATCCACCCTATCTAATCCTCTGATCATCTAGTATGCCTCTATTAAGTCATCTCTTAACCTTCTTCTCTCTAACGAAAACAACCTCAAGTCCCTCAGCCTTTCCTCATAAGACCTTCCCACCATACCAGGCAACATCCTAGTAAATCCCCTCTGCACCCTTTCCAATGCTTCCACATCCTTCCTATAATGCGGTGACCAGAACTGTACGCAATACTCCAAGTACGGCCGCACCAGAGTTTTGTACAGCTGCAACATGACCTCCTGGCTCCGAAACTCAATCCCTCTACCAATAAAAGCTAACACTGCGTACGCCTCTTAACAACCCTATCAACCTGGGTGCCAACTTTCAGGGATCTATGCACATGGACACCGAGATCTCTCTGCTCATCCACACTACCAAGTATCTTACCATTAGCCCAGTACTCTGTAATCCTGTTACTCCTTCCAAAGTGAATCACCTCACACTTTTCCGCATTGAACTCCATTTGCCACCTCTCAGCCCAGCTCTGCAGCTTATCTATGTCCCTCTGTAACCTGCAGCAACCTTCTGCACGGTCCACAACTCCACCGACTTTAGTGTCATCCGCAAATTTACTAACCCATCCTTCTACGCCCTCATCCAGGTCATTAATAAAAATGACAAACAGCAGTGGCCCCAAAACAGATCCTTGCGGTACACCACTAGTAACTGAACTCCAGGATGAACATTTCCCATCAACCACCACCCTCTGTCTTCTTACAGCTAGCCAATTCCTTATCCAAACCGCTAAATCACCCTCAATCCCATGCCTCCGTATCTTCTGCAATAGCTTACCGTGGGGAACCTTATCAAACGCTTTACTGAAATCTATATACACCACATCAACTGCTTTACCCTTATCCACCTCTTTGGTCACCTTCTCAAAGAACTCAATAAGGTTTGTGAGGCACAACCTACCCTTCACAAAACCGTGTTGACTATCCCTAATCAAATTATTCCTTTCTAGATGATTATAAATCCCATCTCTTATAATCCTTTCCAAAACTTTGCCCACAACAGAAGTAAGGCTCACCGGTCTATAATTACCAGGGTTGTCCCTACTCCCCTTCTTGAACAAGGGGACAACATTTGCTATCCTCCAGTCTTCTGGCACTATTCCTGTAGACAATTCCTGTAAACATAAAGATCAAAGCCAAAGGCTCTGCAATCTCCTCCTTAGCCTCCCAGAGAATCCTGGGATTAATCCCATCTGGCCCAGGGGACTTATCTATTTTCACACTTTCCAGAATTGCTAACACCTCCTCCTTATTAAGCTCAATCCCATCTCATAGAAATCATAGAAACCCTACAGTGCAGAAGGAGGCCATTCGGCCCATCGAGTCTGCACCGACCACAATCCCACCCAGGCCCTACCCCCATATCCCTACATATTTACCTGCTAATCCCTCTAACCTACACATCTTAGGACACTAAGGGGCAATTTTAGCATGGCCAATCAACCTAACCCGCACATCTTTGGACTGTGGGAGGAAACCGGAGCACCCGGAGGAAACCCACGCAGACACGAGGAGAATGTGCAAACTCCACACAGACAGTGACCCAAGCCGGGAACCGAACCCAGGTCCCTGGAGCTGTGAAGCAGCAGTGCTAACCACTGTGCTACCGTGCCGCCCGAAAGAAGAAGGTGGAAGAGAGAATGTCCAGGGTATGTGGGGTCCTTAATTATGCTGGCTGCTTTACCGCGGCAGCGGGAAGTGTAGACAGATTCAATGGATGGGAGGCTGGTTTGTCTGATGGATTGGGCAACATTCACAATCTTTTGTAGTTCCTTGCGGTCTTGGGCAGAGCAGGAGTCATACCAAGCTGTGATACAACCAGAAAGAATGCTTTCTATGGTGCATCTGTAAAAACTGGTGAGAGTCATAGCTGACATGCCAAATTTCCTTAGTCTTCTGAGAAAGTAGAGGTGTTGGTGTACTTTCTTAACTATAGTGTCGGCATGAGGGACCAGGACCGGTTGTTGGTGATCTGGACACCTAAAAACTTGAAGCACTCGACCATTCCTACTTCGTCCCTGTTGATGTAGACAGGGGCATGTTCTCCTTTATGCTTCCTGAAGTCGATGACAATCTCCTTCATTTTGTTGACATTGAGGGAGAGATTATTGTTGCCGCACCAGTTCACCAGATTTTCTAACTCATTCCTGTACTCTGTCTCATCATTGTTTGAGATCCGACCCACTATGGTGGCGTCGTCAGCAAACTTGAAAATCAAATTGGAGGGGAATTTGGCCACGCAGTCATAGGTGTATAAGGAGTATAGTAAGGGATTGAGAACACAGCCTTGTGGGGCACCGGTGTTGAGGATGATCATGGAGGAGGTGTTGTTGCCTATCCTTACTGATTGTGGTCTGTGAGTTAGGAAGTTCAGATTCCAGTCATAGAGGGAGGTGCCGAGGTTCAGTCACAAAGTTTGGAGATGAGTTTTGTGGGAATAATAGTGTTGAAGGCTCAGCTATAATCAATAAATGGGAGTCTGACATAGGTATCCTTGTTATCTAGGTGTTCCAGGGTTGAGTGCAGGGCCAGGGAGATGGCGTCTGCTGTGGACCTGTTGCAGTGGTAGGCAGACTGTAGTGGATCCAGGTTGTCCTGGAGGCTGGAATTGATTTGTGCCATGACTAGCCTTTCGAAGCACTTCATAATGATGGATGTCAGAGTCACCAGCCGATAGTTATTAAGGCACGCTGTTTGGTTTTTCTTAGGTACTGGGATGATGGTTGTCTTCTTGAAGCAGATAGGGACCTCAGATTGTCGTAAAGAGAGGTTGAAAATATCTGTAAATACACCTGCCAGCTGATTCGAGCAGAATCTAAGTGCTCATCCGGGTATCCCATCCAGGCTAGTCGCTTTCCGTGGGTTGACCTACGAGAAAGCCTGCTCTGACATCTGCAATGGTGACCCCCAGATACAGGGGGTCACCATTGCTGCTTCATGGAATATCCAGGCCTTTTGTTAAGACCAAAATAGAAGGAGTGCACTGTCTGTCTCTAGTTCCACTACCTCACAGTCCACAAAATAACTTTAAATGTTTCTCCAGCTAATTATATGGCCATATATGTGCTTTATCTAGAATATGTGCTTTATCTAGGAATCTCAGAATGAGCACTTAATGCCCAGGTTTCTTCAATAAACAACAAAATCACTAGTTTATTATAAAAACAGACTTGTCAAGTAGAAAGGCAAAGCTTATTAACATAAAATATAAAATATGAAAGTACAGTAATTACTCTTTCTAAATGCCCTAACTCTAAAAAAAGAAATGTCAATGGTTCAAGGAAAATGATGGAATCCTTCAAATGGCGTCTGGGTTTCTCAATACTGGCCCAGGAAACCATCGCTGACTCTTGCACTACTTCTCAGGCAGAACTTGAGGAAAATTTGTAGTCAGTCCATTTCAGAGCGTAGAATTACTTTGGGGAAAGTTCCATTCACTTTTTGCTTTGGACTGGGTCAGGAGCTGCCCCGTAGCGCGGTGGAGTCTGAACTGTTGAATGGTTTCAAGAGGGAGATAGACATATTTCTAATTTTAAAAAAGGGAAAGAGGATGATGCGCGATTAAATCACTCGGGAGGCTAGATTGTACCCGGGAAATAAAGGCTTTTATTACTAACACACTATATACAATACAATCCCAGACTAAAGGGTCACCAGGCAGTGCAGTGACCTTTATACCTCCCCAGGTAGGCGGAGCCAACTGGAGTGTACCACAGAACAATATCAACAGGTAGAACAGCCCAACCCTAACCCCAACAGTAACAACAGTAATATATCTACAAACACCCATAGTGCTGACCATCCATGGCTCAGCACTCATAGTGGTAACCAACTATGGTTCACCACAGAGGGATATGGGGAACAGGTGTGGAGGTGGATTTGAGACCAAGGAGGGATCAGCCATGATCTGATTGTATGGCGGAGCAGGCTTGAAAGGCTGAATTTGCCTCCTTCAGCTCCTAATTCCAATGTTCCTCTGTGTTTTTTACTCAAGCAGTGGATCCTATTTTTTCGCCCCACCCCCACCCACTGCCTCCCCATGATACCTGCCCCTCCTGCCCCCCCACCGTGATACCTCTCCCCATCTGCCAAAACAAAACAGTCGACCAGCTTTTAGAACAAAGAACATAGAAAAAATACAACACAAACAGGCCCTTCGGCCTACCTACCTACCTAGGCTATATATAGGCTTACCTATAACCCTCAATCCTATTAAGTTCCATGTACTCATCCAGAAGTCTCTTAAAAGACCCTATCGAGTTTGCCTCCACCACCACTGACGGCAGCCGATTCCACTCACCCACCACCCTCAGAGTGAAACAGTTTTAAACAGTTTTCCAAGGTTTTTTTTTTCCAAAGCCATAAAACACTATGTGACCCTCTTGTGAACAGTCCACCAGGGTTAGGAAGTTTCCAGCATCTTTAAAACTACTTTTTTTGTGTAAATTACTATCTTTTTCAGGAACAGCAGCGGCCAGAATCCTTGCATTAACCCTTTAAGGGCCGGTGTATTTTAAAGAACACAAATTCTTCCTGAATGTTCTTAGTCCCTGAAGATGAAAAATTTTCTTGATTAAAGCATTCATGAAACTTAGAATATAGTTTTATATTAAATATTAAAAATTGAAATATTAATTCCTCTCATCCCTGTGCATTTTTCCTGGATTCTTTTGCCATTTTGTGTTTATGTTATTTATCAAAAAAAAACTTCTAAATTCTTACCTTACCCTGTTCTTCTCCTGGTTTCCACGATTTATTTCATAGATGGGACCAACTTCTTTTAAAATGACTTTGTTTGCTGGAGGTGATCTCTAAAAGTTGTTTCCTCACCAAGTGGCAAGTTTCAGATGCTGAGGCTTGCCAGTCTATTCAGTTCTCCTTCATCCTCCAACCATTATGAAAACATGAAAAGAGAAAGAGCCATCCATAGTTACTTGGAAAAGCTTTACTTTTCTATTGTACTTACAGGAATATTGCCACATATTCATGATAATGTCAGTGAGACAGTCTTCAAATATAGGATTAGTCATGGGGTTGAGGGAAGTGGTGGAAAGTCAGGCTAGTGTGCCCAGCATAAATATGGATGCTCACCCTGTGCCCGTGGATGACATTACTAAGGGGAAGCAAATATGTCTGGAATAGGAGGGGGTCCAAACAATGGTCTTTGGGGAACTCCAGAGCTAACAGTGCAAGGGTGGGAAGCGAAGACTCAGTTGTGCTTTAGGAAATCCTGACACACACTGTGCTTTCTCTTAACTCGATAGTTAAAGTTCCAAACACAAAATGGAGTGAAACTAGTTGGAACGTCTTCTTTTTATTCACTCATGGGATGAAGGCATTGCTGGCGAGGCAACATTGATTGAAAATTCTGCATCTAGCTGTGCTGCAGCGTAAGTGCCCTCTATAAAATTCATTAAGTTAATACATAAAAATAGGTTTTCAATTTAAATGTTACAGGTCAGGAAACCTTTTACATGCTTTCTTATGAGAAAGTGATTTTTTGTTAGACACATTGTTTTTTGAGAACATGTAAGGAATGCTAATTGAGAAATAGCTGCATTATAAAAAGGATATAGAGGCACTGGAGAAACTATAAAAAGATTTACTGGAATGCTATCAGAAATGAGAGGTTATCCATATCAGGAAATGTTCAACAGACTGAGACTCTTTTCTCTAGAAAATAGAAGATTGAACAGTGGCCTGATAAATATGTTTAAGATTAGGAAACATTGGGCCCGATTTTACCAACAATTTGCGCCCGTTTTCGAGCGCGAAATCGTGGTAAAGTCGGGTGTGAGGCCTTTATCGCGATCTTCACCCGCATCCGCACAGATTGCCACTTTACCGAAACCCGGGAATGGCGGCAATTCGCTTCGCGTCCAAAACGGGCGCAACGGCGATTTAAATGCATTTGCATGCATTTAAATTGAATTAATGAACTGCCCGCCCAACTTTATCAGCATTTCCCCCTTTACCACCGCATTTGCCGATCCGGAACCGCGCCGTTACGGACCTGCTAAATAAAAGTCTGAGTCGGGTGCTCCAGCCTCTGAAGGGCGCGTTCAGTGTTTCCAACGGCTCCCTGGCTCAGATCAGTGGTGGGGAGGAGGAGGGAGGTGGGTCAGATCATTCTCTGGTTGGAGGGGGGAGGAGGGGAGTGAGGTTAGATCGTTGTCTGGTTGGGGGGGCGGAGGAGGAGGAGGTGGGTCAGATGTATCTTTGGAAAGGGGGGGGGGAGGGCCGATTGGCCGATTGTTGTCTGGTGGTGGGGGACAGGGCTGATTGTTGTCTGGTGGTGGGGGGGGGGAGGCAGGTCAGATGTTCCTCTGGAGGGGAGGGGGAGTGAGGCCAGACTATTCTCTGGTGGGGTGGGGGGGGAGTGAGACAAGCTCGTTGTTGGGGGGGGGGTGAGGCCAGATCGTCGTCTTGGGGGGGAAGGAGGTGGGTAAGATGTATCTCGGGGGGGGGGGGGGCAGATGGATCTCCAGCAGGGGGGGGGGCAGATGGATCTCTGGTGGGGGGGGCAGATGGATCTCTGGTGGGGGGGGGAAGCTGGATCTCTGGTGGGGGGGCAGTTGAATCTCTGGTAGGGAGGGCAGGGGTGGCGATCGGTCTGGGTAGTGGGGGGATGGGTAAGGGGGACAGTGATGTGTGTGTGTGTCCCTTATCCACCACCCCCACTACCCAGCCCGATCGCCACCCCTGCCCCCTCCCCCCACCGATTTCCCGCAGAGTGGCAGTGGACCCCCCTGCCCTCACCCCCCCACCAGAGATCCATCTGGCCCCCCCACCAAAGATCCATCTGCCCCCCCACCAGAGATCCATCTGCCCCCCCACCAGAGATCCGTCTGCCCCCCCACCAGAGATCCATCTGCCCCCCCCACCAGAGACCCATCTGCCTCCCCCCACCTGAGATCCATCTGCCCTCCCCCACCGAGATACACCCTCGCTCCCGCTTTTCGCTCCTGGGCCGCTTTCTCCATTTTTTGCGGCTCGGGAGTGATCTGACACGGGCACGCTTTTTCCAATTTTTTTTCTAACTGCGCATGCGCAGTTCAGAGCTCCAATCGTTTCGGCTGCGCTAAGCCCCGCCCACAGCGCGAATGGGACTGGAGATGGCTGAGAGCGTATGGGGGTGCCTGAAAGCAGATTTCTAAGTCAGATCTGTACTGCGCCCAGATTCGGCACTTCAAATGAAAATGGTAAAATCGGGCCCATATTGTGCGGGATCTTCTGGCCGCGTTCGCCCCAAGACTGGAAAATCCCGCCCAAGGTCAACGGACCTTTGCATGGTCCATGTCCCACCCGTTTTGATTCCCATGGCGGGCAGTACGGGAAAAGTGCGGTCATAGGGTATAGAGAAGATATTTCCTCATTCAGGTGAGACCAGAACTACTGTTCATAAACAGAAAGCTGCTCATAAAATGGTTGAAGCAAATAGAATTTTGAATGTGGGATCCATTGGAGTGGCTGAAGCAGATAGCATTGATTGATTTGAAAGTTTTGACCTCTCTACACGAGAGAGAAGAATATATAGGAATATGGGGGGCTGTATGGGAAGAAGTAATTAGAGTGGGAGCAGGCATAGACTAGTTATGTTGAATGGACTTTCTCTGCGCTTTTATTCATTGTAATTTTATGTTCGTGGAGGTGGCTTCTGGTCAATAGGCTGCACACAATTATGGAAAACCTGCCAAATTCTATCAATCTCCCCTTCTATTTTTAATTTCTTTGAGAATATTTCTGTCATATTTCATGGAAAACTAAAAGTTCAGTCCAACTTGTCAGTGTAACCTGATGTTTCCCTCTTGTGCAATTTTTAAATGCCACTTGCGACTCGGGGGGTAGCAGTCTCACCTTTCCAGGCATTCTCTCTACCACCTTCTTTCATTGGGAAAAAGACACAAAAGCCTGAGGACATGTCCCAACCAACTCAAGAACAGCTTCTTCCCTGCTGCCATCAGACTTTTGAATGGACCTACCTCGCATTAAGTTGATCTTTCTCTACACCCTAGCTATGACTGTAACATTCTGCACCCTCTCCTTTCCTTCTCTATGAATGGTATACTTTGTCTGTATAGCGCGCAAGAAACAATACTTTTCACTGTATACTAATACATGTGACAATAATAAATCAAATCAAATCAAATTAAAATTCAAGTCTCATCCAGAATATATTCTGGTATTCTTGCATATAATCTTGTCTGAAAACCCAGTGCAGTACTGAGGGAGTGCTACACAGGGGATGAGTCAACCTTTGGATGAGATGCCTTCTGCCCTCTCAGGTGGATATAAAAGATCCCATGGCACTATTCAAAGAAAAGCAGGTGAATTAATTTAGTGTCCTCAACAATAGTTATCCCTCAAACAACATCACTAAAATGGAATAGTTGATCATTATTTTATTGGCGGTTGTGGGAGCTTGCTGTGCACAAACTGACTGCCACATGACAACAATGACTGCATTGCAAAATTACCTCTTTGATTGTAAAGATAATCAGATAAACAGATAATCTATTACAGTATTGTTGCATGAAGGAAAATATTGATCAAAACATGGGGGAAATTCCCTTGCTCTTCCTCGAATAAGACCATGAGACCTTTTACCTCCACTGGACAAGACAAAGAGACATTAGGTTTAACTGAAAGAAACAGCTTCAATGATGCAACACTTCCTCAGTCTGCACTGAAGCACCAGCTGCCATTTTGTGCTTTAGCCTCCAGGATGGAACTTTGAACCTACAACCTTGTAACTCAGAATAGATTTCACGACCATTGAGCCACGGCTGACTTCATTGTTGTGGCAAAGCCAGAGGGGAATAGACAAGAGGCCAGAGTCAGAGGAACAGGTGCTTTGAAATGATAAAGACACTGAGAACCATCAAATTGGAAATGTAATACACTGGGGCATTTTATTCTCAATGTAAAGAATACGATTACCAGTGAAAGAATGTCCCTGCTCCTCTTGAAAGGTTCAGTGTAAGACAGTGCGACACTTGTTGTTTCAGGAAGAATCTGTTACCTTGACTTCCCTTTATTCTATTTTTGCAAAGTGCTGAGTTGGGTTGTTGCCTGATGGGTCGTTAGTTAATTGAACATAATTATTCTGCAAGCTTCAAATGCTACAGCAGCGTTCCTTATTTCAGTAACACAATACTATTCACAGACCCAAAGTGTTGTCTGCTACATGTGATTCCTCTGTCATCAGTACATTTTCGACAATAATAAACCAGTACTTTGTTGGATGACGATGATCTTTAACTACGGTACATAATGGGTCGAATAAGTAATGGAAGTTAGATAAAGGAATTCATTTCCAAAACATGAATAATTGTTTACTGAGACATTGAGCTCTATCTGCTAGTAAGACATTACATTTCTGTCATTTGCTTATAAATAAATTATTGAGACAGCCAATTGGCATGTTGATATTGCCCCTTAGATTGACAGACTAATGCATGTTACAGATGCACTAGAGTATGACTTTCACTGAAACAGAAAACTCAACTGTCTACAACTGTCAGATCGAAGATATTCCTTAATCTGTTTGGAACATCTCGATGGCTCATTGGTGTCAAGTAGCCACTTAAGAGCTCTCTTATCTCATTTCTTGAGAGGTGTAGTGTTTTTCTGCAGGATGGAAAAATCTGTGGTGTTAATTTGAACACTTTAAAATCACCCGAGACTGAATGCTTTGGCACATTTTGTCATTCAAAATGAGTTGTCACTGCTCTGTCAATAGTGCAAGCTGGGCCGTTTAATGTTCCGTAACATGTCTGAATCCTCCATGTCAACAATTTCCTGATTTTACAGAAGAAAACCAATACAAATATATCAGAAGCATCATTTGGAATAAATCCAGATCCCTTTCTTTCTCTAGTTGCTCCTAGATTGCTACCATTGGCCACCTCTGCGAATTATTGATTCTACCTTTGCCGCTTCATTTAATTAAATTTACCATACAAGCCAGTATCACACCAATTCACATTGCATTTGGTAAAATACGCAAATTCACTAACACCGATATGATAAATATTTCAGAGACAGATCACCAATTCTAACGTCAGTTTTAAAATGTTATGTTTGCAGCAATAGGTTAGACAAATAAATCAATTAGCTTTACTACATGGCATGTCAGGTGAGGACAGCTGAGCGGAATGCGTGGCTTATCTTATGTGGGGAGTCCTGGACGCAGCTAGTGCCCTGGATGACCACATGTGCAACAAGTGCTCACAGCTGCAGAAACTGGAGCTCTGGGTTTCAGAGCTTGGGCAGCGGCTGAAGACACTGTGGCACATTCGCAAGGCTCAGAGTCACGTGGATAGCACATCTGGAGAGGTGGTCACACCGCAGCTCAAGGGACCAGAGGAAAGAAGTGAATGGGTGACCACCAGCCAGTCCAGAAAGAACAGGCAGGTAGAGCAAGAGACCCCTGGAGTCCCGCTCACTAACCAGTGTTCCATTTAGGAAGATGATGAGGGCACTGGTGCCTCAGAGGAGTGCAGTCAGAGCCACACTCTGGCACCAGAAGCAGTTTGACTGTACAGGGGGTGGAAAGAGGAAGGAATTTTGATTTGATTTGATTTATTATTGTCACATGTATTAGCATAGAGTGAAAAGTATTGTTTCTTGCGCGCTATACAGACAAAGCATAATGTTCATAGAGTAGGAAATGAGAGAGCGCAGAATGTGGTGTTACAGTCATAGCTGGGGTGTAGAGAAAGATCAACTTAATGCAAGGTAGGTCCATTCAAAAGTCTAACAGCAGCAGGGAAGAAGCTGTTCTTGAGTCGGTTGGTACGTGACCTCAAACTTTTGTATCTTTTTCCCGACAGAAGAAGGTGGAAGAGGGTTTAAACTAGTTTGGCAGGGGGGTGGGATCCAAAGTAGTAGGGAGACAGAAGAGAAGTTTGAGGACAGCACAGAAGTTAAAGAGAGCACATTAATTAGTAAAAGCAGTGTCAGTAATCCTAGTACCAGACAGATCAGGCAAAAGCAAGACAGAGAGCAAGGGAAGTCCAGATTAAACTGCATTTATTTCAATGCAAGAGGCCTGATGGGCAAGGCAGATGAACTCAGGGCATGGATGAGTATGTGGGACTGGGATATTATAGCAATTACTGAAACATGGCTAAGGGAGGGACAGGACTGGCAGCTTAATATCCCAGGGTACAGATGCCATAGGAAAGATAGAACAAGAGGTAAGAGAGGAGGGGGAGTTGCACTTTTGATTAGGGAAAGCATCACGGCCGTACTGAGAGGGGATATATCCGAGGGTTCGGCCACTGAGTCTATATGGGTAGAACTGAGAATAAGAAGGGGGAAATCACTTTGATAGGGTTGTACTATAGGCCCCCAAATAGTCAGCAGGAAATTGAGGAGCAAATATGTAAGGAGATTACAGATAGCTCCAAGAAAAATAGGGTGGTAATAGTCGGAGATTTTAATTTTCCCAACATTGACTGGGACAGCCATAGTATTAGAGGGTTGGATGGAGAGAAATTTGTTGAGTGTATTCAGGAGGAAATTCTCATTCAGTATGTGGATGGCCCGACTAGAGAAGGGTCAAAACTTGACCTCCTCTTGGGAAATAAGGAAGGTCAGGTGACTGAAGCGTTAGTGAGGGATCACTTTGGGACCAGTGACCATAATTCTATTAGTTTTAAGATAGCTATGGAGAATGATAGGTCTGGCCCAAAAGATAAAATTCTAAATTGGGGCAAGGCCAATATTGATGGTATCAGGCAGGAACTTTCAAAAGTTAATTGGGGGAGTCTGTGGGAAGGCAACGGGACGTCTGGTAAGTGGCATGCTTTCAAAAGTGTGTTAACCAGGGTTTAGGGTAAACACATTCCTCTTAGAGTGAAGGACAAGGCTGGCAGAAGTTGGGAACCCTGGATGACTCGGGATATTGAGGCCCTGGAGAAGAAGAAGAAAGACGCACATGACATGCATAGGCAGCTGGGATCAAGTGAACCTCTTGAAGAATATAGGGGGTGTAGGAGTAGATTTAAGAGAGAAATCAGGAGGGCAAAAGGGGGACACCAGATTGTTTTGGCAGATAAGGCAAAGGAGAATCCAAAGAGCTTTTACAAATACATAAAGGGCAAAAGAGTAACAAGGGAGAGAGTAGGGCCTCTTAAGAATCAACAAGGTCATCTATGTGCGCATCCACAAGAGATGGGTGAGATCCTAAATGAATATTTCTCATCAGTCTTTACTGTTGAGAAAAGCATGGATGTTAGGGAACTTGGGGAAATAAATAGTGATGTCATGAGGAGTGTACATATTACAGAGAAGGAGGTCCTGGAAGTCTTAAAGCGCATCAAGGTAGATAAATCCCCGGGACCTGATGAAGTATATCCCAGGACGTTGTGGGAGGCTAGGGAAGAAATTGCGGGTCCCCTAACCGAGATATTTGAATCATCGATAGTCACGGGTGAGGTGCCTGAAGATTGGAGAGTGGCAAATGTTGTGCCTTTGTTTAAAAAGGGCTGCAGGGAAAAGCCTGGGAACTACAGGCCAGTTAGCCTCACATCTGTGGTGGGTAAATTGTTGGAAGGTATTTTGAGAGACAGGATCTACAGGCATTTATCTATTTATCTATCTCATTCCTGTACTCTGTCGCGTCATTGTTTGAGATCGACCCACTATGGTGGTGTCATCAGCAAACTTGAAAATCGTATTGGAGGGGAATTTGGCCACACAGTCATAGGTGTATAATAAGTATAGTAGGGGGCTGAGAACACACCCTTGTGGGACACCGGTGTTGAGGATGATCATGGAGGAGGTGTTGTTGCCTATCCTTACTGATTGCGGTCTGTGAGTTCGGAAGTTCAGGATCCAGTCGCAGAGGGAGCAATAATAATAGGAGATTCATTAGCCTGGGGAACAGACAGGCATCTATGCAGCTGAGGTTGTGACTCCAGGATGGTGTGTTGCCTTCCTGCTGCCAGGCTCAGGGATTTCACTGAACAGCTGCAGTGTATCCTAAAAGGGGAGGGTGGTGAGATAGAGGTCATGGGACTTGTTGGTACCAACGAGAGATGATAAAGTGGGGAATGAGGCATTGTATCAAGAATTCAGGCAGCTCGGCAGTAGATTATAAAGCAGCACCTCAATGGTTGTAATCTCTGCATTACTTCCAGTGCCACGTGCTAACGAGAGTAGAATTAGGAAAATAGGGCAGATGAGTGCCTTCCAGGTAGGTTTGCTAGTGCTGTTGGGAGGACTTTGAACTAGTCTGGCAGAGGAGGGAGACTCAGAACATGACTAAAATAGAGACACGTCATGCTATAGTAAAGGAAGCAAGTCAGAGTGAGTTCAGGTATGGAGTGTCAAGAGTGTAAGGCAAGGCTGGATGGTCTTTAATGCTCGGAGTGTAAGAGAAGGGACCGTTAGAGACCAAGGGGACAAGAGTTGGTGCAAGAGGGAAGGTCTTAGGTTCCTGGATCACTGGCACCATTTCTGGGGAAGGTGAGATATGTACAAACGGGATGGTCTGCACCTGAATCAGGTTGGGGCCAACGTCCTTGCAGGTAGGTTTGCTAGTGCTGTTGGGAGGACTTTGAACTAGTCTGGCAGGGGAGGGGGACTCAGAACATGACTAAAATAAAGACACATCATGCTATAGTAAAGGAAGCAAGTAGAGTGAGTTCAGGTATGGAGTATCAAGAGTGTAAGGCAAGGCTGGATGGTCTTTAATGCTAGGAGTGTAATAGGTAAGACTGATGAGTAAAGGACATGGATTGACACATGCAAGTGTGATATTATTGCCATCACAGAAACATGGTTGAGGGAGGGGGAGGATTGGCAACTCAACATTCCAGGGTATAGGATCTTTAGGCAAGACAGAGGAGGATGTGAAAAAGGAGGTGGTATAGTAGTATTAATTAAGGAGTCAATTACTGCAATAAGGAGAGGTGATATCTTGGGAGGGTGTTCAAATAAGACTTTATGGGTAGAATTTAGGAATATGAAGGTGTAGCCACATTACTAGGAGTGTATTATAGGTCCCCAAAGAGTCAACAGGAAATAGAGGAGCAAATATATAGACAATTCACTGAGGTGTGTGTATGAATAATAATCAGATAATTATACAAGGGGATTTCAACTCCCCCAACATAAATTGAAATAGTTATAGAGTAAAGGGCTTAGTGGGGTCAGATTTCTTGAAATGTATACAGGGGAGTTTTTTGTATCAACATGTGGAAGGCACAACAAGGAATGGAGCAATGCTGGATCTGATTCTGGGGATCGAAGCCAAACAAGTATTCAATGTTGCAGTGGGGGAGCATTTTAACAATAGCGACCACAACATGGTATGGTTCAAGTATGAATAAGGAGAAAGATGGCCTGTAAAAGACAGTTTTGGATTGGGAGAAGGCAGATTTCATTAAAATAAAGCAGGATCTGGCCAAAGTTGACTGGGAACAGATCCTTTTTGGAAAGTCTACAGCAGAGCAGAGGGGGGCATTAAAAAACTCTGGATGTTCAGGACAATTCAGGACTGGATAAGGAAGAAGAAGAAAGCTTTTCGCGAGTCCAAAGGAAGCAGTTCAGCTGCAGCTCAAGAGGAATGTGGGAAATGCAAGAGGGAACTTAAGAAAGGAATTAGAAGAGCAAAAAGGGGGGATGATGAAGGACTTAGGAACAATTACATTTTATAAATACATTAAGGGGAAGAGGTTAATCAGGAAAAGAGCAGGGACCATTAGAGACCAAGGGGACAATCTGTGTGCAAAGCCACAGAACATTGGAAGGGTGTTAAATGAATACTTCCCAGAGGTTATCACTCAGGAAAAGGAGAACAAAGGTACAGAATTCAGAAAAAAGGACTGTGAGAAACTTGCACAGTTTGGCATAGGAAATGAGGAGGTATTCAGAATGAAGAACAAAGAACATTACAGCCCAGGAACAGGCCCTTCGGCCCACCAAGTCTGTACCGATACAGATGTCTTTCTAATCTAATATTTTCTTGCCTCTACGCGGTCCATATCTCTCTATTCCCTGCCTATTCATGGATCTATCCAGATGCCTCTTAAACGTTATTATAGAACCTGTTTCCACCACCTCCTCTGACAGTGCTTTCCAGGGATTCATGACCCTCTGTGTGAAAACCTTCTCCCTACATCTCTTTTAAACTTTCCCCCTCTCACTTTCAACCAACGCCCCCGAATAATTGACCCTTTGACCCTGGGAAAAAGACGCTTGACTATCCAAGCCTGTCACAATCTTGTAAACCTCTATCAGGTCCCCCCTCATCCTCCGAGGCTCTAATGAAAACAATCAAAGTTTGTCCAACCTTTCTTCATAGTCCATATCCTCCAAACCAGGCAGCATCCCGGTAAATCTCTTCTGCAACCTTCCCAATGCATCAACATCCTTCCGATAGTGTGGCAACCGGAATTGTACACAAAACTCCAAATGCGGCCTAACCAAAGCCTTATACAGCTGCAACATGATTTTCCAATTCCTATAGTCAATGCCCTGACCGATGAAGGCCAGCATGCCATATGTCTTCTTGACCAACTTGTCCACCAGAGTTGCCACCTTCAGGGAACTGTGGATCTGTATGCCTAGATCCCTCTGAATGCCAATATTTCTAAGGGCTCTACCATTTACTGTACATTTTCCTTCTGCAGCTGCACACCAGAGGTGAGATAAGAGTGGCTGCCCTTGATATTAAGGCAACACTTGACTGAGTATGGCATTAACTAGGAGTCAGGGGGAAAAGTCTCTGCTAGTTGCTGTCATAGCTATCGCAAAGGAGGGTGATTCTTGTAGTTGGAGCTCAATCATCTCAGGTCCAGAACATCACTGCAGGAGTTCCTCAGGTTAGTGTCCTCGGCCCAATCACCTTCAGTTGCTAATCAATAGCCTTCCTTCCATCATAAGATCAGAAGTGGGGATGTTCGTTGATGATTGCACAATGTTCAGCACTGTTCACAACTCCTCAGATACTGAAGCAGTCCATGTTCAAATGCAGCAAGTCCTGGACAATATCCAGGAGCTGAAAATGGCAAGTAATGTTCATGCCACACAAGTACCAGCAATGACCAGTTTAGAGACGTAACCTTTATTTTGATCAGCGGCCTCTAGGAGAAGTCATCAAAGGGTCGTGGCAACACCCGAGATGGAGCAGTTAGACCTCTCCAATGAATTCCAATGTATACAATTCAAAACAAATCAATTATAGATTTTCTTATCAATTATTCCCGCCTTTCACTAGCTTTAAATCAATCATCTTCAATATACATAAATCACCAATAATACCTGTCATATACTTTAGCCAATCGCATCTTACCTTCTGGCATAATGGTATTTCATTAGTCCATAAAATCTGGAAGCTAACTCCTCAGCTTTTCTAACCCCACTCCCTGTATCCCTTCGTAACCAGACATTCTAGCCACAAAGATCAAATGAACATTCCGATAAGTTTCCCCAAAAGTCACTGCCAAACTAGATTAACACATGACTCCATATCTGGGCATGCATCCATTTTATCTGGACAGGGAATAAGCCCTATTCATTAAATCTGATTAAGTGTTCTGAATGTTCTTACCATTAGAAACTCTGTTGATAAAACCTTGCATATTCCCAAGATCTCAATATTCTCTTAGAATATGGCTTGTCCTAATGCCCTTTACCAAATTGCTTTTCCGCAATCTGCCCTTGGCTAAAGTGAACAATGATTCTTAAAAATATGTTAATCTATTCAAAGTATCAGCATATGTGTTTAAATCATAATCACTTGTTTAAATCTCTTACAACATTTCATAAGTGTGTAAACTGCTTACTTATTCGCTTATAAGTCTGTTTTAAAGTCATTTAACTCAATGTTGGTAGTTCTGTCAGTGTCCTAATGTCTAAAAAATCTTTATTAACCTATTAGGATTCCTCCCCTTACAACCAGAAACTGAACTGGTCCAGCCATATAAATACTGTGAGTACAGGTGCAGTCAAAAGCTAGGAACTTGCTGCAATAACTCACCTCCTGACTCCCCAAAACCTGGCCACCATCTCCAAGGCGCAAATCAGGAGTGTGATGGAATATTCTCCACTTGCCTGGATGAATGCAGCTCCAACAACACTCAAGGAGCTTGATACTATCCAAGACAAAGCAGCCCACTTGATTGGCACCCTTTCGACAAATTTTCACTCCCTCCACCACCAATGAAGAGTTGCAGTTGTATGTACCATCTACAAGATGCACAACAGGAGCTCAACAAGTTTCCTTAGGCAGCATCTTCCATACCTGCTACCATCTCGAAGTACAGTAATAAGTCTCACAGCACCAGGTTAAAGTCCAACAGGTTTATTTGGCAGCACAAGCTTTCGGAGTCTCAGGCTCCTTCTTCACCTCCTTTTCACCTGAAGAAGGAGTCTGAGTCTCTGAAAGCTTGTGCTGCCAAATAAACCTGCTGGACTTTAACCTGGTGTTGTGAGACTTCTTACTGTGCCCAACCCAGTCCAACGCTGGCATTTCCACATCATGACCATCTAGAAGGACAAGGTCTGCAGATACCTGGAAACACCACCAGCTGGAGGTTCCCCTCCAAGTCACACACCACCCTGAGTTGGAAATATATTGCTGTTCCTTCACTGCCATTGGGTCAAAACCTGGAACTCCCTCACTAACAGCACTGTGGGTGTACCTACATCTCAAGGAATGCAGTGTTTCAAGGAGGCAATTCACCAGCACCTACTCAAGAGCAATTAGGGATAGGCAATAAATACTGGCCTAGCCAGCAATGCCCACACCCCCTAAATAAACCAAAAGTGATGATGTTGTCCGAGCCCTTCAGGATCCATCAGATTCTTCGACCAATAGGTTTTAAATGAATTTACCCAGGTATCCCACAATACCGGAACAGTCACATTCCTACAGCCAAAGGTTGGTACCGATGCAATCTGTCGCAACTTCATTAAGGAACAAGGGACAGTGAGACTTTAATATTAACAATACTATTCCTAATTCTGCCCAATCCCCTTAGTTGTTACAATATTTTCCAGGGTCTCGAGTAACTTTAGCCAGGTTTGTGAATTCATTGTTCTCTTTCTCTCCCCAGACATTCAGAGTCGGACTTTGTCACAGGAGGATTTACCTGGTGCGAGAGAAGCCAGAAAATGAACCAGCATAGATCTTTGGCAGGAAGGCCCTTCATCAGAAACCCTCTTCTGAATTTGGGCACCCCCCCACTTAAGGTCCAGTGGCCGTTGGGCCTCCCAGCTTCACCCCTGACACCCCGATTACCCCTTTCATGCCCCTCCCACTCCCAGGCCTTCTCTCCCCTCAATCAGATTGCCCGGCAGTCCCAAAGGCGAGGGTGAGGGGTGGAATTCCTGTCCGCAACCAATTGATGGTCATTCGAATATGAAATGGTTGTGGGGTAGTTGGTGGGGGTGTGTTCCCACCGACTCTGCGGATAGCAGGAAGTGAGACCCCACCGTCCTAAAAATTTAGGCCTATGCTTTACTTACTGTTTTTTAAACCTGCCCTGGAACCGTCAATGATTTTTGCGCATATTTTCCTTTTGTTACTTATGTGTCTTTAGAACACTTTACTATCTATTAAAATTCTTTGATAGTTTTATTTTCAATTATTTTTCTGGCCTTGTCAATATCTCCTTTATCTTCAATTTAGTGTCTGCCTTTTTCTTTCATTTCAATTTTTACCCTTAACTATTTTTCTATACTTGGTGTCGTATATACTGAGGCTGAGGAACTGGTGCAGGGGGCAGGGTTTCCAATTCTTGGAACATTGGGACCTCTTCTGGGGCAGGTGGGACCTGTACAAGAGAGACGGGTTACACCGAAACTACAAGGGGACCAATATACTTGCAGCAAGGTTTGCTAGTGTTATTGGGGAGCGTTTAAACTAGATTTGCAGGGGGATGGGAACCAGAGTGCCAGAGCAGATAGTGGAGCAGGGGTAAAAAGACAGGTTAGTTCAGGCAAAATCACAAATGGAAGGGTAGAGTGTGGTGGAAATAATCTTTTGAGGTGTGTCTATTTCAATGCCAGGAGTATTGTGGGGAAGGCAGATGAGCTGAAGGCGTGGATAGACACATGGAAATATGACATTATAGCCATTAGTGAAACTTGGCTACAGGAGGGGCAGGACTGGCAGCTCAATGTTCCAGGGTTCCAATGTTTCAGGCGGGCTAGAGGCAGAGGGATAAAAGGTGGGGGGGTGGCATTGTTGGTCAGGGAAAATGTTACAGCGGTACTCAGACAGGATAGATTAGGGAGCTTGTCTACAGAGGCCCTATGGGTGGAGCTGAGAAACAAGAAAGGTATGACCACATTAATGGGCTTGTATTATAGACCACCCAATAGTCAGCGAGAATTGGAGGAGCAAATCAGCAGAGAGATAGCTGACAACTGCAAGAAATACAAAGTTGTGATAGTAGGGGATTTTAATTTTCCACATATAGATTGGGACTCGCATACTGTTAAAAGTTTAGACGGGGTAGAGTTTGTAAAATGTGTTCATGAGAATTTTCTACATCAGTATATAGAGGTGCCAACTAGAGAGGATGCGATATTGGATCTTCTATTGGGAAATGAGTTAGGACAGGTGATGGATGTGAGTGTGAGGGAACACTTTGGATCCAGTGATCATAGTGCCATTAGTTTCAACCTGATCGTGGATAAGGATAGATCTGGTCCTCGGGTTGAAGTTCTGAACTGGAAAAAGGCCAAATTTGATGAAATGAGAAGGGATCTGGGAAGTGTGGATTGGCACAGGCTGTTCTCTGGTAAGGATGTAAATGGAAAGTGGGAGGCCTTCAAAGGAGAAATTTTGAGAGTGCAGAGTTTGTATGTTCCTGTCAGGATTAAAGGCAAAGTAAATAGGAATAAGGAACCTTGGTTCTCGAGGGAGATTGTAACACTGATTAAGAGGAAGAGAGAGTTGTATGAAATGTACACGCAGCAAGGAACAGATCAGATGCTCGAGGAGTATAAAAAGTGCAAGAAGCTACTTAAGAGGGAAATCAGGAGGGCTAAAAGAAGACATGAGGTTGCTTTGGCAGACAGAGTGAAGGAAAATCCAAAGAGCTTCTATAGGTATGTTAGGAGCAAAAGGATAGTGAGGGATAAAATTGGTCCTCTTGAAGACCAGAGTGGTCGACTGTGTATGGAACCAAAAGAGATGGGGGAGATACTAAATGGTTTTTTTGCATCCGTATTTACTGAGGAAACGGGCATGGAGTCTACGGAAATAGGGCAAACCGGTAGGGAGGTCATGGAACCTTTACAGATTAAATGGGAGGAGGTGCTCGCTGTCTTGAGGCAAATCAGAGTGGATAAATCCCCAGGACCGGACAGGGTATTCCCACAGACCTTGAGGGAAGCTAGTGTTGAACTTGCAGGGGCCCTGGCAGACATATTTAAAATGTCAGTATTCACGGGGGAGGTGCCACATGATTGAACATAAGAACATAAGAAATAGGAGCAGGAGTAGGCCATCTAGCCCCTCGAGCCTGCCCCGCCATTCAATAAGATCATGGCTGATCTGACGTGGATCAGTACCACTTACCCGCCTGATCCCCATAACCCTTAATTCCCTTACCGATCAGGAATCCATCCATCCGCGCTTTAAACATATTCAGCGAGGTAGCCTCCACCACCTCAGTGGGCAGAGAATTCCAGAGATTCACCACCCTCTGGGAGAAGAAGTTCCTCCTCAACTCTGTCTTAAACCGACCCCCCTTTATTTTGAGGCTGTGTCCTCTAGTTTTATCTTCCTTACTAAGTGGAAAGAATCTCTCCGCCTCCACCCTATCCAGCCTCCGCATTATCTTATAAGTCTCCATAAGATCCCCCCTCATCCTTCTAAACTCCAACGAGTACAAACCCAATCTCCTCAGCCTCTCCTCATAATCCAAACCCCTCATCTCCGGTATCAACCTGGTGAACCTTCTCTGCACTCCCTCCAATGCCAATATATCCTTCCTCATATAAGGGGACCAATACTGCACACAGTATTCCAGCTGCGGCCTCACCAATGCCCTGTACAGGTGCATCAAGACATCCCTGCTTTTATATTCTATCCCCTTCGCAATATAGGCCAACATCCCGTTTGCCTTCTTGATCACCTGTTGTACCTGCAGACTGGGCTTTTGCGTCTCATGCACAAGGACCCCCAGGTCCCTTTGCACGGTAGCATGTTTTAATTTGTTTCCATTGAGATAATAATCCCATTTGTTATTATTTCCTCCAAAGTGTAAAACCTCGCATTTCTCAACGTTATACTCCATTTGCCATATCCTCGCCCACTCACTCAGCCTGTCCAAATCTCTCTGCAGATCTTCTCCATCCTCCACACGATTCACTTTTCCACTTATCTTTGTGTCGTCTGCAAACTTCGTTACCCTACACTCCGTCCCCTCCTCCAGATCATCTATATAAATGGTAAATAGTTGCGGCCCGAGTACCGATCCCTGCGGCACGCCACTAGTTACCTTCCTCCAACCGGAAAAACACCCATTTATTCCGACTCTTTGCTTCCTGTCGGATAGCCAGTCCCCAATCCACTTTAACACACTACCCCCAACTCCGTGTGCCCTAATCTTCTTCTGCAGCCTTTTATGGGGCACCTTATCAAACGCCTTTTGGAAATCCAAAAACACCGCATCCACCGGTTCTCCTCCATCAACCGCCCTAGTCACATCTTCATAAAAATCCAACATGTTCGTCAAGCACGACTTTCCCCTCATGAATCCATGCTGCGTCTGATTGATCGAACCATTTCTATCCAGATGCCCTGCTATCTCCTCTTTAATAATGGATTCCAGCATCTTCCCTACTACAGACGTTAAGCTGACCGGCCTATAGTTACCCGCCTTTTGTCTCCTTCCTTTTTTAAACAGCGGCGTAACATTAGCCGTTTTCCAATCAACCGGCACTACCCCAGAATGCAACGAGTTTTGATAAATAAAATGCAACGAGTTTTGATAAATAACTGGATTGGAGGGTGACTCATGTTGTTCCGTTGTTTAAAAAAGGTTCCAAAAGAAATCTGGGAAATTATAGGCCAGTAAGTTTGACGTCGGTGGTGGGCAAGTTATTGGAAGGTGTGATAAGGGATAGGATCTACAAATATTTGGATAGACAGGGACTTATTAGGAAGAGTCAGCATGACTTTGTGCGTGGTAGGTCATGTTTGACCAATCTATTAGAGTTTTTCGAGGAGGTTACCAGGAAAGTGGATGAAGGGAAGGCGGTGGATGTTGTCTACCTGGATTTCAGCAAGGCCTTTGACAAGGTCCCTCATGGGAGGTTAATTAGGAAGGTTCAGTCGCTAGGTATACATGGGGAGGTAGTAAATTGGATTAGACACTGGCTCAATGGAAGAAGCCAGAGAGTGGTTGTGGAGAATTGCTTCTCTGAGTGGAGGCCTGTGACTAGTGGTGTGCCGCAGGGATCGGTGTTGGGTCCATTGTTGTTTGTCATCTATATCAATGATCTGGATGATAATGTGGTAAATTGGATCAGCAAGTTTGCTGATGATACAAAGATTGGAGGTGTAGTGGACAGTGAGGAAGGTTTTCAAAGCTTGCAGAGGGATTTGGACCAACTAGAAAAATGGGCTGAAAAATGGCAAATGGAATTTAACGCAGATAAGTGTGAGATATTGCACTTTGGAAGGACAAACCAAAGTAGAACGTACAGGGTAAATGGTAGGACTCTGAAGAGTGCAGTTGAACAGAGGGATCTGGGAATACAGGTACAGAATTCCCTAAAAGTGACGTCACAGGTGGATAGGGTCGTAAAGAGTGCCTTTGGTACATTGGCCTTTATAAATCGGAGTATCGAGTATAGAAGTTGGAGTGTTATGGTAAGGTTATATAAGGCATTGGTGAGGCCGAATTTGGAATATTGTGTACAGTTTTGGTCACCTAGTTACAGAAAGGATGTAAATAAGATTGAAAGAGTGCAGAGAAGGTTCACAAGGATGTTGCCGGGACTTGAGAAGCTGAGTTACAGAGAGAGATTGAATAGGTTGGGACTTTATTCCCCGGAGCGTAGAAGATTGAGGGGAGATTTGATAGAGGTGTATAAGATTTTGATGGGTATAGATAGAGTGAATGCAAGCAGGCTTTTTCCGCTGAGGCTGGGGGAGAAGAAAACCAGAGGGCATGGGTTAAGGGTGAAAGGAGAAAAGTTTAAAGGGAATATTAGGGGAGGCTTCTTCACGCAGAGAGTGGTGGGAGCGTGGAATGAGCTGCCGGATAAAGTGGTAAATGCGGGGTCACTTTTAACATTTAAGAAAAACTTGGACAGGTTCATGGATGAGAGGGGTGTGGAGGGATATGGTCCAAGTGCAGGTCAGTGGGACTAGGCATAAAATGGTTCGGCACAGACAAGAAGGGCCAAAAGGCCTGTTTCTGAGCTGTAATTTTCTATGGTTCTATGGTTCTAAAGTGAATAAGTAATATCACAAAAACATTGAATCGTCAGATAATTTGTATTATTAAGAATAGAAAGTTTTAGGAATAAGTATCCAAGGAAATTGAAAGCATCAATGTAAAGAACCAAGCTAAATAAATCAGAATAACGTCCAGCTTAGAAATCTCTTTGGAAAGTAGCACAGCAATTTTCAGCTGTTGTAACTAATGCTTTGTATTGTAACTCAAGGAAGAAGTTCTCATGTCTCCATGGAAACTATGCGCTAAATTGTCTGAAATTACATTCCAGTTCCAGCTAAGGTCACAATGAAGCCTGTGGATAAAATGAGCTACATGGGACTAACACCAAATGAAAAAACTCTCCATCGAGTCATCGGCCAGAATTTTACTGGCACCCCGCTCCGATTCAGGGGGCGGGCGAAATTGAGAGAACGGCATTCTCTGTTGGTCTCGGACGGGATCGTACGAAGTTCGGGCGGACGTGCCGATAAAATTCCGCCCATAGAGTCATAGAGTTTTACAGCATGGAAACAGGGCCTTCGGCCCAACTTGTCCATGTTGCCCTTTTTTTTACCACTAAGTTAGTCCCAATTGCTTGCGTTTGGCCCATATCCCTCTATACCCATCTTATCCATGTAACTGTCTAAATGCTTTTTAAAAGACAGAATTGTACCCACCTCTATTACTAATTCTGGCAGCTTGTTCTGGACACTCATCACCCTCTCTGTGAAAAAATTGCCCCTCTGGACCGTTTTGTATCTCCCCCCTCTCATCTTAAACCTATGCCCTCTAGTTTTAGACTCCCCTACATTTGGGAAAAGATGGTGACTATCTAGCTGATTTATGCCCCTCATTATTTTATAAACCTCGATAAGGTTACCCCTAAGCCTCCAATGCTCCAAGGAAAGAAATCCCACTCTATCCAGCCTCCCCTTATAACTCAAACCACCAAGCCGCAGTAGTATCCTAGTAAATCTTTACTGCACATTTTCTAGTTTAATAATATCCATTCTATAATAGGGTGACCAGAACTGTGCACAGTGTTCTATGACATTTCCAAAAGTTGGCCACTCGGCCATTGAGTCTGCACCGACAACAATCCTACCCAGACCCTATTCCAGTAACCCCACATATTTACTCTGCAAATCACCCTGACATGAAGGGACAATTTAGCATGGCCAATCAACCTAACCTGCACATCTTTGGATTGTGGGTGGAAACCGGAGTTCCTGAAGGCACAGGGAGAATGTGCAAACTCCACACAGAGTCACCCAAGGCCGGAATCCCTGGCGCAGTGAGGCAGCAGTGCTAACCACCGTGCTGCCCGCTTCTGTACTCTAAGATTTCAAGATTGTGGAACAGGCTTGTCCAGAGGTGAGAATGATTTGCCAAATGAGGATTTTATAACTGTTCTGCTCAGCACTCACAGTGACCAAAAATTCTCCCCCCACATTAGACAGGCTTTATCATTACTGGATTAGTAATCCACACTCCCAGGGTACTGCTCTGGGGGCCTGATTTCATGTCCCATCATTATTTGAATTCAGTAAAAAAAAATCTGGAATTAAAAGTCGAATGACCATGAAACCATTGTCAATTGTCATAAAAACCCATTTGATTCACCAATGTCCTGTAGGGAAGGAAATCTGCCATCTTTACCTGATCTGGCCTACATGTGGCTCCATATCCACAGGGATATCTGCCCTCTGACTGGCTGAGCAAGTCATTCAATTCAAGGACAATAAGAGACGCTCTCATCTCACAAATGAATAAAAAATATAATGTCTCAAGCTTACAAAATATCCAATAGTTAGAAAAATGGGTGCAGAGAGAATCCATTTTCTAATTAGAAACCTTGTAGCTTTAAAAGTTATCGGTGTTTTCCCTCAAATATGATGTGAACTGGATTTTAATGAGTTAAAGGATTTCATCTGGCTGTCTCCTGACAAATTCCTGACATGTTTTTCATTGATGATGTCTTCTCTTGTTGTCACAGTGATTCTTTTATCCCGATAACAGTTACTTTATTAGGAACAAGAGGAATTATTCAGTTGGTAGCAGACATTGCCAACATATAAAATGAGTTTGCATATTAATCAATATTCTTACCATGGTGTAAACCTAGACACCCACCTATTGTTTGAGTACTGTCTATTGTTGCTATGATTCCCCCTTGGATGTACTTTGTGTGTTATGTAACAACAACACACAGCAATTGGCAAATATACCATATCAGAGGGCGGTGTGTGTCTGGAACAAGCTGTCAGAGGTAGTAGTGGAGGCGGGTCCAATTTTGTCTTTTAAAAAGCATTTAGACAGTTACATGGGTAAGATGGGTATGGAGGGATATGGGCCAAATGCAGGCAATTGGGATTAGCTTAGTGGCAAAAACTGGGCGGCATGGACAAGTTGGGCTGAAGGGCCCATTTCCATGCTGTAAATCTCGATACCAAGATCAAGAAGGAGATCTTGAAGCTTCCCCTCCGTGTTTGAGGGTGTGTTTAATACAAAATCAGTTCCCTCTCCGGGGGGGTGAATTGCCCAGTATTTTCCAGGGAAGATACCCTATCCACCATCCCCATTACCCCACTTTTATGTGGGAGGCTCGGCTGAGAATCAGCTTTATTTTCTCTCCCCGAACATCAGGTTTCTTCAACCCCCTCGGAACAGAGAAGAATCCACGGGTCCCAGACACTGAGCCATTTCCTGGTCTCTGACACCTACGCTGTAGATGTGCTCAGAGCCAAATTAAAATTTCAATCTTTACAATTAAAACTAACACAAGTTTTTTTTTACTTTTTCAAACTTAACATGTCATTCAAGTTATCTTTTAATTGTCACCCTTTTTATTAGACTAAATTATGCATCACTCACAAACAATATTTCATTCATTATAACAATCAATTATTCTAAACTCTGATTAATAATTGAGCAGGATAAAATAACAGACGGTGAATCTCATGTTATTAGTGTCACAGTAAAGATCTCCAAATCATACAGGGGGGGGAGGGAGGGAGGGAGGGGGGGGTAAAATATTAATTTGCTTAAAGTCTGAAGGCCAGAACTTTTAATCTGCAGCACTACAAAAGTTTAAGAAAAGCTTTTGTAGATCCTGGCAATGGTGTCATGTTTTAGGTCCAGGTTAGCTGAGCATTATGCTAGCCATGCATAAAGGCGGGGGCATTTCATTTAATCTCAATGAGAACGTAACGTCAATTTTCTTGCCTCAAACAGGATCAGGCAAAGGATAATCATCCGATATCGAGACTAATCCAATTTTTTCTCTTTTGAAAAGATTTATTTATTTCTGATGGGGATAGTATGTGGGTGAGAAGACATGAGACAATGGAGGCTCAACGCCATTCATCTAGTCACCCTGCTGATTTACAGAGTTTAAGTTTAAAGTTTATTTAGTAGTGTCACAAGTAGGCTTATATTAGAATCATAGAAACCCTACAGTGCAGAAGGAGGCCATTCGGCCCATCGAGTCTGCACCGACCACAATCCCACCCAGGCCCTACCCCCACATATTTTACCCGCTAATCCCTCTAACCTACACATCCCAGGACTCTAAGGGGCAATTTTTTAACCTGGCCAATCAACCTAACCCGCACATCTTTGGACTGTGGGAGGAAACCGGAGCACCCGGAGGAAACCCACGCAGACACGAGGAGAATGTGCAAACTCCACACAGGCAGTGACCCGAGCCGGGAATCGAACCCGGGACCCTGGAGCTGTGAAGCAGCAGTGCTAACCACTGTGCTACTGTGCCGCCCAACTGCAATGTTAACACTGCAATGAGGTTTCTGTGAAAATCCCCTGGACACCAGACTCCGGCGCCTGTTCAGATACACTGAGGGAGGATTTAGCATGGCCAATGCACCTAACCAGCACGTGGGAGGAAACCGGAGCACTCAGAGGAAACCCACGCAGACATGGGGAGAACGTGCAGACTCCACAGAGACAGTGACCCAAGCCAGAAATTGAAGCCGGGTCCCTGGAGCTGTGAGGCAGCAGTGCTAACCATTGTGCCACCGTGCCACCATACAGAGGAGGCTATGTGGGGATGGGGCAATCATGTCAGGGGGGATGGTGTGGGAGAGATCAGAAATTAATGCAGGTAATGGGAAGTCACAGATGCATGGAGAGATAAGGGTCAGGGCTCTATAATGACTCCTCAGTGCTCACTGTGATGTTCTGTGATGACGCCAGTGTGGAGGCCACAAACACCAAATGGAGTCTCGATATAATGAGACTCGGGCTTCAGCACACGTTCTGTTGGAGCAGGAGATTGGGCTCTTGAAGATGTGGTTCCATTGCCTGCACCACAATACAGTCCCCAAAGAGTCTCCCGCATTACTGTGGTCTATTGCGCTCTCCACAACTTAGCGCTGCAGAGAGGAGACCACCTAGACCAGGAGAAGATGAATGAGTGCTAGATCTCCTTGGATGAGGAAGATATTGAGGAGAATAGTGGGCTTGATGATGCTGAGGAAGAGGAAGAACGCTGGGCAGTGGATAGGGCGAGAATGGGCCGATAAGCAAAGGATGTCCTGGTCGCCTCTCATTTTGGGGATAAGTAGGAATAGCAGTGATGAAGTCTCCCACAGTGGGTGTAAGGTCAAACCAATGATGTTGTGCCAGCATTATCTGGCCATTAGGGGGCTTTCTCCTTCCATGAATGGTCTTGGGAAGCGTGAGTTGGGAGGTTAACTGAGGTTGAGGAGGCCTCCTGACTTCCATGTCCTATTGCCTGAAATTACCTTGGCAGGAGTCCCCTGGGGAACCTGGACATTGAGGGCGGGCCCTGACCTGCTTTTGGGCAGTAGGTGTATTGCAGTGCTGCCTTCATCGGTGCATGGGACTGGAGGTGTGTTGCTCACAGGGAAAGGAGATTCAGATGGGCTGGACACCCCAGGGTCTTCTGGGTGGAAAGCCCTGGGCTGTGACCGAGACTATCTTCATCCCTTTGGGTGCCTGATGGGTCTTGTGCTCCTCCATGGGATAGCGGGGCAGTTGGAGTGAGATCCAGAAGCCCCGCAGTCCTCTGGCACTGACACCCATGGATACCCAATAGTGTGTTTGATTCTTTGTAGAGCCTGGCTTGCCGGCATCTTTAGCCCCTGCCCCTCAGGAATGATGGCAGAAAACACACACCCCTGCTTTCTTTTGACAAAATGTCAGAAGATCGGGAGAGAAAACCTGTCTGTTTCTCTGGGGAGAAACACACCAATTTCCAGTCAGAACCTGACACTTGGTCATTTTTTTGCAAAATTCCGCCATTAACTAACAAGTCACTGTAAGTGTGAAGAGCCTTGAGCCTTTGATCACTACAACGGGTAAGAAAACTTTACATAACTGTAATGGATTTACCACTTGGCTTTTGTGAAAAGTGACTCATCTTGCCTTACCTGCAAAAAGCATTGAAAAGGGCAGCACAGAGAAGCCTTAATGAATCTTCAACCCAGGGAGGGACAGAGAAAGGTATCGAGAAACAGCCACAACTTCTGCTATAAGTAACTAAGAATAATTGAAGTGCCACACCTGCATAACCAGAAGAAAGGAACCTTCTCTCCTCCTGTAAACCCTGATTCCATGTAAGAGGCTCACTATTAAAGCAACCCCTGGCAATTCAGCAATGGAAGCCATCACAGCTGCAAAGGAAATCCTACAACTTCAAAACCTTCATGTCAGACAACACCACTACAAAATATCAAGCCTGCACCCAATGTGGAGTAAAGTATTCTAATTTTTATAAGTATTGTTTATCTTCATTTGTAACTAATCTTACTGTATGTGTTAGTAATTTTTAACTTTCCTTACATAACCTCCAGAGCAATAGAATGAAATAAACTAACCTTTTCATTTCTAAATAAAACAGCCTTGCTACTGTTTTTTTTAATTTAAATTTCTCAGGCAGATGGGAAAACTCCCCCCTGATATGTTAATGATTAGTTGGGGCAAAAATGGTGTCGCTGAAAAAAATACAATGGGGCAGTCAGGGTGTAATATCAGTTGGTTGAATATTAATTCCTTGAATCACAAAGAGGGATATTATCAATAATTTTCCATAGTTCAGTCGCTTGGTTCAGCAAGAATATTTTGTGGATGGGATTTTCCAGCCCTGACACCGTGGGGGCGGTTGGGGCGGGGGCGGGGCGGGGGGGGTGGTGCCTAGGCAGGGGTGGAACGGGAAAATTTGGAGAGCCATTAGAAGGGCACGGCTCTCAAAATTTTCCATTCCTGCCCATGACGGTGCCCACCACGGGGTGAACAAGAAATCATGCGTTTAGCTTCCTGATCCTGCAAATTCAGAATGGGATCTGGGTGTACAGATCCACAGTTCCCCAAAAGTGGCAACACAGGTGGCCAAAGTGATTAAGAAAGCATATGGCATGCTTGCCTTATCAGCCGGGGCACTGAGTACAACAGTTGTCAAACCATGTTGTAGCTGAATGAAACCTTGGTTAGGCTGCATTTGGAGTATTGTGTGCAGTTTTGGTCACCAAACAATCAGAAGGATGTGGAGGTTCTGGAGACAGTGAAAAGAAGTTTCACCGGGATGTTACCTGGTTTTGAGGACATTAGCTATGAGGAGAGGTTGAATAGATTGGGATTGTTTTCATTGGAAGGATGAAGGCTGAGGGGTGACCTGATAGAGGTTTACAAAATTATGAGAGGCATAGACAGGGTGGATAGTCAGAGGCTTTTTCCCAGGGTGGAAGTGTCAATCACATGACTATCCACTCTGTCCATGCCCTTTAAAAGTCTACAAGATTATGAGGGGCATGGACAGAGTGGATAGGCAGACGCTTTCCCAGGGTGGAAGAGTCAATTATAGAGGGCATAGGTTTAAGGTGTGAGGGGCAAGATTTAAAGGAGATGTACGGGGCAAGTTTTTTACAGAGGGTGGTGGGTGCCTGGAACATGCTGCCGGGGGAGGTAGTGGAAGCAGATACGATAGTGACAAGGGGCGTCTTGACAAATACATGAATTGGATGGGAATTGAGGGATACGGTCCACAGAAGGGTAGGGGTTTTTAGTTCAGCCGGGCAGCATGGTCAGTGCAGGCTTGGAGAACCGAAGGGCCTGTTCCTGTGCTGCAATTTTCTTTGTTCTTTGTACATGGGGTCACAGGTTCAAGGCGAGAGGGGGAAAGTTTAAAGGAGATGTGTGGGGGAAGCTTTTCATGCAGAGAGTGGTGGGTGCCTGGAATGCGCTGCCAGAGGAGGTGGTGGAAGCAGGCACATTAGCAACATTTAAGAGGCATCTGGATGGGTACATGAATAGGGAGGGAATAGAGGGATATGGACCGAGTAAGGGCAGAAAGT
Organism: Mustelus asterias; assembly: GCF_964213995.1. Classification (NCBI taxonomy): domain Eukaryota; kingdom Metazoa; phylum Chordata; class Chondrichthyes; order Carcharhiniformes; family Triakidae; genus Mustelus; species Mustelus asterias. Next base: position 83,611,478 of record NC_135806.1, on the reverse strand, counting down.
TGTTTTAGTTTAGTTAGGGCAACATAATCGGCACAGGCTTGGAGGCCGAATGGCCTGTTCCTGTGCTGTACTTTGTTTTTTTGTTTTTTAACAGCTTCATCAAGAGAGATACTCGACAGAGCAGCGTAGGTGTTCTCTTAAGAGAATGGAAATAGAGAAAGAAATTAAATCAGATGACAAGTAACCTCGAGGACACACTTGCAAATCTTTTAGCAACAGATGACACGAGTGGAATTGACAGGACTGGCAGCTGATCAGCTGCTTGCTCTCCCAACAAGGGACTAGCACATGGCATGTGGAGACTTCTGAGGGCAAATAGAAAAAAAAATTAAATATGAAGAAAGAACAACTTAAAAATTGCTGCTTCTGAAAGCCCTGCCGGGGAGTCTGATTGCATTGTCAGGTCCTACTACCATCATTATTGCATGATAAACTGTCTTTGTGTTTCATCATCTGTTTAATTTGTTATTTGAAATGAATCTTTTTTACTGATTACAATCCCTCAATTTACAAAAAGTATCCGGCTCTAAGATGAGCCTTAGGTGTCTGGTGCCTTGGAGATCAAGCCAGGCAAGTATCCCCTCTCTTCCCCCCTCCAACCTCTCCATTCACCCTGCCTCCCACCACACAAACACCATCTGTTGCTCAGCTATGTGTCTGGGCCCCCCAATCTGTCTCACTGACCCGGAATTCCAGACATAAAAAAGCCAATCACACTATTTGCCGCAGGAAAAAATCTCAGTCCAAGGTTTACCTCAGAAAAAACCCACTACATCGGTACAATTAAATCAAAATCACATCACCCAGTCCATTGGCTTAGACTAATGATCCAAAGACATGGGGTTAAATAAACATGGCAGAAATGGGCCTGTGCCCACACATCATTAGGCACAATGGTGTTGGGTGGCGTTCAAGATGCCATCATGCCAGAACGCAATAGTATACAGTAGGGCAGACCCAGAAATCGGGAGTCCGCCCACCTTATTCTAATTCATTTAAATTGGTTTGTAAGCTTGTTAAAGTGGCAATTGACTGGAATAATACATACTGGAAACAATAAAACATTTAGCGGCTGCAAAGCACGCCAAGTGGAGATCTCGGTTTTTTCATGGAAAGATTGTAAGGGTGTCGCCAGCTGGGTCACTGGTTTAACCTCAGCAGCTCAAGCTGCTGTGAGGGATGTTATATTTTATTATTAAAACTGTTTTTCTAGGGGATATCTTTGCTGTTTTGTGGCTTCATTTAGCTGGCTAAAAAGTGCATTTAGACCCCCAACTGTACCTCAGCCTGTTTGCTTCCAAAATCATGGGGATAATGATCGCCGTGGGTGATACATCTTCCAGTGAGGAGGAAAGGAGGAGGAAGATTGAGAGAGAGGGAAAGAATGCCAGATGGTCAGGGGCTGCGTGCACTGATGGTGCATGAGGGTGGCAGACCTGTGACGGAACAAGTAGCTGATGAAGGCTGGATGCAACAACAGAGGCACAGGAAAGACTAATGCCACTAATTGAGTATATAGGCAGAGAATGAGTTACCTTCAAATGTCCGAGATACATTGTCGGAAGACGCTCAGGCCGTCTAGAGCCACAGGGCACTCTCTCTCTCTCTCTCTCTCTCTCAGGTGCTTTGAACTGTGTGGGTGTTCACTCAATGCCGGTGGCCATAATGGGGACTGTTGCACTGAATTCCTTTGTCACTGGATCTTTCCAGGCTCAGTGGCATTGCGCAGCCTGATGCCCACCTCTGCACTGAGGTCTTTGCCGATGCAACATTCCAAAGGATGAGTCAGTACATTACATTCTCCATGGACCACCACAGTCAAGTTGAATGAGCCAGAGGCTTTGTGGTGATGGCAGGTTTCCCCAGGATTGAGGGAACAATAGGCTGCATCACCAGAATGGTCCAGTAGGCCAACCCTGTAATCGTATGCACAGGAAGGGTTATTACTCCTTAAACACCCAGATGGTCTGTGACCACAATTGAAAAATGCAGGTTTGCGCTTGGAACCCGTGCAGTAGCCATGACACATACATTCTCCGGAACTTCCATGTGCCAGACAGGTTTAATCAATCTGATGTACTGATTGGTTGGTGTAGTAGTGAGCTCCTTCAAGAGGCGAGATTTCAGAGGGTAATGTCACCCATTCGGCCAATCGGGCCAAAGTGCTCAAACCTTGGGGCTGAGCATGGACTGAACAGGCAGTCTGGAGATTGGAGTCGAAGTAATCAGCAGCATCCTTCTCACTCTTTGTACATAGTTTTTACTGTTAATAAATATTCTTTTTGTTATTCCACTTGGTGGCCACCACTCCTTCCAAGATATTATAGTTGGCTTCTGGTTGACAAGGGTTGCTCTATGAAGAGGTAACTCATAACACTGGAATAGAAGCAGTAAGGAGCTACAGCGACGGCCATGGAACCACCAGTGTTATTGTCGGACAGACAATTGATGCTAAAGATGAGGTTCCAATGCCTGGATAGACCAGGAGGAGCATTGAAGTACGTACCATCCAGAGTCTCACTCCATTCAGAGAGGCCATGCCCTGAATGAAGAGGAGATGCAAGATAGTAGGCAGTCCTCTGGTGTTGAGATTGATGAGGAGGTGAGGGAAACCCCGTGCAAAAGCCTGCATAGGAGCACATGGATGGCCATGACGCACAGGAGATTTTAATAAGACAGAGGTTCCAGTAGGTCAGGAAATCTCGGCCTCTTGAGACTTGGGTACTCCCCATGTCACAGCATCACTCCATCTAGACTGTGACCACACTGAGAAAGTTCTGTCAACACAGTCACCATCTCAACTGCTTAATATCTCAAGTGCTTAATATCTTATTTAAGAAAATGAAACACTTATTCATATCCCTAATCAAAGACAGTTGATCATTTAATAGCCTTTTCAAGTTGCTAATCAAACTTTGAACTCAGAACCCCCACTGAGATAATTTGTAACTTTTGGAAATTAGCCAAGAATTCATAAAGATCCCTTAGGGAAATGTCAACAAACAGCTAGGATGGAGTATTTCTAACTCTTACTGACTTTTTACAATTTAAAGCGTTGTGTATTTAAATTGTTAAATAATTTAATAATAATTGCAAAAACTATACAACGCATGAAAATTATATAGATCTGATCCATCCTTCAAGAGCCTTTACATCTATTCCATATATTTGTGACTCCATTGCTGGAGGTTAAGACCCCTTGCAGCAGCCAAAATGGTGTTGCTGCGCCTGCCGCACAATCTGTTTAACCCTTATATGGTGGACAAAGAATTGCGAATAGACTTCTTGTTAGTACAATAACATTTATTTATAGACAATTAATAATCACCCACCCAATCAACAATAAATTATCTTATAGAATATCAAAGTTCAAGTCCAATACTAGACCTTGACTTAACTTTTGCGTGACTGGTGAGTATCCAGGCAGATATTGGCCTTAATCTGTGTGCTGGTCTCTGTCGTCCTCTGAATAGTCTGGTCTGTTACTCTGGCTCTGGTCTTCCTTCCTTCTTGGGCGGGGTGGCTCACCTCGAACTGGTCGTTGCTGGCGGTGGTCACCGTTGTTGTCGTTCATTGGGGAAGAGAGAGAGAAAGCTTCTTCTGTTGTGCAGCACCCTTTATACCTCATTGGTTTTCGCGCCTTTTTGACCATTGCCAATCAATCGATCAGGAATTGATCACCCTGATCAATAAGGTCCAATCAGGTGCTGCCACCCCGATCTCTGGGTGTGTACCCAATGGCCATGCCTGTAGGTGCTGGAGGCACGTAGGTCACAGACCACCCTCCCAAATAAGGGGTTAAGGCTCCCCTTTGTCTGGTGAAAAAGTATGTTGACCAGAGAGTGTCCATTGTCTTTGGGATGGCCTATTTCCTGTGAATTCAGTCGTTTGAGCTGCAGCCTGTTTATCTCTTTCCTTTTCTTTTGAGGCTGCAGCCTGCCTGTTTCAGTGCTTGTCCAATTATCCCAGCGTGCTCTATAAATCGCTATTTTAGGTGGCCTGTTTGGCCACAATGGGATCTGGTTGAATTCAGATTTCCCTCATGTGTGAATCACATCATGTCACTTTTCCCCTATTGGCAAGGATTGGGGCCGGAATTCTCTCATCCTGCCCGCCAATGAAATTTTAGCAGGCGGGAGGCGGACTATGTAAAGGTCCAATGAAATCAGGCAGGAATCTTTGATTTTCAGGCAAGAGAGGCTGGAGAATTCTGCCCTGGATCTGTCAGATTTCCATAACCGGGTTCCACCTGCCATTTTTGAAACTCTGTGGAGTCTCTATGGCTTCAAGAAACTGGGCCAGTGTCTCTTCAGTCAATCAGACTGAAGATTCCTTACTGAGACACAAAGCAGATTCTAAACTAGGAAGTGTAAGTTAGAATATTTAATACAGTCTAAAAAGTGAAACAAAGAGAGGGGAGAAAGGTGGGATGAAGAGAGAGAGCGAAATAGGCTGGAATTTTACCCGTTCACCCGTCATGGGAATCGGAGCGAGCGAGGGGCAGAGCATGGGAAGGTCCTTTGACCTCGGGCAGGATTTTACAGTTTCGGGACGAGCGAGGTTGTAAAACCCCACCCTAAGAGACAGAAGGAGAATTTAAAAATGTATTTTTCAGATCTCCAACAATAACTAAATTCTGAAGGAATGAATTTCCATCTTTCTAACGATAAATATTCAATGCCAGAGAGGTTGTTTGGAACTAATTTAGAATTATCATTAAAATGCATTCTTCATTTGAATGCAAAAGTCTTAATCATTTCTCATTTTCAGAGGGTATCTGGTGAGAAAGTACTCCAATTTCATGCTCATCATTTGCGTGAATGCCTTTCACAGCAAAATAACGATAGCAAAGTTTTTGGAGAAACAAGGCAAAGCAAAAAGCAACTTCCCGATATAGCATTTAACAACCGATGTGCTTTATCCTGAGGTTGCTTTCTGATTTTTGCCAGAATAATGTTGAGCACTATTAGCCTCATTGTTATTCTTACTGTAAAATCTCAGCCAATATCTTATTTAAAGAGAAATATGATGCAATATGAAACTAAGGAGGTCAGTGTAGTTGATAAGGATATCTTCTATTTGACTGGTGAACTCTGTTTGACAGGTAGACATAAATCAGCATTCAAATTTCCTGTTTGTGCTGTGAGCAAGTGTCCAATTCTATCCTGTTTGTGCAAATGAAATCCTACTATCTATTACAGAATGCCACTGAGGATGTTTCGGAGAAGATGGTAGTAATTGGAAAACCTTTGTATCCATGAAGTGGGATGTGAAAACCTGTGGAGAATTTGCATTTTGAGTAGACTGCAAAGCCCTTTGGGGACAGTGCCAATATTTGGCTATGTGAGGTGCAGACTATTTGCTCAACAGCAATATTAAAAAATGGTGCTGTTTTGCAACAAAATAATAAAATAAAATTTGCTCAATTGCCTGATTGAATCAGAATAGCTATTAATTTGCACCAAAACCATAAAATCATAGAATTTTATTGTGCAGAAAGAAGTCATCTGTCCCATTGAATCTGTGCCAGCACTCTGTAAGATGTATTCAGTTAGTTCAATTACTGCTTCTCTCCTGATACCTTTCGGAATTCCTCTTTTCCAAATATGTATTCTTTAGTTCATGGAAATGGAAGAGACAGCAGCCTTTCCTTCTGCCAGCAGTTTAGTGCCATCCACTGAAAACACTGACCCATATTGTGATTCCCTGGGCAATAGCAAATTGCTCTTGTCTGTGTGGTCTCCAGTAGCGAGTGGCACTTGACTTTATAGCTACGAGAACATCACAGCTGACCATTATCCTGTTCTTACTGTGCTTCCACATGTGTATTTTCCAGCATGGATGACTGGACACTGATGTGGAGAGGAAAACCCAGATAATCCATCAGCGACAAAAAAAACCTGCAGAAATTGGAGATCTGAAACAAAAACATAAAATGTGAGGACTCTCACCAGGTCATAGAATCATAGAACCAGAGGATCCCTACAGTGCAAGAGGAGGCCATTCGGCCCATCAAGTCTGCACCAACAACATTCCCACCTCGGCCCTATCCCTGTAACCCCACATATTTATCCAGGGACACTAAAGCAATTTAGCATGGCCAATGCACCTAACCTGCACATCTTTGGACTGTGGGGGGAAACCAGAGCGCCCGGAGGAAACCCACACAGACACAGGGAGAACACACAAACTCCACACAGACAGTGACCCAAGCAGGGAATCAAACCCAGGTCCCTTGAGCTGTGAGGCAGCAGCGCTAACCACTGTGCCACCATGCCACCAGCATCTCAGACAGGTCAGACAGTATCTCTGGAGAAAACAAACAAGTTAACATTTCTGATATTGAAACCTTCATCAAAACTGGAAAATAATGATAGACAAATCGTACTTATAAAAGGAACAGAGCAAGGAGAAAGAAATCAGAAAAACACACAAGGACAGGCAAGACATCGAGTGTAATGACCCACAAGGTGGAAAATATAAGATGATTAAATCAGGTGATATTAACATGAGATAGTAGGAAGCATGATGAGGAAAATGAAAGACACTTACAAATCAGAGAAGTTGTGATAGCTAAGGAGGGTTGGGGGTCAGGCTGGCAGGGATGGAAAAGGAAATAGAAAATGGAAAATGCAACAGGATCCAAGAATGCTGGCACCCACCTGATGGGCCCCACCCTGACTCCTTGAGGAGATATTGCACTTGAGGGAGGTCAAGGTGCCTCATCCCCATGTCGCCCACACCTTGATGCCACTCACCAAGGTGTGTGGCCATGGTATTCAGAGTCGAGTGCAAATCTGGCAAAACATGCTGGACCGAGGACTCTATGGTGACCGTCAAGCTTCCCATGTTGGTCTCGAGGCATTCACATGTTAGTGCCAAATCAGACAGAACATGAACAGACCCTCCATCGTTCACTTTAGTCTGCTGAGTGACTGTCGAATCTCTGCCTGATGTTCCACCGTTGCCTGTCAGTGCATCTACACCAGTGAGTTGGTAAACCCTTGCAGAGGCACATCATCTGATTGGGATTGAGCAGGCGGCTGTTCTCCAGCAGCCCTCCAAGTGCCTTAGAGCTGGGCTGTCCGTGCCTCTGGCTGCTGCGGAGATGTGTCAGTGAAGTGTTCTCCAAGAAGTGAGCCCGTGTCTAATCTAAATCTGCACTCCGCTGAGCTGTGTGCCTCTGCACTGGTGGAGGGTACGGGTGAGTTCAGTGATGCACCTTCCAGTGCTTTCTCTTTGGACATGGTCTGGCGACCCAGACCTTTGGTGGGCTGCCTTGTGATACCTTGAATGCTGCTGACTAGAAGATAAAGAATAGAGTTTCAGTTGAAGAGCATGAGCTATATAATACTTCATGTGACTCACTGTGATTGTCAGGATGCAATGAAGTGATGGAGCTACAATTCATACCAGATTGATGGGACAAAGCAATCTCGCCTTCCCCATGGGAATGATCCCTGTCCTCCCCAGCAAGCTCAGCTGCAGCTTCCTCAAACTCAGTGAAGGCAATGATGTCGGCCATTCCTCCCCAAGTCCATGATCCTTTGTGGCTGTTGTATACCAGCTTAAAGGTACAGACAATGTGAGTGGAGAGAGCGTTAAGCACAGGTGCAACTCACATTGTCTGTACCTTTAAGACTTGATTACCTGTAAAGACTCGCATTCCAATCATTATTTTGTAAATTGAGTTTGTGTCTTTATATGCCCTGTTTAAGAATAGAACTTCCACTCACCTGACGAAGGGGCAGCGCTCCGAAAGCTAGTGGCTTTTGCTACCAAATAAACCTATTGGACTTTAACCTGGTGTTGTGAGACTTCTTACTGTGATTCCTCTACCCAGCCTTGGGATACAGGACATGCCTGTACGGCCGCACACCTCTGACCAAGGCCTCGAGGGCCCAGTGGCTGCAGCAGGGTGCTGCCTTCTTCTTGAGGCTTGCAGTCTTCTTCTTGTGGGTGGAAGACATCTGTTACAGATCCTTGGAGACAGGTGGGCTGGAGAGAGTGAGATGTATGTGTTTGGCTGGTGTTTGGTCGAACCATTGACCCTGCCAGTGGATAGCGGCTGGACAAATCTGCTCCTGATAGGCCAAGTGATTCGGTCTGATACTCCCCTGCACAATGAGCTTTCAAGCACAGAATTGGGCCTGAGTTCCCGCCATTCCGAGCAGCAGGGCGAGCACTGCCGAAACTGCCTGTCAGCGCATTTAGACTCATAAATGGAAATTTCCGCTCATGTTTAAAAGACCACCTGATTTGTGTCTGCTGCAGCCAGCAACTGTTTGCCTGTTGCATTTTGTTTGTGAAAACACAGCAACTGGCTGCCAGAGAGTGAAGATAACAGATGAGCTGTGATCAGCTTCTAAAGATACTGATCTCTCTGACACTAATGTTATGAAGCAAGACGGCTCCAAGGGAATCCCCTCGGCTCACACTTCCAATTGTATTTGCTACAAGGATTTGCTTAAAAGAGAAGTAGCTCAAGGAGACGGACACTTAAAACAAAGATTATTTAAGAAAATGAAAGCCATGGATTTAATATACAGGTGAGCAGTTAATAATATGATCAATATAGTAAGTATTTGTCAATCTTTTTTGCCTAAATAAGTATTAAGAGTTAATGCCACTTGCTGATATTAAATGTTGGGAAGCATGTCCATGAACTAAAATGAATCCAATGATCTGAGAGTTAATGTTCCAGCTAAAACCAAGCATTCACTCAGAATGAGAGTTTGATTTAAATTCAAAAACCTTGTTATAAAAGTTTTACTTTGCTTAGCCAAGGTCATGTTTTGTACCTATGCAATCATCCAACACCTGCGCCAGCGAATGATCTAGTTTATTGGGAGAGATGTCTCTCCCTATGTAAAAGGAGATACTGATTCTTGATTGTGTTATTTTAAAGAAAGATGTTTTCTTTTTATTATTTCTGAAAATGTTTCTGGAGAGACCCATTGTGCAGGAGAAAGGTTGCGGTTTGAGGGTTAACGGAATCGTTTCTGGAAGGTTCTTTATGTGGGTGGCAGCTTGATCATTGTCCCAAAGCACCCATTGCCAGTCCCCAAACCTCCCATTAGTTCACAGTCAGAACTGCTGAGTGGCTGCCACCCAAACCTGGCAGAAAAATAATGAACCTTATCATTAACACAAGCTGCCTCAAATTAAGTGAACAGCACTCTGCGCTCATCTCGGAGGGAGCTCAGCTGTTGCAGGCACTCAAGCCTGCAATTTGTTTTTCACAATGGTAGTCATGTGGAATTGGTGCCTGCACACAAGAGGATGTGAGCCACTGGGGGAGGAGACCAAGGGCAAAAGGAGAAAAAGCTTAGACAAAAGCCTCAGCTGAATCCTGCCATTTATTCTTTGTTATTTTGTACTTCTGCATTTCCAAATGCTTGTGCCAGACATGTATGTGACTGTCCTGCTTCTGGCTCTCCTATTAAGATGCTCTTAAGTGTATATCATCCGGTTAATCAATTAAAAAGTATCAAACTCTACAAGGTTTATTACGTATTGCAGGTAATATGACAATCAAATGTTAAGCCATGATGTGATAATGTCACAAAAGGTTCTTTTGTTAGGATAACGTTCTGGGATTTGGCAATAGCTTATACAACGTATTTTTAAGAAGCATAGTTCAATCAGAAGTTATAATGGATTTGTGTGTGCATTATCTCTGGATAATTTATTTTTTCATATTTCAATTTACTATTCGGATTATTGTTTACTATTTTGACCTGAATAAGCTTTCTTTTGGTGAGAGGAGTTAATTGAATTAGAACATCACTGAAAATGTTAAGAGTGTGTTTGCATATGTATATGTTAGCAGCTTTTATTAGAGTCTGATTGTGGTCCATTTCAACATCCAACATGACCAGGTCAATTATATAGTTCCTTATTTGTCATAATTCACCTAACTTACTGACAACAGAGAATAACATGACATTGACTGAGAGTCGCAAGAATAAGTTTGAAACTGGATCAATTTACACTTATTTTCATCGACAGTGAGCTTAAAAACATAAAACCATGCAGCACAGAAGGAGGCCCATCGGCCCATCATGCCTGTATTGGCTCTTGGTAAGATTCAGTCCAATTCTTTCCATTCCCCTGCTTCTTTCTCTAGCTTTGCCAGTGACACCCACATTGCAAGAATCAGTTTCAAAACTTTCAAACAAATGGACTTCAGAAAAGGCAATAGAATTATGAGTCAGTTGTTTCAATACAGATCTGAGACCAGTAAGAACAAAGGCCATGGACTGATTTTACAACTCTTCCCGTCAGTGGGACTTCCAGTCCCGCTGAAGCCAACAAAGTTTTCTCCATATATTCTGGTCACACCCTTGCTGCAACTGGGCCGTACAATTCCACCCCATGTATATGCACCTCCTCATGATATTGTTGAATTGTTTTCTTCCCCCTTTTCTGTTTCATGCCCAGTAACACCATATTCCTGTTCTTTATTTAGGAAAGAAGACAAGAAGAATGGAAAATTATCAGTTTCCAAATATAATTTTCTCCAGATCAATATACTCCCATGAAGCAAGATCATGCTTGATCCATACTGATTATCTTCCACCTTGTAAGAAACTATGACAAAGGGAACTATGAGAAGCTCTGATGAAGGGTCATCTAGACTTGAAACGTTGGCTCTATTCTTCCTCCTCAGATGCTGTCAAAACTGCTGAGATTTTCCAGCATTTTCTGTTTCTGTTGTAAGCAACTATGATCATTCCATTTATCACTAAAATGAAGGGCAAGTCTCATCTTCTGCCCAACAATTGGTCGGTTTGATGGAAATGAAACAGCAACAAGAATTAACCAGATACATTGTTATGTTTTATACAAGAAAATATACGGATGCAGCAAGTGTTCTGAATTTCCAGGCAGATGCAGTCCCCTGGAATATTGCCACAGTTTCCAAGCACAACAGTACAAGCCAGTACAGCTGTCGTGAGGCTGGTTGATGCTGGCACATACTCAGAAGCAATGGCACATTGATTGTTACTTGTTGAAAAAACTCCTTGCTTGAAGGGGTGGCTCTGATTTACCCTTGACACAGGGCTGAAGAGAGGTTTGTATTGTGCATACATTTATAAAGGACAGTAAATCATTAGGAAACTATTAGTCCATTATTTTAATTTCATTGCTAGGCAGTTGCTAATAGAGAATTTGTAAAGTTGTCATGGATGATCATCTCAAAAGAGAAGGGTCTGTTAAAGAATGACAATATGTCTGGAAAAGAAGGCCCCGCGTCACAAAATATCTTTAAATTTTTTGAAGGAGGTCACAAAATAGTTGAATGGTGGCAGCCTTGTAAATATTGTATTGAGTTTGGATTTGTTAAGACCACTGAGGATTTTAAATGTGAACAAAGCAAACTATGTTGGCATGAAGGGTAACTTGGCCGAGGTAGATAAGGAAACCGCATTGAAAGGTACGATGGGAGACAAGCAATAGCTAGTATGTAAAGAATTAACGTATAATTTGCTGTGTGGAAGGAATACTGCAGAGGCCAATAACTGGAATTCTTCCCAAGACTGCAATAGGTGAGACCAGGCAAGGCAAGGGCAAGCGGGTTGGTACAAAGTTAGGGTTGCACTCACAGATCCCCCTGTCCAGTCAGAAGGAGAGGAAGAGAGAGGAATATGTTCCAACAAGTAAGAAAAGGTCCATGGGATGGACCCTTATCCATGGTTAACTAGAAAGGTCAATGGTAGTATCAAATGTAAAGAAAAAGTATATAATACTGCAAAGGCAGCTGGCAAGTCAGGAGACTGGATAAAATAGAAGGAACAGCTAAGGATGTAAAAAAATTAATAAGGAGGGAAAAATTAGAGTATGAATGTAAGCTAGCTGGAAATATAAAAACAATAGTAAGAGTTTTTTAATAAATATTTAAATAAGGAAAGGGTTAACAAAGTGAGAATTGGTCCTTAGAAAATGAGTCTGAAGAATTGATAATGGAAAGCAAGGAGATGGTGGATGAACAGGTAGTTTGCATCAGTCTTCATTATAGAGGATATAAGTAACGTCCCAGAGGCAGCTTTAAACCAGGAAATAGAATGGAGGGAGGAACTCTGGGAGGGAAGGGAGGCAGAGTAGGGGTCTGCAGAGGAGGAGGGGGGGCTGGATTAGGGGGGGGGGTTGGGTTGGGTCACCCTCATGCCTGCATGGTGTGGGGTGGTCACAAGTTATTTGTGAGTGGGGGCAGAGGGGAAGGATGTTCCTCTTCTTTGTGGGGTTTGCGGGTCTCCCCTGGTCACAAGGAATCTTGGTTAATATTTTAATGCTTTATTGTTTCACAGCGCCGATGGGGTGCATTCAATGGGAAACCCTGTTGACAACGGCAGGACCAGAAGGTTGTGGCAGATTGCACGGAAAATTCTGCCCTTGGTGTTTACTGAAATCTGGGTGGACTGGTAAGAAATTTGTGGAATCTGTCTTAGTCACACCTGCCAATGACTGTGTAGTGCGGTGTGTTTGACCACAGTTTGCCTGTCAATTCACATGTACTGCATGTTAACCCTGAATGATAGAGTGTAAGATAGATGTTGTAGATTGTTTTGTCTTTCTGACCTTACGAGGTAAAGCTTATTTTTGTTTATCCAAAACCCTTGGAATCTTATGGCTTTCTTCTCTTAGCCAGTATCTTGAATATCAAACTCTGTCTACTTTAACCATGATGTTAACCATAACATTATGGCTCCTAACTGTATTGAACCAAGAACCTTGAGGTCTGGTTCAGGATGATAACATAAGTGTGAATGCCATCAATGAGCAAAGCTGACACATACACTCCACTAATTTGTGAATCTCAGCTTGACACTGGGTATCCGTCTCTTCAGCTTTACCAGCTATCTCTTAGTGCAAAGATACTTTGGCAGGGGGTTTTAAATGCTGCTAATGGAATTCCTGCTTCTTTTAAAGAGGCGCAGCTTTTGCAAATGTTGGCCTGAATTCTCCAATGTCATACATCCCGCCACTGCTGCCAGTGAGAACGGAGAACATGGCACTCAGCCAAATCTCCATTCACTGCAGCAGGACCAGAGAATCCCAGCTGCAGGCAAGGTTGGAGAATTCAGCCCATGATGTTTGGGATGTTCAGGATTTTATATCAGCACTCTCCCAATCATATCTTTGTCACTTTCAATTTTGAGATTATGGATGGAATTCTCCGACCTCGCCCTCGACTGGGATTCTCCGACCTCGCTCGTGACTGGGATTCTCCGACCTCGCCCGTGACTGGGATTCTCCGACCTCGCCCGTGACTGGGATTCTCCGGCTCGCCCGCGACTGGGATTCTCCGACCTCACCCGTGACTGGGATTCTCCGACCTTGCCCGTGACTAGGATTCTCCAACCTCGCCCGTGACTGGGATTCTCCAACCTCGCCCTCGACTGGGATTCTCCGACCTCGCTCGTGACTGGGATTCTCCGACCTCGCCCCCGACTGGGATTCTCCGACCTCGCCCCCGACTGGGATTCTCCGACCTCGCCCGTGACTGGGATTCTCCGGCTCGCCCGCGACTGGGATTCTCCGACCTCGCCTGTGACTGGGATTCTCCAACCTCGCCCACGGCTGGGATTCTCCGACCTCACCCGTGACTGGGATTCTCCAACCTCGCCCGTGACTGGGATTCTCCGACCTCGCCCTAGACTGGGATTCTCCGACCTCGCCCGTGACTGGGATTCTCCGACCTCGCCCTAGACTGGGATTCTCCGACCTCGCTCGTGACTGGGATTCTCCGACCTTGCCCGTGACTGGGATTCTCCGACCTTGCCCATGACTGGGATTCTCCGACCTCGTCCGTGACTGGGATTCTCTGACCTCGCCTGTGACTAGGATTCTCCAACCTCGCCCGTGACTGGGATTCTCCGACCTCGCCCGTGACTAGGATTCTCCAACCTCGCCCGTGACTGGGATTCTCCGACCTTGCCCGTGACTAGGATTCTCCAACCTCGCCCGTGACTGGGATTCTCCGACCTCGCCCTAGACTGGGATTCTCCGACCTCGCCCGTGACTGGGATTCTCCGACCTCGCCCGTGACTGGGATTCTCCGACCTCGTCCGTGACTGGGATTCTCTGACCTCGCCCGTGACTGGGATTCTCCGACCTTGCCCGTGACTGGGATTCTCCGACCTTGCCGGTGACTGGGATTCTCCGACCTTGCCGGTGACTGGGATTCTCCGACCTCGCCTCGACTGGGATTCTCCGACCTCGCCCGTGACTGGGATTCTCCGACCTCGCCTCGACTGGGATTCTCTGACCTCGCCCTCGGCTGGGATTCTCCGACCTCGCCTGCGACTGGGATTCTCCAGTCCCGCTGCTGTAAACAGAGATTTGGCCGAGCGCCAAATTCTCTGTTCTCACCAGAAGCAGCGGCCGGGTGTGTGGGACTGGAGAGTTCCAGCCTATGAATGAAGTACATCACAACAAGATTACTGCAACTTAATTATGTTTTCATTTTTTGAAGTATCGATTTGGCTCACTGAATTGCACAATATTGTGTATTCCAGCCCCAGTGTAGTATTGGAACACATCAGATAGGCTGACACACTTGAGTGCTAAGTGCTGCTTGTTGCATTGTCTGAGGTGCTGTGTTTAATTGAGGTTTGAATAATCCTATCTGCCCATTCATGTGGATCGAAAGGAAGTGGCTCCTTTTTTTAAATAAGAGTAAGAGTTCCTCTGCTTTCTTTGACCAACACTTTCAACAGCCTGAGTTTGGAGATGGTGCAACTGCGGAGTGGGCACTTCAATTCCAGCAACTGAAACTGCAGCCTGCAATTCACAAAACTCATTCAGAGCAAGGTCAATGAGGTACCTAAGGTTCCTAAGGTGAGGGGGGGTAAAGGCAGAGAGGATGCACTGGAGAGGGTAACTGAGTGAGCGATGCCATCACTAGTGTGGGTGAAAAGCAGTACAAACACCAGATGATAGGTGCGCATTCATGACATCAGCGGTGGGAGAAACCATCCATGCGATGATGGAGGCAGTACAATCCATGTCCGCATGCGTAACTGTTCCTGGTGCCTGGTCAATGAGCATCAGGAGCTTGTGTTTTCAAAACAGATTAACTGGTTATTTAACCCATTGCTGTTCATGGGAGCTGGCTTTATACAGATTGGCTGCTGCAGATAACAGTTCAAGAGTTTGTCAATAATCCATTTTGGAACATAATTGCATGTTTTTTTCTTTCACTGAACAAGGAACAAAGAACAGTACAGCACAGGAACAGGCCCTCCAGCCCACACAATGAGTCCTTTCTAAACTAAAGGCCTTTTGCCTCGACACAGTTTATATCCCCTTATTCCCTCTGCCTCTGTCGAGATGTCTCTTATATGTTGCTATTGTATCTGCTTCTACCACCTCCTCTAGCAGCGCATTCCAGACACTTACCACCCTCTGTGTAAAAAACTCGCTGCTGACATCCCCTTTAAGCTTCCCCCCTTTTACCTTAAACCTATGTCCCCCAGTAATTGACACTTCTACCCTGGGATATCTGGAGTTCTGGATATATCTCTCCTTACAGAAGTTCTGAGATCTTTGCAAGATTTTTCAATTTTGGCCTCTAAGATGAGGCTAAAGTTTTATTTTGACAGTTTTCAGCAGCTATAAATTATGCTCTTTCCAAGGATGCCAAGTACTATTTTTTTGGCAGCAATGTCTCCCATAATCATCATATCCCTTTTTATGGAATAGCCTTTCAGCAGATGGTGACGCTGTGGTATCTTGAAGCTACTGCCAACAATAAATACCATCAGTTCAAGGGTTGGTTTCTCTATTCCCTTACCCTAACATCCAAAATCCTATTAGGAGGCTATATCTAATGTAATTTTTGACATTAAAAATCTTGTTGAGCAAACAATGATTTTGATATTGTCATCTTCATAGTTATCAGCTAACGCAGAGTAGTTTTTATACTGTCCTGATTGATTGCAACCCTAGTCATTCCAGTCCTAAGGATAGATAGGTGTTTAGCTTGTGTTGTATATAGCTATTTATATTGGGAATCCAATCTCCTGTGATCTTGACTGGCGCACATGGATTTTCTCTTACCTAATGTAAGAAAGGAGATACTGGCCGGAATTCTCCAACCTTGCCTGCAGCTGGGATTTTCCGAACCCGCTGTAGTGAATGGAGATTTGGCTGAATGCCAAATTCTCCATTTTCGCTGGCAGCAGTAGTGGGGCTTGTGGGATTGAAGAATTCCAGCCACTGTACTAGGATAAAAGAATGCTAGAAAAGCAAAAATAAAGCAATTTGGCATAACAATTATTGATGCAGATAGTCAAAAAGTTTGGGTTGTTGGTAAAGAGAGACCACAATTTCCCAGTCCTACTAGGTTTCAATTTCCTCGATGGAATTTCATATGCATTCATAAAATTTATTTGGAAAAACTTGGAATCAAAATTTCACAGATCTTCCAAAACTTTCATTTGATCAGAAGAGAGAACAGCAATAGGCCCACAAATCTCATATCCTCAGGAAATTTCAAAGTGCTTTACTGAAACCTCTGGGGGTGATCTTCAGCCCACATTCTCCATCTGCAGGAATGGTGGTACATGCTCAAAATCCGGGGAGCGCGACTCGAGCCGGCAAGTTTCTGAGTTCCGATCATACCGGCCCCTCACCAGTGGAGTGGCGTGAAACTCACGAGCATAAAAATGATCGCGAATGAGGTACAATATTTGGCCCAAAAACACCCTGGCGCCACCAACGGGAAACACTCTATTTTTCACACCAGAACCAACACTCTGCCATTTTTAGGTAAGATTTCGCCCATTGTTTTCAGTGACAGCTAAAAACTCAGTTCCCCTGATACTGACTCCATCTCTCACCCTGGCAACTGTCTGAAGCTGAATCAAACTGTTCACAACCCTGGTGTCATATTTGATGCGAAGATTATTGATTTATCATCACTAAGATTCTATAACATTACCCACCTGCTTTGGCTTGTCTACTGCTGAAATTCTCATCCATGCCTTTGTTACCTCCAGACTTGACTATTTCACCACCAGCTTTACACATTCTACTCTCCATAAACCTGAGGTCATCCAAAGCTGCTGCCCATGCCCTTACTCATACCAAGACCCATTTCCCTGTCACCCCTGTGTGCGCTGACCTACACTGGCTCCAACTTAAGCAATGCCTCAATTTAAAAATTTTCACCCTTGCTTTTAAATATATCCATGACCTCATCCCTCCCCATTTCTGTAATCTCCTCCAGCCCTACAACTTTCCAAGATACCTCTACCTCTCTAATTCTGGACTCTCAAATACCCTAAATTTAATTTCTTCACCAGTAGCCACGCCTTCAAAGGGCGGAATTTTCTGGCTGTTCCTGCCCCAAGACCAGAAATTCCTGCCCGAGGCCAAATGGACCTTTAAACGATCTGTCAAATTGTCTGTCCCGTCCGTGACAATTTCCATGGTGGATGGGATGTGAAAATTTATCCTTAGGTGTTAAGCTCTGTAATTCTTTCCCTTAACTTCCTACTCTCTACCTCTCTTTCCTATCTTACAGCAGTTCTTAAAAACATGTCTCTTTGACCAACCCTTTGACTATCTGTCCTAATATTGTCTTATATGTTTCATTGTTGAAGTTTGATTTATAATGCTTCTGTGAAGCATTATATGTGATACTTTACTACAGTAAGAGGCACCATATAAAATCATATTGTTCTTATTGTACCTGTGAGCTACAGTCACTATTTTAATACAAGAAACACAGCAATTGCACCCAGCAAGGACCCATGTACAGCAATATAATAAGAGTGGGTCTCATCTGTTTTAAGCATTGGTAGAGGGGATAAATGTTGACCAGGAAACCAGGAAAATCTCCTTGTTCTTCTCCAAAAAAATAGTTTCGTGGAATCTTTTTCATCCAACTCAGATGGCAGATGTGCCTCAGTTTAACATTTCTTCCAATACATGATACCACTAACAGATACCAATGATTGTTCCTTCATAGCGAATTCTTGGGAAATATGCCTAAAAAGATCTTTTCTCTGGAAACCTGCATCTAGTTCATATCAGCAATGCAACAAAAAGTCAAGTAGACTAATCTTCAATGCATTGTCAATGCTGCAAATTAAATGGAAATATTTTTAATACTTACTTTGTGTGTTCTTAACCTCCCACTCCTTCCCCCATATTTGCGCTCTGCTGTATGACTGGTGAATATTTATTAAGGGTAAAAGAGTCAGAGGCCAGTGAATCCAAGTGTTTGCTCCTTTTATGTTGCCCATGGATTTCTAAGATTCTCCCATTCTGAGGGTGTGGATTGCTCAATTTATTGGAGGAAAGGCCAGAAGAAGTAGGCCTCTAGCTCATCCAGGAGTTTGACCGAAGCATGAGTGCCATCTGTTGGAACCATGGAGAAGACAAATACTTTTTACTTCTGGAGCAGAAAGAACAGGATTGGTACAGAGACCTTCAGGCAATTGTCATTGGACATTAGTCCAAAGGTTCTACAGCTGAAAGCCATTATCACTAAACAGGCCCAGGTCCAGGGAGCACAGATATACTCATATAAATCAGGCAAGGCCCACGTTGGCAGCAAAGGGAAATAACTTTATTAGTGGCAAGGAGATAAAGCCCGAGAGGGAACTCAGGTTAGCTGGCCAACTTTCCATGAGTCCAGATGGTAGCAGAGATTTTACAATTGGCATTCCACTTCTTAACCTATTCCTTACATGGACGGGAAAGCTTATCATTCTACAGAATAGTCAGATGGTTTTTCACCACAAAAATGTGATCCTGCCTCTTAATGATATTATCTAAGAGTCCTTTACGCAAAATGATGGTGCCTGTATTATTCAATCGACTCAAGGTAATAAATGTATAATTGTTGGTGAGCAGGCTACGATTTCCAGACATACTGAACTTTACAAAGCAACATGGTGGCACAGTGGTTGACACTGCTGCCTCACAGCACCCAGGAATTCAGGTTCGATTCCTGCCCTTGGAAGACTGTCAGTGTAGTGTTTGCATGTTCCCCTCTGGCTGTTCTGTTTCCTCCCTCAGTCCATAAATGTGTTGGTTAGGTGGATTAGCCATGGTAAATACATGGGATTATGGGCATTGGGCAGACAGGAGGGCCTGGCTAGGATGCTCTTTCGGAGAGTTGGTGCAGACTCAATGGGCTGGATGGCCTCTTTCTGCAATGTAGGGATTCTATGGTTCATTGGTACACAGAATCCTATTTAACAAAGTAATTTATTTAACTAACAAAATGATGGTTATACTTGCCAAAAGGTCTCAGATTGGCTTATTTTCCTTGTTTCTTGCTGAGGGCCCTGTTTTGGGTTGTGCCTGAATTGGCGGAACAAGTGCCCTATTAAAATGACCAGCAATGGATTCAAATCAAATCAAATAGTTTACCCGATGCAGATGTAAATCAGATGCAGTCTACCAGCTACCATGGGGAGCAAAACCAAAATCAGTTATTATGCTTACAAGTGCTGAATTTATGAAGTTTTAAGTGCTCCAGAGTCTCTCTGGTGACAGGTGTGGGTGGCAGAATTATGTTCACAATCTCATGCCCCAATTCCTACAGTGTAGAATTTTGAAAAGTCAAGAGAGGCTACATTTCAGGCAAGCATAAAGCTCGTTTTTGCGAAACAATTATTTAAATAAAGTTGTGTGTTGATATTTCAGCTTCTGGCAAAATTCTGTTCCCAATATGACTTCACCCAATTTATAGGTGTTTATCAGTGCTCAGTAGGCCTATCCTGCTTAATACCATCTTTAAAACAAGTTTAATAAGTGTCTGTGAACTGTAGTTTTTTTGTCAGTCGAATAGTTCGTCACTTTTGCATTTAATATTTTAAATAACAGCCCTCCCTATGTATTTTACTGTGCAACATTTTTCTGCATTTTGTCCTGTTACAGGAGGCTCTATAAATACAGGTTGCTGTAATTAATGCCGGATTACAAGTTGCTGTCAGTGTGACAATCCTGTTGGGTGCACCCATTGTGCCATATGAATTAAGTGAGAAGGACAATTTCATGAGGGGCTGAAATCATCTGACATGAAGGCAGCCCAGGCAATGTGTTCACTCCTGTCATTTGCCAGCAACTCATATTTATAGAGTATATCATTCCACCTAGTGTGTCAGGGAAAGCTTCTCTTTGTTGCTTCACTTCCTTGTAGAACGGTGACTGAGTTAGGCCATCTGCTATGAACTGACTGAATGACAACTTCAAGGACAAAGGCAGCTCTCCCTGTGGCTGTGCAAGCCACGAGGATGTATAAGCTCCCATCTCAAGGGACATCTGTTAGATAATCCAGTCTGCACTTCAGAGCTACATAAAGCAAATGGCTGAGGTCACATTTGCCAGGGGAAACACCTTCATCTGTGGGAAGGAGACACAGCCAGAGAGGGAACTCAGGATAGCTGGCCAAATTTCCAAGAGGCCAGATGGCAGCATAGATTTTACAATTGGCATTCCACTTATCAACCTATTGCTTACACGGACAGGAAAGCTACAAATACTCAGCTGGATTTTCACCACAAAAATGTGATCCTGCCTCTTAATGAGATTATCTAAGAGTCCTTTACGCAATATGTATTATTCAATACAAGATAATAAATGTATGAAACCAAAAGAGAAAACGCTGGAAAATCTCAGCAGGTCTGGCAGCATCTGTAAGGAGAGAAAAGAGCTGGTGTTTTGAGTCCAGATGACCATTTGTCAAAGCTGCATACAAAGGTCCATTCACCTTGGGTGGGATTTTTCGGTTTCAGGGTGAGCGTGGCTGGAAAATCCCGCCCAGCGTCTCCAACAGGAGAGCACTTTCTCAGTGCTTCCAACGTAGCTTTGACTTTTGTGCTCAAATCCTGAAGTGGGCCTGAACTCAGAACTGTATAACTCAGAAAACTACCAAATGAGCTGCAACTGACACATCATTTTTTGCACATAATATTTGGCCGAAATACAACCAAATGATTAAGGTTTACACATTCCCATTAGGCCAACTGTTAAATATTGCTGTGGTGAGGGTTCCTGCCTCTACCACCTTTTCAGGCAGTGGGTTCCAGATTCTCACCACCCTTTGGGTAAAAATCTTTTCCTCAAACCCCATCCGAATCTTCTGCCTTGGATCTTAAATCTGTGCCCTTCTAGTTATTGGCCCCTCTACCAAGGGAGGTCCATGTGGAGTAGCTACACCCACAGTGCTGTTAGGGAGGGAGTTTCAGGATTTTGACCCAGTGACAGTGAAGGAATGGCGATATATTTCCAAGTCAGGATGGTGCGTGGCTTGGAGGGGAATTTCCAAGTGATGGTATTCCCATGCATCTGCTGCCCTTTTCCTTCTGGATGGTAGAGGCTGCATGTTTGGAAGGTGCTGTTGAAGGAACCTTGGTGAGTTGCCATTGTTCATCTTTTACATGGTACACATTATTGCCACTGTGTATTGGTGTTTGAGGGAGTGAAGGTGGATAGGGTGCCTATCAAGCAGACTGTTTTGTCCTGGATAGTGTCACGCTTCTTGAGTGTTGTTGGAGTTGCATTCATCCAAGCAAGTGGATTCCTTGTAGATGGTGGACAGACCTTGGGGAGCCAGGAGGTGAATTACTCATCACAGAATTCCTAGTCTCTGACCTATTCTTGTAGCCACAGTTTTTATGTGGTTGGTCCAGTTAGGGTTTTGGTCAAAGATAACTTCTGGGATGTTGATAACTACCTGTTGGTAATCTGTTTTCAAAAATGAAATATTTCCAAAGTTTCTTTACATTTATTTGAATTATTTCCTACATTGTTTTTCTTTGCATCAGGCAGAATCTAATGTTATTCAGGATAATTATTTTTGCTGATCTTTACTATTTAGATTGATATCACGACCTGGTCAAATATTGTCTTGTCCAATAATCCACCCAATGATTTTATAGAACAAAGAACAATACAGCACAAGAACAGGCCCTTCGCCCCTCCAAGCCCACGCCGCTCATGTGCCCAACTAGACCATTCATTTGTATCCCTCTATTTCCAGTCTGTTCATGTGGCTATCTAGATAAGTCTTAAACGGTCCCAGCGTGTCCACCTCAATCACCTTGCTTGGCAGTGCATTCCAGGCTCCCACCACCCTCTGTGTAAAATATGTCCCCCTGACATCTGTGTTGAACCTTGCCCCCCTCACCTTGAACCCGTGACCCCTTGTGTTCGTCACTTCCGACCTGGGAAAAAGCTTCCCACTGTTCACCCTATCTATGCTCTTCATAATTTTATACACCTCTATTAGGTCGCCCCTCATCCTCCGTTTTTCCAGGGAGAACAACCCCAGTTTACCCAATCTCTCCTCATAGCTAAGACCCTCCATACCAGGCAACATCCTGGTAAACCTTTTCTGTACTCTCTCCAAAGCCTCCACGTCCTTCTGGTAGTATGGCGACCAGAACTGGACGCAGTATTCCAAATGTGGCCTAACCAACGTTCTATACAGCTGCAACATCATATGTCAACTTTTATATTCTATGCCCCGTCCAATAAAGGCAAGCATGCCATATGCCTTCTTGACCACCCTCTCCACCTGTGCTGCCACCTTTAAGGATCTGTGGACTTGTACACCCAGGTCTCTCTGTGCGTCTATACTCCTGATGGTTCTGCCATTTATTGTATAGCACCCCCTTACATTAGATCTACCGAAATGCATCACTTCGCATTTATCTGGATTAAATTCCATCTGCCATTTCTCCGCCCAATGTTCCAGTCTATCTATATCCTGCTGTATTCTCTGACAATGTTCATCACTATCTGCAACTCCAGCAATCTTTGTGTCATCCGCAAACTTACTGATCACGCCAGCTACATCTTCCTCCAAATCATTTATATATATCACAAACAGCAGAGGTCCCAGGACAGAGCCCTGCGGAACACCACTAATCACAGACCTCCAACCGGAAAAAGACCCCTCCACTGTTACCCTCTGTCTTCTATGGCTAATCATGATGTGGAGATGCCGGCGTTGGACTGGGGTAAACACAGTAAGAAGTTTAACAACACCAGGTTAAAGTCCAACAGGTTTATAATCCTGTTGGACTTTAACCTGGTGCTATTCTATGGCTAAGCCAGTTCTCCACCCATCTAGCTAGCTCACCTTTTATCCCGTGAGATTTAACCTTTTGCACCAGCCTGCCATGAGGGATCTTGTCAAACGCTTTACTAAAATCCATATAGACGACATCCATGGCCCTTCCCTCGCCAATCGTTTTTGTCATCTCCTCAAAAAACTCAACCAAATTTGTGAGGCATGACCTCCCTCGTACAAAACCATGCTGTCTATCGCTAATGAGATTATTCAGTTCTAAATGCGCATATATCCTATCTCTAAGAATCTTCTCCAACAATTTCCCTACCACAGACGTCAAGCTCACCGACCTATAATTACCCGGGTTATCCTTGCTACCCTTCTTAAATAATGGGACCACATTTGCTATCCTCCAATCCTCTGGGACCTCACCTGTGTCCAGTGAAGAGACGAAGATTTCTGTTAGAGGCCCAGCAATTTCATCTCTTGCCTCCCTGAGGAGTCTAGGATAGATGCCATCCGGCCCTGGGAATTTGTCTGTCTTAATGTTTCCTAAAAAACCTAACACTTCCTCCCTTGTAATTGAGATTTTTTCTAACGGGTCAACACATCTCTCTGAGACACTACCAATCAACATGTCCCTCTCCTTTGTGAATACTGATGCAAAGTATTCGTTTAGGATCTCTCCTACTTCCTTTGGTTCTAAGCATAACTCCCCTCCTTTGTCCCCGAGAGGTCCGATTCTTTCCTAATAACCCTCTTGTTCCTAACGTATGTATAAAATGCCTTAGGATTCTCCTTAATCCTGTCTGCCAAGAACATTTCGTGACCCCTTTTTGCCCTTCTAACTCCCTGTTTGAGTTCTTTTCTACTTTCTCCGTATTCCTCCAGTGCTCCATCTGTTTTTAGCTGCCTGGACCTCATGTATGCCTCTTTTTTCTTTTTAGTTAGACCCACAATTTCACTGGTTATCCACGGCTCCTGAATCCTACCTTTCCTATCCTTCCTCTTTACAGGCACATGCCTGTCCTGCAGTCCTATCAACTGCTCCTTAAAAGACTCCCACATGCCAGATGTGGATTTACCCTCGAACAGCCTCTCCCAATCAACAGCCACCAAATCCTGCCGAATCCGGCTGTAGTTAGCCTTCCCCCAATTCAGCACCTTACCCATAGGACAACACTCATCTTTTTCCATTACTATCCTAAAGTTTACAGAATTGTGGTCACTATGTGCCACATGTTCCCCTACTGAAACTTTGATGACCTGATCGGGCTCATTCCCCAGTACTAGGTCCAGTATAGCCCCCTCTCTAGTTGGACTGTCAACATATTGTTCCAAAGAACCTTCCTGTACGCATTTTATAAATTCTTCCCCATCCAGGCCCCCAGCCCTAAGCGATTTCCAGTCTATACAAGGGAAATTAAAGTCTCCCACTACAACAACCCTATTTTTTCTGCACCTGTCCAGAATCTCCTTACATATCTGTTCCTCAACTTCCCGTGGGCTGTTGGGAGGCCTGTAGTATACCCCCAGCATAGTGACTGTGCCCTTCCTTTTTCTGAGCTCCACCCACAGTGACTCGTTACCTGACCCTTCCAAATTGTCCACCCTCTGTAGCACTGTAATATGCTCCCTAACCAGCATTGCTACTCCCCCACCTCTCCTAGCCCCTTCTCGGTCTCGCCTAAAACACTTATACCCCGGAATATTCAGCTGCCAGTCCTGTCCTTCTTTTAACCAAGTCTCCGTCACTGCAACCACATCCAAGTTCCGCGCAAGCATTAAGGCTCTAAGCTCATCTGTCTTGCCCGTGACGCTCCTTACATTGAAGCAGATGCACCCCAGACCTCCAGGCCCACTGAGGTCATCCTCCCCCAGAATGCTCTTCCTCTTAGATAGCCTTGTCTTGGCCCCAACCTCATCCCCAGCCTCTATGCTTATTGACCTATTGTCCTGATCCCCACCCCCCTGCCACATTCGTTTAAACCCACCCGAACCACACTAGCAAAACTCCCAGCTAGGATATTCATGCCCCTCCAGTTTAGGTGTAGCCCGTCCTTCTTGTATGGGTGCCATCCTCTCTTGAAGACTTCCCAGTGATCCATGAATTTGAAACGCTCCCTCCTGCACCAGTCCTTTAGCCACGCGTTCAGCTGTACAATCTCCCTGTTCCTAGCCTCACTAGCACGTGGCAATGGGAGTAGTCCAGAGATCGCTACCCTAGAGGCCCTGCTTTTCAGCCTACTACCCAACTCCCTGAATTGCTCTCGCAGGACCTCCTTGCTTTTTCTGCCTACGTCATTTGCACCAATGTGGACAATGACGTCTGTCTGGTTACCCGCCCCTTTTAGGATGCTTCCTACCCGCTCAGAGACATTCAGGACCCCGGCACCAGGGAGGCAGACTACCATCCTGGAGTCTCGTTCGCGCCCACAGAACCGCCTGTCTGTGCCTCTAACTATTGCATCCCCCACTACTATTGCTCTCCTAGTTCCCCTCTTTCCCTTCTGAGCCACAGAGCCCGATTCCTTGCCAGTGACCTGGTCACCGTGGCTTACCACTCAAGGTTAATGATGGCCTATTGATGACTAAGGGTGTTCCTTTGGCAAAGGATTGGCACCAAGAAATTTAACACTGGCTGGAATCTTACCACTCCACCCGCCATGGGAATCGAAGCAGGCACGGGGTGAAAAATGGGAAGGTCCTATGACCTCGGGCAGGATTTTACGGTTTCAGGATGAGTGAGGCTATAAAATCCAGCCCCTTAGCTTTATTTTCATTCAGTGGAGGCTGATCGTTGAATTCCTGTCTCATATATCCAGTTAATAATTAATAACAGCTTTAGCAAGTTTATCGGAAAGTGGAAAGTCTGTATTGGGTGCAAGTAAACTAAAACAAATATTTTGGATGCCATAATTAATTTTCTGTTGCATGTTCAGTGGTCGTGCTTCTGAACATGCATAGGTGCATCTTGTGCTTTATGTGCAGGTTGAGGGCGTTAACAATTTGATTAATTAATTATTCAACATTTTTGGTGAAAATTGTACCATTTGCCCGGGGTAAGCAGACAGTGTGGGCAGGAAAGTCAGTATAACAGCAGATATAAGGAGCTGTTATTGGCTGTGCGATGGTCTAGTGGTATTATCGCTAGACTATTAATGCAGAAACTCAACTAATGTTCTGAGGACTTGGGTTCAAACCTCATTGCAGCAGGTGGTGGAATTTGAATTCAATAAAATATTTGATTTGATTTATTATTGTCACATGTATTAACATACAGTGAAAAGTATTAGTTCTTGCGTGCTATACAGACAAAGCATACCATTCATAGAGAAGGAAACGAGAGAGTACAGAATGTAGTGTTGCAGTCATAGCTAGGGTGTAGAGAAAGATCAACTTAATGCAAGGTAAGTCCATTCAAAAGTCTGACAGCAGCAGGGAAGAAGTTCTTGAGTCGGTTGGCACATGACCTTTTGTATCTTTTTCCTGACGGAAGAAAGTGGAGGAGAGAATGTCCGGGGTACATGGGGTCCTTGATTATACTGGCTGCTTTGCTGAGGCAGCGGGAAGTGTACACAGAGTCAATGGATGGGAGGCTGATTTGCGTGATGGATTGGGCTACATTCTCGACCTTTTGTAGTTCCTTGTGGTCTTGGGCAGAGCAGGAGCCACACCAAACTGTGATACAAGCAGAAAGAATGCTTTCTATGGTGCATCTGTAAAAATTGGTGAGAGTTGTAGCTGACATGCCAAATGTCCTTAGTCTTCTGAGAAAGTAGGCATTGGTGGGTTTTCTTAACTATAATGTCAGCATGGGGGAACCAGGACAGGTTGTTAGTGATCTGGACACATAAAAATTTAAAGCTCTCGATCTTTTCTACTTCGTCCCCATTGATGTAGACAGGGGCATCTTCTCCTTTACGCTTCCTGAAGTCAATGACAATCCCCTTTGGTTTGTTGCCATTGAGGGAGAGATTATTGTTGCCGCACCAGTTCACCAGATTCTCTATCTCATCCTTGTACTCTGTCTCATCATTGTTTGAGAACCGACCCACTACGGCAAAAATCGAATTGGAGGGGAATTTAGCCACACACTCATAGGTGTATTAGGAGTATAGTAGGGGGCTGAGAATACGGCCTTGTGGGGCACCGGAGTTGAGGATGATTGTGGAGGCAGTGTTGTTGCCTATCGTTACTGATTGTGGTCTGTAAGTTAGGAAGTTCAGGATCCAGTCGTAGAGGGAGGTGCTGAGGCCCAGGCCACGGAGTTTGGAGATGAGTTTCGTGGGAATAATAGTGTTGAAGGCTGAGCTATAGTCAATAAAAAGGAGTCTGACATAGGTGTTCTTGTTATCTAGGTGTTCCAGGGTTGAATGCAGGGCCAGGGACATGGCGAATGCTGTGGACCTGTTGCGGCGATAGGCAAACTGTAGTGGATCCAGGTAGTCCGGGAGGCTGGAATTGATTCATGCCGTGACTAGCCTTTCATAATGATGGATGTTAGAGCCACCAGCCGAGTCGTTAAGGCACACTGCTTGGTTTTTCTTAGGTACTGGGATGATGGTCGTCTTCTTGAAGCAGATAGGGACTTCAGATTGTTGTAAAGAGAGGTTGAAGATGTCTGTGAATGCCCCCGCCAGCTCATCCACCCAGGATTTGAGTGCTCGTCCGGGTACACCGTCCGGGCCAGTCGCTTTCCGTGGGTTGACCTTTGAGATGGCTGCTCTGACATCTGCAATGGTGACCCCAGATACAGGTTCATCCGGGTCTTCCAGAGTGGAGGGCATACTCTCGCTGATCTTTTGCTCAAAACGGGCATAAATGCATTGAGCACATCAACAAGTTCATCTGGAATTAAGAATCCATATCTACAATGAAACCATTGCCGATTGTCAGAAAAACCCATCTAGTTCACTAATGTCCTTTAGGGAAGGAAATCTGCTATACTTCCCTGGTCTGGCCTACATGTGACTCCAAAGCCACAGCAATGTGGTAGATTCTCATCTGCCCTACAATGACAACTTGGGATGGGTAATAAATGCTGGCCAGCCACGAATTTCCCATGAATGAATAGAAAAAAAAATTGTGCCTTAAAGGTATAGTCACTATTCCAGAAGTGTTGCAGTACAATAAACATTGCGGATTCAGTTTTCTGAAAAGCTTTTAATTGAATCTAAATTAATCAACCATAAAGTAAGGTTAGGTTGGTTGATTAATTAATTAGTACAAATACTAAAGTCTGAAGCCAAATTGAAAGTTTATTCTATAATTACAATCCGTGTTCAACCAAATAATCAGATTTAGGGAGAAAAGTTAAAATTAGATAACAAAGGATAACAGTAAATTATTTCGAATTTTTCAGGAAATTAATTGCTAAATTTGTAGATGATAAAAGTCAAGTGAAACAATTCTGTTAATCTCGTTTAAGATAAAGTGACATCAATACAAGAGAAACAGCTGATTGGCAAGTCTTTATTTATTTAAATATGAAGATTTATTGTCTAATTCTAATAAAGAGGGGCATAATATAGAGGTCTTGTGGCAGTGTGTAGCTTCCCTGCCTCTGAGCTAGATGCTCCAGGTTCAAGTGCACTCCAGGACTTGATGGCCAATGAAGGTGCGTTCATAATGCAGGCAAATGGTAAATCCTACCAAAATATGCCAATGGCTTGTGGTAAGAGTGGGTGAGATTTCTGGTCAGCCATGTGGTGGAAAGAAAATTATAGCTCCAGGCAATAGGTTGGAAGTGAAAGTACATGTTGCCACAGTTTGGCCCATGGTTTTAAAATGTGAACAGAATTTCATTGGTACACCTTGTCCAATTATTTTTATTTCACCAGAAGATTGCACTCAAGTTTGACTCTATGGACATGAATTTCATATCTATAGCACCATTGGGTGCAGCACTATGCTGACTGAGCACCCTAATGCTTGGGTGCAATGTGCTGCAGCTTCTTCCACACAATCTCTGAAGAAAGGTGCCCAGTCAGGTGATCCAGTATGAGTTGGAAGCCTCAGAAGAAGTAGTATCTGGCATTATGCCACCCTATTATCGGCTATGACACCAAAATGCCTAAATTGGACCATGTAGATCCAGACTATGAAGTGGTGCCACAACACCTAGACTCTTGATGGTGCTGTTGGCTGGGTGGGCCCAAGATTGGTGGCCCCACCCATTCAAAAGCTTGCCAGGTCAGGTAAAAGGGTGGGAAACACTACAGTAGATGTGTTACATTGCGGTGCAAAGAAACAGCACAGATGCCAGGATTGCCCACTGACACGGAAAGTTTCCAGTGTGGGAAGACTGCACATTTCCAACATTTCTAAATCCAATGGCTTTAATACCAGACAAAGACAAGAGAATATTTATGAAATGCAAGAAATTGTATATCTGATAACAGAAACAAAACTATCGAGCTCCGAGAGAAAGTAAG
The DNA here is from genome assembly GCF_964213995.1 of Mustelus asterias. NCBI lineage: Eukaryota > Metazoa > Chordata > Chondrichthyes > Carcharhiniformes > Triakidae > Mustelus > Mustelus asterias. The sequence continues at coordinate 83,582,000 of NC_135806.1, read as the reverse complement.
AGATCTGGATTTGGACTTTTGATCAGTTACAGTGAAAGTTAAAGGCTTTGACATTGACTTTAAGGTTGACACGAGAGCTGGTGCCACAATACTAGGTGATCAACTGTGCTGGCTTCAGTCAATACCCCTCCATCCATCAGATGTTAAATTACAAGGTCCAAGTGGCACAAACCATCTGATAAAAATAATTGCCTGTCTTCGCTACAAGGGATGACAGATTGTTGATTCCCTTGGTGCCTTTACAGTCAACGCAGATCATTGAGTGGAGATGTCAGGTATTCTGGGAAAAGCAGATGATGACTTGCCAACGTCGCAGTGCTAAGCTGTGCCAGGGGGCAGTGCCAGGGGTGGGTCCTCTGGGCAGCACCATGGGAGGGGTTCCCATTATGTGCGTTAGGGAGGGCTGATACCTGTGAGGAGGGAGATTGCCCCCAAAACTGTGGTTGTATCGGGGGGGGGGGGGGGGGGGAGGTGGGGCTTATGCTGTGGTGGTGGCTGAAGGGAGCCCCCAATGCTTGTGATCCTTCTGTTTCATTAGTGGGGGAGGTCTAGGGGAAGGGACTGGGGGAGGGCGACTGAAGTTACTGTGAAAATCCCCTAGTCGCCACTCTCTGGCGCCTGTTTGGATACACTGATGGAGAATTTAGCATGGTCAATGCACCTAACCAACACGTCTTTCAGACTGTGGGAAGAAACTGGAGCACCCGGAGGAAACCCACGCAGACCACGGGAAGAATGTTCAAACTCCACACAGGCAGTGACCCAAGCCAAGAATCGAACCCGAGTCCCTGGTGCTGTGAGGCAGCAGTGCTAACCAATGTGCCACCGTGCTGCCCTTCTCAGAGTGCCTGAGAACTTGGTCTGAAATCCTGGCTGTGCAGTTTGAGAGACACAGGCTGGTTTTCAGTAGGGCCTGACACTCAATTCTGCCAATAGTCCTTACAAAGGCTATTGCCTGAAGTAAGGGCCAGAGCAAGACCACAGCCTCTCTGGACAAGATGGACCACACAACCAGGCAAACGAACAGCCTGCTGAGCGCAGCCAGCAGCAAGGCAGATGTGTGGCCCTATGCTCCAATTTTAGTAATGAAATGAGAGCATCACATTAATGTGCTGTCCACCTCCAATGAAACCAATGCGGCCACATCATAGATCATGGCCCTCGCTCCTGAAAATTGGGGTCACCTAATTCCTAATCCCATACACGCAAAGACAAAAATAGGTGGATAATAGTGACAAATTTAAAAATCCTGACCCTAAGTTCTGCAGGGTGATGGTGACAACAAGCAAACAATCTGTTCAGGCAGCCACTTGGGTTAAAGAAAATTACTGCAGATGCTGGAATCTGAAACAAAAACAGAAAATGTTGGCAAATCTCAGCAGGTCTGACAGCATCCGTGGGGAGAGAATAGGGCCAACGTTTCGAGGGTCTTTCAGACTCCAAACGTTGGCTCTATTCTCTCTCCACCTATGCTGTCAGACCTGCTGAGTTTTCCAGCATTTTCTGTTTTTGAGCCACTTGTGCTGCTTACTCAGAGGACCCCAGCAAAATGGCAACAATTGCCGTAATGGTGGCAATGGGGTAAGTTCTTACATTTCATTTCAGGCTGATACCACACACGTCCTGCAATTGGGAACAACCTAAAAATACAGTCTCAAGTTCAGCAGACTGGGGGAAAGTAAGTATTAAGTCTGAAAGTGCTTGTCTCATTGGGAATAATGTCAGTTTTGTTGCACTAAATTTCTTAGAGGTGATTTTGACCCACTTTTAAGAACATTCTCCGCTGGAGGCTCTGAAACAAACTGCCTAAAAATGGACAAGGGTATTGCAAAGAGAAACAAAAGCTAATTGTACCATTTCAGTGCAAGTGACCGTTAAATCCTCATAGCGGAGATTGGAAGGAAACTGCTAGGGCCTCAGAAGGATGAAACTACGAGACATTTAGAAACATCCATAGAAATAAGTATGCTTCTAATGAATAGCGATAAATTAGGAGAAGGGAATATGCAACAAGACCTGGGTGTCCTCATACACCAGTCACTGAAGGTAAGCATGCTGGTGGAGCAGGCACTAGAAAAGGCAAATGATATGTTGGCCTTCAGAGTGAGAAGATTTGAGTACAGGAGCAGGGATGTCTTGATACAACTGTACAGGACCTTGGTGAGGCCACACCTGGAATATTGTGTGCTGTTTTGGTCGCCTTATCTGAAGAAGGATGTTCTTGCTCTAGAGGAAGTGCAGAGACGATTTATCAGATTAATTTCTGGGATGGCAGGATTGATGTATGAGGGGAAATTGAGTTGGTTAGGATTGTATTCGCTGGAGTTCAGAAGAATGAGGAGAGATCTCATAGAAACCCAAAAAATTCTAACAGGTCTAGACAGGATAGATGCTAGAAAGATGTTCCCAATGGTGGAGGAGTCCAGATGTGGAGATGCCGGTGTTGGACTGGGTTGAATACAGTAAGAGTTTTAACAACACGAGGTTAAAGTCCAACAGGTTTATTTGGTAGCAAATACCATTAGCTTTCGGAGCGCTGCTGCTTCGTCAGATGGAGTGGAAATCTGCTCTCAAACAGGGCACAGAGACACAAAATCAGGTTACAGAATACTGATTAGAATGCGAATCCCTACAACCAACCAGATCTTAAAGATACAGACAATGTGAGTGGAGGGAGCATTAAGCACAGGTTAAAGAGATGTGTATTGTCTCTAGACAATAGTCTCTAGGAGTCTCTAGGAGTCCAGAACCAGGGGTCACAATCCGAGGATAAGGATAGACTGTTTAGGACAGAGATGAGGAGAAATTTCTTCACCTAGAGAGTGGTCAGTCTGTGGAATTCACTACCACAGAAAATAGTTGAGGCCAAAACATTGAATGTTTTCAAGAAGCAGTTAGATATAGCATTTGAGATGATGGGATCAAAGGGTCTGGGAGGAAGGCAGGATCAGGCTATTGAGTTGGATGGTTAGCCATGATCATAATGAATGATGGATCAGGCTTGAAGGGCTGAAGGGTCTCCTCCTGCTCCTATTTTCCATGTTTCTATGTAAGTGTCAGCCATGATACAGCACTGTCAGCCATGGTCAGTTAATATCACTCTTATCTTCTAAATTGGAAAGTTGTGAGTTTAAGCCCCACTCCAAGATTTGAGTGCTTTAATCAACACTGACATTCTGGCACAGTACTGAACGATCACTGTGCTGCTAGAGGAATTGTCTTCAGATGAGATGATTAAACCAAGGCTCTTTCTGCCCTCACAGATGGATGTGAAAGATTCCATGGCACTATTTCATTGAGGGAGTTATCCTTGTATCTTGGCTAATATGTATCCCTCAATCAACATCAGCAACATAAGTCTATCTGATTCTAATCACATTGCTGTTTGTGGGAGCTTTCTTTGTGAAAATTAGCGACTGAATTTCCTATATTGCAACAGTGACTCACTTCAGAAGTACTCCATTGGCTGTAAAGCACTTTTTGGAACATGCTGTGCTCACGAAGGGTGTTATACAAATGCATTTTTAATCTTCACTGCACTGACATTTTACACCAATAAGGCCAAAAAGCTCATGTACCAGTGAGAGAGATTGATAATATTTCTGACATTTTTAAAGTACCAATTTTTGTATTTTGGTCATATTCGTTCGAAAATAAAATCCAACTGACTATAACCTTTAAAAAATGTTAATTGCCAAGCCTGAAGACAATATACAGGACTTGAGTTGGTATTTATTTGCATCTATTTATTGTAGGTAAAATTGCCTTGGACAGTTTTACAATGCCATTTATTATAGTTTATATGACAGCCACTTAAAAAGGTGCACTTAAAAAGATTCTTACTTATTCTAACAAAGACAATTCAAGTCTGCTACTTCCAGGATCTCAGCCGTTTAACCTTCTCTGCCCCACCACTCGCTCACTTCCCCATCCCCCCCCCTCACCTCCTCATCCCCCCTCCCTCCTCCCTCACCTCCCCATCCCCTCTCCCTCCCCATCTCCTTCCTCCCTCCGCTCTCCATTCCCCTCACCTCCCATCCCTTTTTCCTCACCTCCCCATCCCCTCCTTCCCCTCCTCATTTTTACTCGCTCCCCTCCCCATCCCCCCTCCCTCCCCTTCCACCACTCCCTTCCCCATCCCCCTAACCTTGCAAAACGCCTCCCTCTCTCACATTCCCCTCCCTCCCTCACTATCCATCACCCCATACCTCACCAGCCTATCCTCCCTCCTTCACACCCTCTCCTTCAACCTTATGATGCGATTAGGCGAGATTTAGCTGGCATAGGTTGGGGAAGGAAACTGCAGGGGATGGGCACAATTGAAATGTGGAACTTGTTCAAGGAACAGCTGCTACGCGTCCTTGATAAATATGTACCTGTCAGGCAGGGAAGAAGCAGACGTGTGAGGGAACCGTGGCTTACTAAGGAGGTTGAATCTCTTGTGAAGAGGAAGAAGGAGACTTATGTTAAGATGAGACGTGAAGGCTCAGTTCGGACGCTTGAGAGTTACAAGTTAGCCAGGAAGGACCTAAAGAAAGAGTTAAGAAGAGCCAGAGGGGACATGAGAAGTCTTTGGTGGGTAGGATCAAGGAAAACCCTAAAGCTTTCTATAGGTATGTCAGGAGTAAAAGAATGACTAGGGTAAGATTAGGGCCAGCCAAGGACAGGAGTGGGAAGTTGTGCGTGGAGTCTGAAGAGATAGGAGAGGCACTAAATGAATATTTTTCGTCGGTATTCACACTGGAGAGGGACAGTGTTGTTGAGGGGAGTACTGAGATGCAGGCTGTTGGACTGGATGGGATTGATGTTCATAAGGAGGAGGTGTTAGCAATTCTGGAAAGGGTAAAAATAGATAAGTCCCCTGGGCCGGATGGGATTTTTCCTAGGATCGTCTGGGAGGCTAGAGAGGAGATTGCAGAGCCTTTGGCTTTGATCTTTGTGTCGTCATTGTCTACAGGAACAGTGCCAGAAGACTGGAGGATAGCAAATGTTGTCCCCTTGTTCAAGAAGGGGAGTAGGGACAACCCTGGTAATTATAGACCGGTGAGCCTTACTTCTGTTGTGGGCAAAGTATTGGAAAGGATTATAAGAGATAGGATTTATAATCACCTAGAAAGGAATAATTTGATTAGGGATAGTCAGCACGGTTTTGTGAAGGGTAGGTCGTGCCTCACAAACCTTATTGAGTTCTTTGAGCAGGTGACCAAAGAGGTGGATGAGGGTAAAGTGGTTGATGTGGTGTATATGGATTTCAGCAAAGCGTTTGATAAGGTTCCCCATGGTAAGCTTTTGCAGAAAATACGGACACATGGGATTGAGGGTGATTTAGTGGTTTGGATCAGGAATTGGCTAGCTGTAAGAAAACAAAGGGTGGTGGTTGATGGGAAATATTCATCTTGGAGTTCAGTTACTAGTGGTATACCGCAAGGATCTGTTTTGGGGCCACTGCTATTTGTCATTTTTATTAATGACCTGGATGAGGGCGTGGAAGGATGGATTAGTAAATTTGCGGATGACACTAAAGTCGGTGGAGTTGTAGACAGTGCGGAGGGAAGTGGCAGGTTACAGAGGGACATAGATAAGCTGTAGAGCTGGGCTGAGAGGTGGCAAATGGAGTTTAATGCGGAAAAGTGTGAGGTGATTCACTTTGGAAGGAGTAACAGGAATACAGAGTACTGGGCCAATGGTAAGATACTTGGTAGTGTGGATGAACAGAGGGATCTGGGTGTCCATGTGCTTAGATCCCTGAAAGTTGGCACCCAGGTTGATAGGGTTGTTAAGAAGGTGTACGGTGTGTTAGCTTTTATTGGTAGAGGGATTGAGTTTCGGAGCCAGGAGGTCATGCTGCAACTGTACAAAACTCTGGTGCGGCCGCATTTGGAGTATTGCGTACAGTTCAGGTCGCCGCATTATAGGAAAGAAGTGGAAGTGTTGGAAAGGGTGCAGAGGAGATTTACCAGGATGTTGCCTGGTATGGTGGGAAATCGTATGAGGAAAGGCTGAGGGGCTTGAGTTTGTTTTCGTTAGAGAGAAGAAGGTTAAGAGGTGACTTAATAGAGGCATACAAGATGATCAGAGGATTAGATAGGGTGGATAGTGAGAGCTTTTTTCCTCGGATGGTGTTGGCTAGCACGAGGGGACATAGCTTTAAATTGAGGGGTGAGAGATATAGGACAGATGTTAGAGGTAGGTTCTTTACTCAGAGAGTAGTAAGGGCGTGGAATGCCCTGCCTGCAGCAGTGGTGGACTTGTCAACGTTGAGAGCGTTCAAGTGGTTATTGGATAAACATATGGATGATATTGGAATAGTGTAGATTAGAGGGGCTTTAGATTGGTACCACTGGTCGGCACAACATCGAGAGCCAAAGGGCCTGTACTGCGCTGTAATGTTCTATTTTCACCCCCACCATCCATCACCACCCCCCCCTTTATAACCCACTGACCCATTCCTTCTCCTTCCCCTCCCACATCCCCCAGTCGGAAAACACTGACTGTGTGGGAATGAGAGAGAGTGAGTGTGTGTGAGAGACCAGTTTATATCTGGGCTCCTTTTAACAGTGAGCTGATCCTAACAGCAGCCTCCACCCAGGGAGATGCCCCTTGGCACTGTGATGCAGTTGGCCACTAAGTGTTCAAGGGGCAGCAACCACCGCAGTAGGATGTGGTGTACAGGAGTATACCATCAGCTCACTGGGAGAGAGAAGCACATTCTGCAGGTAAAACCTATACTCTAGCACTGGGCAAGGCCAAGTTAGTCCACTTTAAGCCTGCAGTTCCTCAGAAAAAATAACGTATTCTGCTTTTTGTTTACTGTTCTTTTTCCCTTCATATTATCGCAAGCGGGAACAAATCAAGGCAATGGTTTCTATGACAGAATCTCAGCACCAAGGCTGCAACCTCTTTAGACTTCTCAACCTAATAAATATTTGACAAGAATCAAAACTTTGATCATGTAAAGCCAAATTCTCTCAGAATATACAAGTTTCTTTGGACTCCAGTGGCCGATTGCGCCCCAGCCACCCAGACTGATCACACCCGCCTCCCCCCCACCGATCTGATGCAGGGTGGTAGTGGACCACCCTCCCTCCCAAATACCAATCGCAGGTAAAGTGGCAGTGGACCCCCCCATCCCTCCCTGGCCCCGGCATGGCCCCACCGCTCCAGACCACGCCCCCTTAAGTCCCATCCCTTCAGGCCTGCCCTCATAAGCCCCACTCCCTTCAGGTTCCACCCCCATAGGCCCCGCACCCAGCATTGCCCACCGGGCAGTACCAAGGGGCCAGGCTGGCACTACTCAAGGGGCACCCCCCTTGCCCTCGGCCTCCCCGGGGGAGCTTCAGTGGCCTCCGGTTCTGCCAGCAAGGCCAACATGACTGTTCTCTGTTCATGGGGTACCTCGAGGTCACGTCGGCAAGTGAGCCCGGACGATTTAGCGCTGGGATCGCTAAACACATGGTAATAATGCTTAACATAAATTTAAATTTATTCAGCCTTTCATTGGAAATGGCAGGAGGCTGACTTTGCCAGAAATCCGGTTTTGGTAAGATCGTGAGAGCAGAGAAATCGGAATCGCGATCTTGATTTCTCGGCCCGCGCACAATTTTACTGGCTCGCTCTGCCCATTGATGGGCGAGGCGGACAGCTAAGATCCCGACCAATATTTTGATTTTGTATTAGAATTACAACAGGGTCCATACCAGTGGTTAGCACTGCTGCCTCACAACACCAGGGAACCATGTTCAATTCCGGCCTTGGGTGACTGGTTGGAGTTTGTACATTCTCCCCATGTCTGCATGGATTTCCTCTGGGTGCTCCGATTTCCCCCCACAGCCCAGTGATGTGCAGGATAGGTGGATTAGCCATGCTGGATTGCGCCTTAATGTCCAAAGATATGTAGGTTAAGTGGATTGACCATGGTAAATACGGGGTTTATGGGGATAAGGTGGAGGGGGAGGGCCTGGGTGGGATGCTCTTTCGTAGAGTTGGCACAGACTTGATGGAATTGCCTCTTTCTACAACATAGGGATTTTATGGATTCCAATAGACCTGTCAGGGATGTTAAATAGGCATTAGAATAGCAAAGAAAAACTTTCAAATTGAATATGGCAAGGAAAGTGAATGATAATAATGAAAAAAGTTGTTCACTTCAGCTAAGAGAAAGAAAATAAAGCTTGTGAGAGGTCACTGGAAATGGCATCAGATGAGGGCATGTCAACATTCACAGGCTACAAGTGATAACTAGTTTTTCTGCCGAAGTTTACACCAAGATGCAAACGAATAGTTTACTTGATTTGGAAAGGGATGTAAAAGATGTCACAGTGATACTGATAAGTTGTGTTGCTGTTCATGTTACTACCCTCATGGTAGCCGAACAGTTTTTCAAGCTGAAGGTAAATAAATCTCAGGCAGGACAGGACAAATCCAAACATGCTTAAGAAGCAAAAGGAGAAAACAGCAGAAATTCCAACTCATATCTACTGGAAATTTCAGATTACTGCACCGGAGACATGTTGGGAAAAGCAGATGATACCCTTATTTTTAAAGAAGGCAGAAAAAGTGACCCAAGAAACTTCAGGCCAGAAAGTTTGATGTACATTGTGGATAATATTATGGAAATCTTTATTAAATATAAGATCACAGAGAATATGAATGGATATAAAATTGTATAAGATGGTTAGTATGGATTCGTGGAATGGTAATCTGTCAATCTAATGCACTGATTTTTTTTGAGGGCAAGGTAAATTACCACAGAGGTAAAACAGAAGGTGTGGTGTACTTGGATTTCAGTAAGGCATTTAATACATCTGCCTTGCATTGGCTGGGGTACTGGAGATAAGAAAACAAAAAAGAATCCCAGTGGAAAAATGTTACAATGGATCTGTTAGTGATTGACCAATACAACCTAGATGGTGATGATCCAGGGATTGCCAGTATCTTGGAAGAATGTTCCTGGTGAGGTCTCACAAGATCTGTTTTGGTGTCACAATGGATAGGACCAGGAACTGCGAACTTCTCATGAGTGCCACCTTTGGCGAACCAGACTCTAGTCCTAGGCCTGAGTACAGTTAAGCCATCAATACATAGATTAGTTTAAAGCATCAATTGCTTATTTAGTGTCAGATTGCTCCATGAGTATATATTTCAGTTCATAAGAACATAAGAACATAAGAAATAGGAGCAGGAGTAGGTCATCTGGCCCTTCGAGCCTGCCCCGCCATTCAACAAGATCATGGCTGATCTGAAGCGAATCAGTTCCACTTACCCGCCTGCTCCCCATAACCCCTAATTCCCTTATCGATCAGAAAACTATCTACCCGTGATTTAAACGTATTCAACGAGGAAGCCTCCACCACTTCAATGGGCAGAGAATTCCAGAGATTCACTACCCTCTGAGAGAAGAAGTTCCCCCTCAACTCTGTTCTGAACCGGCCCCCCCTTATTTTGAGGCTGTGCCCTCTAGTTCTGGTTTCCCTTCTAAGTGGAAAGAATCTCTCCACCTCTACCCTATCCAGCCCCTTCATTATCTTATATGTCTCTATAAGATCACCCCTCATCCTTCTAAACTCCAATGAGTACAGACCCAATCTGTTCAATCTCTCCTCATAAGCCACACCCATCATCTCCAGTATCAACCTGGTGAACCTTCTCTGCACTCCCTCCAAGGCCAATATATCCTTTCGCAAATAAGGGGACCAAAACTGCACACAGTACTCCAGTTGCGGCCTCACCAGTGCCCTGTACAGTTGCAGCAAGACCTCCCTGCTTTTATATTCTATCCCCCTCGCGATAAAGGCCAACATTCCATTCGCCTTCTTGATCACCTGCTGCACCTGCAGACTGAGTTTTTGCGATTCGTGCACAAGGACCCTCAGGCCCCTCTGCACAGTCGCATGATGTAATTTTTCTCCATTTAAATAATATTCCAATTTACTATTATTTCTTCCAAAGTGGATAACCTCACATTTGCTAACGTTATATTCCATCTGCCAGATCCTCGCCCACTCGCTCAGCCTATCCAAATCTCTCTGCAGACTTTCCGCGTCCTCCACGCAATTCGCTTTCCCACTCACCTTCGTGTCATCAGCAAACTTGAGTACCCTAGATTCAGTCCCCTCCTCCAGATCATCTATGTAAATGGTAAACAATTGAGGCCCCAGCACTGATCCCTGCGGCACGCCACTGGTCACCAACTGCCAACCAGAAAAGCACCCATTTATCCCAACTCTCTGCTTCCTGTTAGATAGTCAATCCCCAATCCACGCCAACACCTTACCCCTAACTCCATGTACCCCAATCTTCTGCAGCAACCTTTTGTGAGGCACCTTATCGAACGCCTTCTGGAAATCTAAAAACACCAGGTGGCTTAGTTCTTCTTGTCCTTTTAAACCTATCTGCAGCCTTTGACAGGGTTGACAACACCTCCCTTGTCCAACTCCTCTACACCTTCACCCAGCAGGCTGAGACCTGAGTGTGGGTGTGTCCCATGTAGGGCTCAGTTTGCGTATTTAAAATAGTTACACTGAAGTTAGAAATGCTTTTTTTCTTCTAACTCTTTCAGAGTAATGATTAATTTAACACTGGCAGAACCATCCGAAGTTTGTAATATATACCATTTTGTAAGATGGCTCCCAGCCCAGTGCAATTGTCCAGGGGAAGTTGGTGTTTCTGGACAATTGCAGGGCAAATTCTTATGTGGGAGCTTCCGAGAGGGATTCCCCTGTGCATCTTTGGGGTATCATCCAAATCTTATACTGGGGATCCAGGAAGTTACGGGCCTAGAGTCTTTAATTCCTGGCACAAACTCCAATGCGTAGCGATTGACTCCATCCCTCTTCTCAACAACTGTTTGAGGCCGAACCAGACTGTTCACAATCTTGGCAGCATATCTGACATTGAGATGAGCTTTCAACCATACATCCACACCATCACTAACACCACCTAAATAACATCACCCAACTCTACCCCTGCCACAGATCATCGACTGCTAAAATCCTCATTCATATCTTTGTTACCTTTAGACTTGACTATTCTAATAGAATATTGGTTAGGGACTTACGCTACACATACATTTCTGTGTACAGTATTGATAGATGGAAAAGTAAGCAGTTTTAAAAAAAAATTAATTCTTGTGACATGGGCGTCACTTGCTGGTCAGCATTTATTGCCCATTCCTAGTTGCCCTTGAAACTGAGTGCTCTGGTACGCTATTTCAGAGGGCAGTTGAGAGGCAACCACAATGCTGTGGCTCTGGAGTAATATGTAGGCCAGACCAGGTAAGGATGGCAGATTTCCTTCCTTAAAGGACATTAGTGTACCAGATGGGTTTTTGCGACAAACAATAATTTTGTGGTCATTGGTAGATTCTTAATTCCAGATTTTTTTTATTGAATTCAAATTTCACCCTCTACCATGGCGGGATTTGAACCCAGGTCCCCATAACAGTTTATAAAGCAAGTGACGAGTCCAGTGAAATAAGATGGCCATTCTCTATTAGTTCCAGGTTACAAGCTTTTTAACTGACTGCCAAGGTGGACAATCAACACAAAAAAAATTTCAAAAGAGGTAACTGAGACTGTATCCATCCATAACACTGGGACCTCTTTTGTTTAATATCTTCAGTTGGAGCTGAACATGTGGATCCAAGAGCCACAAGAACAATGGTTGAATTTGCTGGTGATACAAAATTAAAGGGGGTAGCTGTTAGAATTTAACCAATGATAACACTGGATCTGTTGTAGTGTGATCAATGGTAACAAGCTGTAAGGGTCAGCTGACCCAGTGAACTATGTAACCAATGACAAAATGATGTGGTGGTCAGCTGACCAGCTGACTCACTATTAATAAGAATGTGTTGGAGATTGTGGGGAGTGACTGGCTTTTAAACAACAATAATAAGTGATGGTTGGACTTTTAGAAATGAGTGTTTGCCATGTAGGTAAAGTGATTTCATTGCCCTATGAGGAAGGCCATAACATGACAGGCTTGAGCACGTGTGGTAGATACATTGAGGGTAGCTGCCTCTGAACCTTTGAAGTAATAGTAGCTGGCTGCCAAAGTAAACAGGATGATCTCCAGACAGATTTGAATATAGTGGTGAACTGAACTGATAGTAAATAGATAAAATTCAATGATTAAAAATTGAAAAGAGATATGGGAGTCCTAGTTGAGAATCAATTGATGCCAAAAATGGTTTCAGTTAGTAAAGCAGAAATTATATTGGGAAATATTAAAAAGGTCAATAGTGAGGTAATTCTGCCACAATATATAAAAATTGGTATGATCTCCTTTAGAATGCTGTGTGCAGTTTTGACACTGCAGGATTTAAAAGCTAATGTAAAGATTGAAAGGATACAGAAGAGAGCAACAAGAATGATTGGAATGGGGGAGTGGAAGGAATTGAATTATGAATTCAGCATGTTCTCACTGGAAAAAAGATTAAAAGCTGATATAATTTCAGTTCTTAGGATTCTAAGTGGATTGGATAATGTAAAATGTAACAAGCCACTTCACCTTGTTCAGAACAGATGTTGCCAGAGTACACAGCCTGTGTGTGCTTGAAGAGGGGTAAGTTCAAAAGTATTCTGTGAAAACATTATTTTGGTGGGATACTGTTAAATTGGTTCACTGATCTGGAGTCATTTTATATTTGTTAAATATTAAATTCTTCCACTAAGATAAGGAACAATACAGCACAGCAACAGGCTCTTCAACCCACCAAGCCTGGGCCAATTTCTACTCCTTATTTAGACCCCCTGCTTATTGCCCATTTGCAATTTCTATCCCTCTGTTCGCCTCCCATTCATGTGTCTATCAAGATACACCTTGAATGTTGCTAATGTGCTTGCTTCCACCGCCGACATTGGCAGGGCGTTCCAGGCACCCACCACCCTCTGTACGAAAAACTTACCCTGCACATCTGCCCTAAACATTCTTCCTCTCACCTTGAATATGTGCCCTCTTGTAGCTGACTCTTCCACCCTGGGAAAAAGCCTCTGGCTATCCAGCCTGTCTATGCCTCTCATAATTTTGTAGACCTCTCTCAGGTCACCCCTCAACCTCTGTCTTTCCAGTGAAAACAATTGGAGTTTATCCAATCTCTCCTTGTACCTAAAACCCTCCAGATCAACACCCTGGTAAATCATCTTTGCACCCTCTCCAAAGCATCCACATCCTTCTGGTAGTGTGGCAACCAGAACTGCATGCAATATTCCAAATGTGGCCCAACGAAAGTTTTATACAGCTGTAACATAGAGTCATAGAGGTATACAGCATGGAAACTGGTCCTTCAGCCCAACTTGTCCATGCTGCCCAGTTTTTACCATTAAGCTAGTCCCAATTGCCCATGTTTGGCCCATATCCCTCTCTACCAATCTTACCCATGTAGCTGTCTATGTCAGTCTATGACACCTATGTCAGACTCCTATTTATTGACTACAGCTCAGCCTTCAACACCATTATTCCCACGAAACTCATCTCCAAATTCTATGGCCTGGGCCTCGGCACCACCCTCTGCGGCTGGATCCTTAACTTCCTAACTCACAGACCACAATCAGTAAGGATAGGCAACAACACCTCCTCCATGATCATCCTCAACACCGGTGCCCCACAAGGCTGTGTTCTCAGCCCCCTACTATACTCCTTATACACCTATGACTGCGTGGCCAAATTCCCCTCCAATTCGATTTTCAAGTTTGCTGACGACACCACCGTAGTGGGTCGGATCTCAAACAATGACGAGACAGAGTACAGGAATGAGATAGAGAATCTGATGAACTGGTGCGCCAACAATAATCTCTCCCTCAATGTCAACAAAACGAAGGAGATTGTCATCGACTTCAGGAAGCGTAAAGGAGAACATGCCCCTGTCTACATCAACGGGGATGAAATAGAAAGGGTCGAAAGCTTACATTTTTTAGGTGTCCAGATCCCCAACAACCTGTCCTGGTCCCCCGTGCCGACACTATAATTAAGAAAGCCTACCAACGCCCCTACTTTCTCAGACGACTAAGGAAATTTGGCATGTCAGCTATGACTCTCTCCAACTTTTACAGATGCACCACAGAAAGCATTCATTCTGGTTGTATCACAGCTTGGTATGGCTCCTGCTCTGCCCAAGACTGCAAGGAACTACAAAAGGTTGTGAATATAGCCCAATCCATCAAGCAAACCAACCTCCCATCTATTGACACTGTCTACACTTGCCATTGCCACGGCAAAGCAACCGGCATAATTAAGGACCCCGGGCATTCTCTCTTCCATCGGGAAATGATACAAAAGTCTGAGGTCATGTACCAACCGACTCAAGAACAGTTTCTTCCCTGCTGCTGTCAGACTTTTGAATGGACTTACTTTGCATTAAGTTGATCTTTCTCTACACCCTGGCTATGACTGTAACACTACACTCTGCACTCTCTCGTTTCCTTCTCTATGAACGGTATGCTTTGACTGCATAGGGCACAAAAAACAATACTTTTCACTATGTTAACACGTGACAATAATAAATCAAATCAAAGTCTAAATGCTTTTTAAAGACAAAATTGTGCCTGCCTCTACTACTCCTCTGGCAGTTCATTCCAGACACTCGCCACCCTCTGAAAAAATTGCCCCTCTGGATCCTTTCATATCTCTCTCCTCTTATCTTAAACCTATGCCCTCTAGTTTTAGACTCCCCTACATTTGGGAAAAGATGTTGACTATCTAGCTGATCTATGCCCTTCATTATTTTATGGACCTCTATAAGATTACCCCTAAGCCGCCTACGTTCCAGAGAAAAAAGTCCCCATTCTATCCAGCCTCTCCTTGTAATTCAAGCCATCAAGTCCCGGTACCATCCTAGTAAACTTGCCAACTTTATACTTAATGCCCCAGCCAATGAAGGCAAGCATGCTGTATTCTTCTTGCATGTTTTTAACTTCTACCTAAATCTCAGGAATATGTTCTAATCAATTATTTCAGTATCTGTAAAATTTAAGACATTTCCTATTCCAAGCATAGTGTTCAGCACTGCTGCCTCTCATTGCCAAGGGCCTGAATTTGATTCCAGCCTTGAGTGATTATTTGTGTGGAGTTTGTACGTTCTGCCCCTGTCTGTGTGGGTTTCCTCCGGGTGCTCTGGTTTTCTCCTACAGTCCAAAAATACGCAGGTTAGGTTGGTTGGCCATGCTGAATTGCCCCTTAGTGTCCCAAGATATATAAGTTAGGGGATTAGTGGGGAAAGGGCAGGGGTTGGGCCTGGGAAAGATGCTCTGTTGGAGGGTCAGTGCAGACTCAATGGGCTGAATGGCCTTTTTCTGCACCGTAGGGATTCTATGATTCTAGGCCCTTGAACATGCTGTCACCTCCAAATCTGAGGCGTACCTTTTTCAGAATTCCATGCCTGAATTCCTTCAATTTCCACCCCTTCCAATGTACCAAAATGGCTCTCATCAAAGCCACAAATGACATCTATGTGCCCATGTCAAAGGTAAACTATCATTCTTCATTCTTTAACATGGTTGCCCACACTATCTTCCTCCACCACCAACTCAGTGAGTGTGCTCTCACCTGGTTCCATTCTTATCTATTTAATCATAGCCAGAGAATCACTTGCAATGGCTTCTCTTCCTGTTCCTGCCCCACTATGGCCAGCGTCTCCAAAGAACTTACTCCCTTCTTATTTCTCATCTACATTTTGTTCCTCAATATCATCTGAAAACAACATACACACTGCCAATGCCCAGATCCACATTGCCAGCAGCTCTCAACCACGTCATAATTCTTAGATTGCTTGTCAACCATGCAGTACTGGATGAACACAAATGTCCACTAGATACTTAATGGGGGACACTTGTGATCCTTTTCTTTGGTTCTCGCCACTGACTCCATCTGTGCCACTTTCACCTTTCTGAAGCTGAGTGGCTTCCCGCAGCCAGTATCATATTTAACCCCTCGATGAGCTTCTGCCCATGTATCCACCTCCTCACTAAGGCTGTTTATTCCCACCTCAGTAACGTTGCCTGACTTCATTCTACCTCCGCTGATCTGCTGCTCAAAATCTCATTCGTGCCTTTGTCATCTCTAGACGTGACTATTCCAATACACAGCTAGTCACCTCCACCCCTCGCACCACATTCAACTGTGTGTAAACTTGAAGCCATTCAAACCTCCTCTGGCCCTCTCCTAACTCGCCCCAAGTCCTGTCACGCATCCCCCTTGTGCTCTCTGATCTACATTGGTTCTTGGTTAAGCAACTTCTTGATTTTAAATTCCTCATCCTTGTTTTTTTAAATTCTCCATGGTCTTGCCCCTGTAATTTCCTCCAGCCCATAACCCTCAGATATGTTTCTCCAATTCTGGCCTATTGAGTAACCTGACTTTAATCACTCCTCCACTGGCAGTCGTTCTACAGCTCTGAAATTTTCCCTCTAAACCGCTTAATCTTTTTTCCTTTTAGGACTCTATCTATTTCACCAAAATGTTGGACATCCTGTCCCAATATTTCCAATACCTCCATGTCAAATATTTTTGATTACATTCCTGTGAAGTGCCTTTGGACACAGATGCTATATAAATGCACATTGTTTCAATTTTTAGAAGCATGTCTTCCCACACAGCCTCTTGGTAAAGAAAGCAACTTGTCAGGTCTCCCTACAGAAGTAATTATGGCCAAAATGTAATTTCAAATCTTTCAATGTTTTTTTCATGAATAACCTGGAAGCACTTAAGTTTCTAGTTGTGTAGTTAATCGAGAAGATTGTACATTACAATCCTGGCTTATAAATCTCAGCCTCACTGATGCAGTTTCCATTACCTAAGGAAACAGATCTGCACAATGTAGTTTAACCTTGAAAATAGAGACCTTGATTTCCACTCCCACACACTTCATACACAGACAATCATTTAAGCGCCATAAACAAACCTTTCCAAAAACCATAAGCTACCTTCACAAAGTTGAACGATTTGATCTGGAAATGTGTACTCAATTGTCAATATAAGCAATCAACTTAAAAAGCCATTTTTGCATTTAGCTTGCTGGATCATATAATTTAAGGTGAAAGTAAACATTGACAAAAACATTCCTTTTTTGTGTACTATACAATTCTAATAATTCTATCTGTATGCATTTATTACCTTGGTAGAAATCACAGATCATTTTTATTTATGCTGTCCTACATTATCTCAGAAATATTGGCTTGTGCATTCTGTACAATGATGTGTTTTATTCTTTGATGGGAAGTTTGATTGCCAGGTTTGGAATTGACTAAATGTTGGTCGACACTGCCCTCTACTGCTCTTGGTGAACACAGTCATGTCAGTTCATAACCAATCCCACATGTTCCGTTGCTTTTTTATATTTCAGTTGCATTTGATTTTATATTCTAATTGATGCATACAATATAAATATCCTAATTATTCTTAAAAATACTATTAAATTCATATTTTTTATTGTCCTTGTATTAAGTGGTGGTTGTTGTTTCTCCTGCCTGGATGACTATCCTATTGTTCCAATGCAATCAAATATTCAATGTCAGCAATATCTAGTAACTTTTGATTTAAATCAAGCTGATTTTTTTATTCCTCAACACCTGTTCCACTCTGTCTAGTGCTGACAGGGAAATTGAGGAGCAAATATGCAAGGAGATTACAGATAGCTCCAAGAAAAATAGGGTGGTAATAGTTGGAGATTTTAACTTTCCCAACATTGACTGGGACAGCCATAGTATTAGAGGGTTGGATGGAGAGAAATTTGTTGAGTGTATTCAGGAGGAATTTCTCATTCAGTGTTTGGATGGCCTGACTAGAGAGGGGGCAAAACTTGACCTGCTCTTGGGACATAAGGAAGGGCAGGTGACTGAAGTGTTAGTGAGGGATCACTTTGGGACCAGTCACCATAATTCTATTAGTTTTAAGAAAGCTGTGGAGAATGATAGGTCTCGTCCAAAAGTTAAAATTCTAAATTGGGGCAAGGCCAATTTTGATGGTATCAGGCAGGAACTTTCAAAAGTTAATTGGGGGAGTCTGTGGGAAGGCAAAGGGACATCTGGTAAGTGGCAGGCTTTCAAAAGTGTGTTTAACCAGGGTTCAGGGTAAACAAATTCCTCTTAGAGTGAAGGGCAAAGCTGGCAAAAGCGGGGAACCCTGGATCACTCGGGATATTGAGGCCCTGGTCAAGAAGAAGAAAGAGGCACGTGACATGCATAGGCAGCTGAGATCAAGTGAATCCCTTGTAGAGTATAGGGGGTGTAGGAGTAGAGTTAAGAGAGAAATCAGGAGGGCAAAAAGGGGATAACAGATTGTTTTGGCAGATAAGGCAAAGGAGAATCCAAAGAGCTCTTACAAATACATCAAGGGCAAAAGAGTAACAAGGGAGAGAGTAGGGCCTCTTAAGGATCAACAAGGTCATCTCTGTGTGGATCGACAAGAGATGGGTGAGATCCTAAATGAATATTTCTCATCAGTATTTATTGTTGAGAAAGACATGGCTGTTAAGGAACTTGGGGTAATACATAGTGATGTCTTGAGGAGTGTACATATTACAGAGAAGGAGCTGCTAGAAGTCTTAAAGCGCATCAAGGTAGATAAATCCCCAGGACCTGATGAAGTGTATCCTAGGACATTGTGGGAGGCGAGGGAGGAAATTGCGGGTCCCCAACCCGAGATATTTAAATCATCGATCGTCACGGGTGAGGTGCCTGAAGATTGGAGAGTGGCAAATATTGTGCCTTTGTTTAAAAAGGGCTACAGGGAAAAGCCTGGGAACTACAGGCCAGTGAACCTCACATCTGTGGTGGATAAGTTGTTGGAAGATATTTTGAGACAGGATCTACAGGCATTTAGAGACTCTAGGACTGATTAAGGACAGTCAGCATGGCTTTGTGAGTGGAAAATCATGTCTCACAAGTCTGATTGAGTTTTTTTGAAGGAGTAACCAAGAAGGTAGATGAGGTCAGTGCAGTTGATGTTGTCTACATGGACTTTAGCAAGGCCTTTGACAAGGTACCGCATGGTAGGTTGTTGCATAAGGTTAAATCTTGTAAGATGGGTATCGAGGGGTATGGGCCAAATCCACGCAATTGGGATTAGCTTAGGGGTTTAAAAAAAGGGTGGCATGGACAAGTTGGGCCAAAGGGCCTGTTTCCATGCTGTAAACCTCTATCACTCTATGACAGGCTCAGAGGAGAGAGAGCGTGGGTTTCCTCCGGGTGCTCCGGTTTCCTCCCACAGTCCAAAGATGTGCGGGTTAGGTTGATTGGCCAGGTTAAAAATTGCCCCTTAGAGTCCTGGGATGCGTAGGTTAGAGGGATTAGCGGGTAAATATGTGGGGGTAGGGCCTGGGTGGGATTGTGGTCGGTGCAGACTCGATGGGCCGAATGGCCTACTTCTGCACTGTAGGGTTTCTATGATTCTATGATTTCTATGAGTATGTAGCATGGGCTCCTCTTGAATTCAAGCGTAAGTATATTTATTATCCAGGGTGAGGTAGCTAAATGGATACAAAATTGGCTTCTTGACAGAAGCCAGAGGGTTCTTTTTCAAACTGGAGGCCTGTGACCAGTGGTATGCCTCAGGGATCAGTGCTGGGTTCACTGTTATTTGTCATTTATATTAAGTTTATTTATTAGTGTCACAAGTAGGCTTACATTAACACTGCAATGAAGTTACTGTGAAAATCCCCGAGTCACCACACTCCGTCACCTGTTTGGTACACTGAGGGAGAATTTAACATGGCCAATGCACCTAACCAGCATGTCTTTCAGACTGTGGGAGGAAACCCACGCAGACACTGGGAGAACGTGCAGACTCCGCACAGACAGTAACCTAAGCTGGGAATCAAACCCAAGACTCTGGCACTGTGAGGCAGCAGTGCTAACCACTGTGCCGGCCACAGGAGATTGTCCAGCACTTGGGCATAAATAATGGTGAAAGATAAAGAATACTTGTTTGGGACCAAAACTGAACATGACTCTATCAGTGGTGATTGTGACTAGCTGAGAGGGCACCATGGCTGGCATGGACTGGTTGACTGAAGGGCTTGTTTCTATGCTGTATTGCCTCTATGACTCTCTCTCTCTAAAGAGGGTCAACCTTCTGAAGGGAAGGTTCAGGTACCCTAGTAGGTGTGTGACTCCCACTGTTGACCCACGGGCTGCAGGGACCTGCAGTCCTGCACCATTTTGTTCTTCTGAAAGGCTTATGGATTGAAGTTGCAAGCAGGGAAGGGAGTCAGGAGCTGACTTCATATGACCGAGGAACTCAACAAGAGGAGGACACAGCAGAGTTACAAGCAGCTGCTAGAAGAGAGCTGGGAGACAAATTCAGAGATCCATATTACACTTGTACAATATCTATAACCAGATTGTTCTACAACATTTAACTGAATAATCCAACAAAACACTCCATTCATCTTTCAAAGCACAAGTCTTGAGCGTTCTAAATGTTCAACCGTCTCTTTCCGATCCAGTGAGACTGAGAGGTTAAATTCCTGTGATCTTCAGTAGTTATGTCACTATTACACCACCACAAAGGTCAAATAATGTTTTTGCAGACATAACTACTTATGCATCATTGTTGTATTAAATGCATTTTTCCTTGATATTTTTAACAGTATAAATACTAAAACCCTCAGGACTCTTTTACATTACCCTACCCTGTGGGTATTATTATGCCATTCCTGTAATTGGTGTAGATTTACTTTCCAGATAAAGCTGGTCCAATGCCTCCACTATATAACACTTCAGACACCAGTTAGTGGGGAGTTAGTGAGATGACAAAAGAACAGACTCAACTTACTTATTACCCACAATCTTTCAAACATATTTTTATTCTTCTTTTGCAGTTTTAAAATCACTGACACCTGCACTCCACTACCAGAGTGCTTCCCCCAACACCCCAGCCTCAAATGTGCACTCAGGTCAACTTTGGAGAGCAGATGACTTTCCCAATGGGCAAACCACTTTCTGTTATCATTAGTGGAGGAGGAGATAAACTAGCAGCGTGCCAAAGCCAGGAGAATCAGGCAGCTTTTCCTAAGGATAGGGGTTCGCCAGGGGTGACCCTCATTAACATAGGCACAGGTTATATCACACTTATAGACAGCTGACACAAGAGCTGTGCATCCAATGCCTGTGCCTCTCGAAGATGCTGTTGGGAACCTCCATCAAATTCATTACAAAGATTTGTAAATCCCCTCAACGGAGGCTACTATTCTCTCCATGGTAACTGGAGTGACAAAATCCCTTAACATGGGTGACTTCATATCTTTCCAGATTGCCACAAGCATTTGCACAATAGCAGAGGACAGAGTGACATGATAGCACCACATGTTCCAGACATTGCCAAACATGGAGGTTATATTACTGATTAATTTTTACAGATGCAGCATAGAAAGCATTCTTTCTGGTTGTATCACAGCTTGGTATGGCTCCTGCTCTCCCCAAGACCGCAAGAGGTTGTGAACGTAGATCAGTCCATCATGCAAGCCAGCCTCCCATCCATTCACTCCATTTACAGTTCCAGCTGCCTTGGAAAAGCAGCCAGCACAATCAAAGACCTCATGCACCCCGAAAATACTCACTTCCGCCGAGGAAAACGATACAAAATTCTGAGATCATGTACCAACCGACTCAAGAACAGCTTCTTCCTTCCTGCCACCAGACTTTGAATGGACCTAGCTTATATTAAGCTGATCTTTCCCCACACCCTAGCTATGATTGTAACACTACATTCTGCACTCTCCCCTTTCCTTCTCTACAGTGTGTTTTGTCTGTATAGCATGCAAGAAACAATACTTTTCACTGTATGCCAATACATATGACAATAATAAATCAAATAGTTGTCCAATGAATGATCTACAGACATGAGTTCAAATCCCATTACAGTAGTTGGGGGAGTTTAGATTCAATTAATAAAGTAAAGTTGGAAAAAAAATAGTTGCAGTTTCATGACGATCATTACTATCAGATTGCTACTTGGTTTGCTAACAAATCCCTTGGGGAAAGAAATCTGCCATTCTTACTCAACTCGAATAACAGCAATGTTGTTGACCATTAACTGCTCTCTCAAATGCAAACAATAGTTATATTCAAAAAGAAAGCTCATCACCATCTTCTTCTCAAGGGCAATTAGAGACGGACAATGAATAGGTAGCAACCTTCCAACCTCATGTTCCATGAAGGTTGGAAGCCTATAAAAGATTTTTATAGACAAATTGACTGACATCACCTTAGCCTTACCTTCTTCAACCTGGGCTAACACATGACATCACAGCAAATCTCTTTGGCCCAACAGGACTTGAAGCTTCGGCTGAGTATAAAAACACAGCAACTAATTGGTCCCTGAAAGACTATCACAACATAAGTAACAAAGAACAAGAAAGCTGCAGAATATATCCTGTCTTGGACTTCCTCCAGTTAGGCACTAGGAAGAACACAGTGAATGCACCCTCTTGGGAAATTTGCTATGTTAAAGCCATTTTATTTGTTGTCATCACCATTCTGCAACATCTTTCCTGACACAAACTACATTTCTGGCATTTATAGTTACAATAGGAGAAGTGAGGGTGTTTAAACCATGCCTTGCGCAGTCAATCACCATGTATTGATCAAGGTACATTTTACTCCCATGGAGGTGGGGAACCTGCTCGGTGTCCAATGAAAAATTCAAATTAATCAGATCCTGAAAAACTGTCTGGATATCACAAGTCCAACCTGCTGAAATTACACCAGGATTTGACCACTGCTGAAAAATCCCATCATTCGCTCCCAAGGACATGTTTGAGGGTACAGGAAAAATTCAATAGTCTTTCCATTAATTCACAAAATTACAATCCTTAACGCACAATTACTGCATGCACTTGTTGTAATGCAGAGAGAAAATTAAACCCTCCGGTTATTACTTACCCATCATTTACTTCTCAAACAAGCATAGCTAAAAGGTTAATCATGTATAAAATTCTCAGCCTCCACACCATATGAAGATTTCTGACTATCAGGATCGTTCAGACACTCTCTGCATGCCTCCAACCTGGCCAAGCCCCAGTGTGCTAAAAAAGCTCCTTGGTGAACTCAATCTGTTCTCCCCACAGCCCATCAGTGTCATTCACTGAACAGTTTTAGAAAACAAACAGCAGTGCCAATTAACCATGGGGATCATAAGTCTGTGTTTAATTTAGCAAAGGCACTGATAACATTTTAACCATCAGTCAGCGTTGAAGTTAAAAACGTAACAAACCAATAAGGGGGTTGACTGGTTGAGACAATGATTTAGAAACCTTACTGAAGAAGTGAGCTCCCAATCTCAACTGAGCATGATATCAATATTCAATTAATCAGCCAGCTTACAGCTTCAAATTGAATTCTCGGTCCAAACATAAGCTAAAGTAAGTGGCTCCATGACAGCTGGCAGGGCTTACATAGGTTACAAGCAATGTTTTTTTTTTGGTATGCAGTTGAATATCATTTGGAAAAAATGTGTTTTGAAATAGCTTACCTATTAGAGAGGATATTGTTATTTTTCAAAGCACGTGATTGGATTGTCTGTTGGTGGTAACAATAACAATCATGAAGTAGTAGATTAAAAGTGGCAGAAATCTGGCTAAAATTCAATTTGAGCTGTGGTATTAACACTAAGCAGTTCTCTGGTGTTGCTAAATACTGGATTGAATCTTTGAGCATGACTGAAAACCAACGAAGTGGAATACATTGAGATTTCAATGGGTCACCTCATTAACTTGAAGCAAATGAGATCCGGTGTGGGCTATGCCCGTATTGAAAGGTCATAAGCTTTGTGGCCAGAGATCTGCCATATTGCAGGCTTTACAAATACGCAGCGGGCTCTTAAAGAGGGAAAATATCACAGAGGGATGCTTTATCTTAAAACATAACAGTTTTAGCTGTTATGGTACTAAAGAGTACCTTTCACATCCTCAACAGCTGCCTCCAATACTGATAGCCAAGTTCCGCACACATGAGGATGGCCTAAACCGGGATGTTGGATTTATGTCACATTATCAGTAACCCCCACAGCTTGCCTCCTGGACTTGCAGGCTGTCCTGTCTGGAGACAATACACATCTCTTTAACCTGTGCTTAATGCTCCCTCCACCCACATTGTCTGCATCTTTAAGACCTGGCTGGTTGTAGGGATTCGCATTCTAATCAGTATTCTGTAACTTGATTTTGTGTCTCTGTGCACTGTTTGAGAGCACGTTTCCACTCCATCTGACGAAGGAGCAGTGCTCCGAAAGCTTATGGTGTTTGCTACCAAATAAACCTGTTGGACTTTAACCTGGTGTTGTGAGACTTCTTACTGTGTCCAATACTATCAGCATCCATAACCGTTTGAGGGATCTTCATGCTTCATGTAATTGCAGCTGCTGTTTCCTGCATTTATTTGCTGTACATCCTCCCAACATTCTGATCTTCTTACTTTGACTTTCTTCCTCCCAGATCATGATGGTGCATCATTGTCGAGGACAGAACTAAACAGGAGAAGAGCCATGTGAACTGGCACTTTGATTAGTCAGTACGGAGGCTGGAGGATGGATGGGAATGCAGATATTGAAGGCTTCCTCTGTGGTGAAATGAGGTCAAACTTTATCATCCTCTTTATCTCCACTCTGTGTACTCACTCACCACTCACTAGCACCATTGGTTGCACTCAAACAAAAAATAGATCATAAGCTGCACTTCCCATTGAAGACCATTAATGACCTGCCCTCAGTCATAAGGTCAGGAACAGAGTTGTTCACTGGGAATTGAGTATTTAGCTCTATTCAGAACACCTCCAATAATTCCAATATTAGTCCACAGCAGGACCTGGACAACTGCCATGCTTGGAATGGCAAGTAGCAGTTATTGTCATAGCACGTATGGAGGTAAGGCAAGGAAGTGTACTTAGTGGGTGTTAGATCAGTCATGATCTTATTAAATGGCGCAGCAGGCTTGAAGGGCTGAATGGCCTATTCCTGTTCCTATTTCTTGTGGTCTTATATAAATTCAAGACAGTGAGCCAAGAATGGTTCAGTCACTTTCCCCTGACCTACAGCAACATCAGTATCACCACTTTGATTTGATTTATTACTGTCACATGTATTAGTATACAGTGAAAAGTATTGTTTCTTGCACGCTATACAGACAAAGCATACAGTTCATAGAGAAGGAAACAAGAGAGTGCAGAATGTAGTGTTACAGTCATAGCTAGGGTGTAGAGAAAGATCAACTTAATGCAAGGTAGGTCCATTCAAAAATCTGTTGGCAGCAGGGATGAAGCTGTTCTTGAGTCGGTTGGTACGTGACCTCAGACTTTTGTATCGTTTTCCTTACGGAAGAAGGTGGAAGAGAGAATGTCTGGGGTGCGTGGCGTCCTTGATTATGCTGGCTGCTTTTCCGAGGCAGCGGGAAGTGTAGACAGAGTCAATGGATGGGAGGCTGGTTTGCGTGATGGATTGGGCTACATTTACAAACTTTTGTAGTTTCTTGCGGTCATGGGCAGAGCGGGAGCCACACCAAGCTGTGATACAACCAGAACGGATACTTTCCATGGTGCATCTGTAGAAGCTGGAGAGAGTTGTAACTGACATGCCAAATTTCCTTAGTCTTGAGACATCCTTTTTGACATCCTTTCACATCCTTTTTAATAGTCTAATTTAATCAGCCATATCAACAACATGGATAAAAAGACAAGATAGAGGCTGGGTTCTCTGTGACGTGGTCCCCATCGAGCTTCCAATGTCCCTGCCCCAAGTCAACAGTGTGATGGATATTCACCTCTTGCCTGGATGTCATAACCACTCAAGGGCCGGAATTTTCTGACTGATCATGCTAGCAGGATTTTCCCATCCTGCTGCAATGAGGATGGTATGTGTCTGAAAGGGGAACTTACAGGTTATGGTGTTTCCATAATGTAGTGGTCCTCCTGAGATTTGCTGAGGCGGAGTGTGCCGTGAAAATCACACCCTAGATGCTCAACATTACTGAGAACATACAAACCTACAAAATGGAAGAGTAGGAAAAGACGAGCTGGTCCATCAAGCTGGACAGAAACATTACACTTGATGATCCCTGAACTAAATACCACTGCCACTAATACAAGCACACTGTGCATTATCTACAGGATGTGCTGCAAGAACTCACCAAACTTACTTCAATAACAAATCCCAAACCTGTGGCTTCTAACAGCAAGAGAGAGAAGGACCGCTACATTATGGAAACACCATAACCTGTAAGTTTCCCTTTCAGACACGTACCATCCTGATTTGGACATTTAGCATCTTCCCTCATTGTTAAACAATATCAGTACAAGTACTGCATTGATTCAAGTGGACAAACATCTTCTCAGGGAATCTAAGGGTTGAACTTTATGGGGCAGGATGGTCCTCCACCTCGCTCCCCACCCCCAACTAAAAAGAGTCAGGAGGGACTCCACACAAAATTCTGACGGCTGCATGCTGCAATTTAACTGGGAGCAGCGTTAATTGCTTTAAGGTGAGATTTCTGCTTCTTTCTGGGGAAGAAATACTGCCTCAGAGAACTGCCAACCAATCAGATGGTTGACAGCTCTGTAGTCCCAGCAGTACCAGCTGGGAGAGTGACTGCTATTGGGACGACAGCTGGTTCGACCACACTGGGTGCCGAGGTCAGGGGTCTCAGCAAGGGAATTGTTTAAAGTTTATTTATTAGTCACAAGTAGGCTTACATTAACACTGCAATGAAGTGACTGTGAAAATCATAGAAATCATAGAAATCATAGAAACCCCACAGTGCAGAAGGAGGCCATTCGGCCCATCGAGTCTGCACCGACCACAATCCCACCCAGGCCCTACCCCCACATATTTACCCGCTAATCTACGCATTTTTTAGGATTCTAAGGGACAATTTTTTTTAACCTGGCCAATCAACCTAACCCGCACATCTTTGGACTGTGGGAGGAAACCGGAGCACCCGGAGGAAACCCACGCAGACATGAGGAGAACGTGCAAACTCCACACAGACAGTGACCCGAGCCGGGAATCGAACCCGGGACCCTGGAGCTGTGAAGCAGCAGTGCTAACCACTGCGCTACCGTGCCGCCCTACTTGTGACTAATAAATCCCCCAGTCGCCACACTCCGGCACTTGTTCAGGTACACTGAGGGAGAATTTAGCATAGCCAATGCAGCTATCCAGCACGTTTTTCAAACTGTGGGAGGAAACCGGAGCACCCAGAGGAAACCCATGCAGACACGGGGAGAACATGCAGACTCCACACAGACAGTGACCCAAGACGGGAATTGAATCCGAGTCCCTGGTGCTGTGAGGCAGCGGTGCTAACCACTGTGCTACTGTGCTGCCCACATTGGGTGATGAGAGGTCAGGGAACCCAAGTTCAACAGGCTGGGCTAAGGTTAAAGGGGGATGACCCTGGGGGAGGGGTGCTTCTGAATAGTCAAGGGACCCGCAAAGGAGGATTCTCTGCCACCCTCGCCCGCCAGCAGCCCACAAAGCTAAAGCAGCCAAGCTTCCCACGCAGCATGGGTCTCACCCTGCCAAGGCTAAAATACTGGCGAGGTGAAAAGAGGTCCTTAAGTGGGAACTAATTGTCCACTTAAGGCCCTCAAGAGCCCCAAGGCTATGGGGGTTGGGGTTAATACCTCCCGCTCCCCCTAAAATTTCAGACAGGTTGGCAGGTAGGTGATAGGAAGACTACCCATTTTACACTCCCCTTTCAAATCCACTGGCAGGACAGTGTAAAATCCAGCCTTAAAGATGGGCATTAAATGTGACTTTGCCATGTCGACCTACATTCCAAGAGCAAATAAAAATAACATGACCTGACCCCTTTATAGAGATGCAATTATCACCTTGCTTCTCCTGAACTGAGACAAGGTTGTCCCACATCAATTTATTTCACTTGTCATCAAACTGTAATGGACAGAACTGAGCAAGGTTTGAAGCTAAACCCATAGCAATGCTCATTCAGAAAACTGTGTTCTCTACTCACATTTATTATTTCAGTTAAAGTGCCCTCAATCATGTATACATCATTAAAAACAATGGACACAGAGTAACTGAACAGACAAGATTGCTGACAATAAAAACCAGATTGACATTACAAAGAAAAGGTAGCTGTTCAGATAGCTTTTTATAGGATAACAGTGATTCAAAGCAACATAAACACATCTTGATATTGTGACTGCTTTACATGTGACCACTTTAATAGAAATCTGTTAAAGGAGTTAGCCAAAGGGAGATATGGTGAAAGGAATACTAATTAACTGGATATTGTAGTTCGCAAAGCTGTATATATTTATCTATATGAGTGCAGAGGAGATTTACCAGGATGCTGCCTGGTTTGGAGGGTAGGTCTTATGAGGAAAGGTTGAGGGAGCTAGGGCTGTTCTCTCTGGAGCGGAGGAGGCTGAGGGGAGACTTAATAGAGGTTTATAAAATGATGAAGGGGATAGATAGAGTGAACGTTCAAAGACTATTTCCTCGGGTGGATGGAGCTATTACGAGGAGGCATAACTATAGGGTTCGTGGTGGGAGATATAGGAAGGATATCAGAGGTAGGTTCTTTACGCAGAGAGTGGTTGGGGTGTGGAATGGACTGCCTGCAGTGATAGTGGAGTCAGACACTTTAGGAACATTTAAGCGGTTATTGGATAGGCACATGGAGCACACCAGGATGATAGGGAGTGGGATAGCTTGATCTGGGTTTCAGATAAAGCTCGGCACAACATCGTGGGCCAAAGGGCCTGTTCTGTGCTGTACTGTTCTATGTTCTATATAACAATGTATACTCATACATTATGGAAACCACTAACCTAAATGGGTTATCAGCTAATATCAGGATATGGCCTTATCCTGTGGATATAAACCATACTTATTTATCTGTGAAATAGTTTACTGTAATCAAGACTGTTGGATCAGAATGCCATAGGATTTTAAGTGTTAAAGGGCATTTAAAATTATAGTTAAATCACTTGCAGCCGGAGGCACCATTTGAATTCTTCTGATTTTCATCCATGATCCCAAAAACTAAAGGTTATCATTCTGTCCATTCTTTTATAATAAAGTTTTTGTCTTGATTTACAGTGATGGTGAGGAAGTAAGAGATATGTTGCAGAAAGTAAAATATTGAATTAATCTTCATTAAACTGTCCACTGAAGCAGTCCTGTTTAGTATTGGAATGCTCATCCCTACATAGTGTCAGGGGGATTAGCAGGGTAAATATGTGGGGTTACGGGAATGGGGCCTGGGTGGGATTGTGGTCGGTGCAGACTCGATGACCGAATGGCCTCCCTCTGCACTGCAGGGATTCAATGATTCTATATACACAGAAAAATGGAAGATGAGGGAATAAAGCCTTGAGACCCATTGCAGACTGATGTCAATGTGAGATTGAGTTAGAAGTTAATGTGAATGCATTCATGGGCCGGCTGAAACGGCATGGTGGCACACTGGTTAGCACTGCTGCCTCACAGTCCCTGGGTTCGATTCTCGGCTTGGGTCGCTGTCTGTGCAGAGTCCGCACATTCTCCCTGTGCCTGCATATATTTCCTCTGGGTGCTCCAGTTTCCTCCCACAGTCTAAAAGATGTGCTGGTTAGGTGCAATGGCCATACTAAATTCTCCCTCAGTGTACCCAAACAGGGGGCGGAGTGTGTTGACTAGGGGATTTTCACAGTAACTTCATTGCAGTGTTGATGTAAGCTTACTTGTGACACTAATAAATAAAACAAAAAAAGACCCGAGGTACCTGGTGAAAAGAAAAGTGAACTGCTCTAAGTAAAGATGAATTCTCAGATTTAAAAGTGTGCTATAGCATATAAATAAACACGTGCCTTATAAAACCAGTGACAAATACTGCCTTGTTTGAAATACTGTTTTGTTTCTTTTTCGGCAGACAGCAGATGTCGACAAATGAAAAGAGAACTTGTCATCCAGTGCCTGTTGTAACCTATTATCAACACTTAGCCAGTTCACTGGGGACACTCCCAACACTGGTTCATTGCCAATAGGGAGGATTGTGGTTACTTTCACCAAAAAGATAGCATAAAGAAAAGCTCAAACATTGACCCAGCAGAGAAATAGAAAATTAGATGCTAGCTCAACAATAAACTACATTTATATTGTGCCTTTCGTGTAAAATAAATTGCCCCAAGTTGTTTCACCGGCATGTCAGGAAGAATGATTAAAAGGCTGCATTGGAGGAATAGTTAAGCCTGCAAGTAACAAGTGCATGGATGATGGTTTAAGCTACAGTTAGCTGAACAGGACTGGGTGACCATCAATATGACAGAGTTGGAAATAAGTAGTCTTGAAAAAGAAGAGGAAGGTGTCAGATACTCAGCTGAGGGTTAACTGGGACACCAAGATTGCCAATAGTCAGGTTGAACCTGAAACAATGGCCATGGGGAGAAATGGAATTGTTGATCAGAGTACGAAATCTGTATCAGGGATCAAATTCTCCCAAGGCCCCCGCTGATGGGTTCAATGGACAGGGGTAGGAGTACTTACACATCCTCCCCATGTCTGCATGGGTTTTCTCCGGGTGCTCTGGTTTCCTCTCAGTTCAAAGATGTGCAGGTTAGGTGGATTGGACATGTTAAATTACTCTTTAGTACCCAGAGATGTGTAGGTTAGATGGGATTAGCCACAGTAAATGTGTGGGATTACAGGGATAGGGCGGGAAAGTGGGTCTGGGTAAAATACTCTGTCAGAGAGTTGGTGCGGACTCGATGGGCTGAACGACCTCTTCCATATTGTAGAGATTCTATGATTCTATGCTTTTATCAGGAAAACAAACAGCATTCTATTGCACCCCGACTTGTGTCGTGTAAGCAGTGGAGAGAATCCATAGTGACACAGAAAGTGAGCCGCTAGTGGTAAAGCATCCAACGTCTAAGTCAGAAGGTTGTGGATTTAAGACCCACTCAAAAAAATTGAGCGTATAATCTCGGCTGAGACTACAGTGTCGTACTGCGGGAGAAATGCACTTATTGAGGTGCTGTCTTTCAGATGGTAGGGATGGTTAAATGGGAGCCTTATCTACCCTCTTATAGAACCCATGGCATTGTGAGAAGAACAAGGAATTTATCTTGGTTTCCAAGTCAATATTTATCCCTCAATATCAAAAACCAAAATACTGTGCATGCTAAAAATCTGCAATAAAAACAGAAAATGCTGGAAATAGCAAGTTTAGAAGTATCTGTGGAGAGAAAAAAAGAGTTTATGTTTCAGGGCAATGAGTTCAGATGACAGGTAACTGAGCTGAAACATTGGGGTGATTTTGCGGTTTCCAGTGGGGTGAGGGTTGAGGAATGGATAAGTACATGACCCGCTCACTCCACGCGCTGCTCTTTCAGCACGTCAGAGTAAGCACCTACTGGTCAACAGGAATGCCAGCCAATGCGCATTGTGTAGGGAGGCTCCATGCCCAATCAGAAGCCTAGATTGGGACAGCCAATGGAAGAGGAGTTAAGCCATAGACCAGACGTCTGTCCCGGTCACCAATTAAAAGGCCTCCTTCTCTCTCATTCTCTCCTTAATTGATATGTCAGCCTATAAAAACTGAACAAATAGAGGGTACTGACAGTCAAATCCTGAACCTTCAGCTACAGACTCTGCTGCTACATGTAGCCATGGTTCTGTTTGCAGGCCTTTGCAACCAGCCTTGTGCTGCCTCCTCATAACTGGCATAATTCACGCTCAATGTTTTTTCCCAGCGATAAATGGAGAACATAATGGAAAGTTGCAGTCGATTGGCATTTTAACATGTTCAATAGCTTGTAAATTGCTTCTTTCAAAAGGTTTTTGACTTCAGCAACTGCTCATTTTTTGCATTGACGGAGACTGGCGGGGTGACATCCGATCTCTGGCCTGATGTTATCATGCCGTATTTCAGTAAGCGTGGTGGGGGAGGGGAAGCCTGCCAAATTTGAGATTGTAAAATTCAGTCCATTAACTGTGTTCCTCTCTCCACAGGTGCTAGCAGATCTGCTGAGTATTTCCAGAGCTTCCCGCTTTTATTTCAGAAAAAAGTATGTTATCTGGCCACCTTTTCATTGCTGATTGTTAGGCTTGCTTTGTGTGCAAATTGACTGTCACGTATCCCTTAACTACAACTGTCATAACACTTCAAAGGTACATTGTTGTCTATAAGGCACTTTGAGATGTCCTGAGCTTTTTTTAAATTCATTCATGTGATCCGGGTGTCGCTGGCAAGGCCCCTCTGTAATTGCCCCTGAGCCTCTGTAATGGCTCAGTTGGCCATTTCAGAGGGCACTTAAGAGCGATCCACATTGCTATGGATCTGGAGTCACAGGCCAGACCAGGTAAGGATGGTAGACTTCCTTCCCCAAAAGACATTAGTGAACCAGATGGATTTTTATGACAAAGATTGAATTTAGATTTTTAACTACAGGTTTTTATTGAATTCTAATTTCACCATCTGCCGGGGTGGGATTCGAACTTGGGTTCACAGAGCATTGCTATGGGCCACTGCAATACTAGTTCAGTGACAATAACATTACGCCACCACCTCCCCCTTATATTACAGCTTCCCTGCTTGTCCAGTTTACACCAAATCAGTTGCTTCATTGATACATTATCAGATATTGATTGTTATAATTATATATTCAGCATATATAAAACTTGTCACTTACTGTACTCCCACCAGTGTATAGTGCAGGAGAGCAGTGTCTCTGTTGATCTTTCTTGTTCTTTAAAAGATTTTCAGTAAGCTTCAATTACTTATTAATGACATCCTCATTCTAAGGTTTGCTTGAAATTATTCTGGTGATAATGGCATTTAACAAAAAAGGATACTTACTCCCGTATTTCAGTATCTATGACTGCTCACACTACATAACTCTACCATTGCAATAAGGATGGGCAACTTCAATCAGCTGTGGTACAAAACTCTTGGAGGGAATTAAGGAACTATGATGTATTAAGGTGATGTGTTCTGCACTGTAGGGTTTCTATGATTCTATGATTCTATAATCTTTTGGAAAGCAGATCATTCACTGAACATTACAGATCAATTAATCTGTTAACAATTTGTTTTCAATACCGCAGTAATCCCTACAGGGATAAATATCATTATTTCAATATGATCATGATGTTTACAACTGCACAGTGAACCATCAAATTACTCTCTGAAGTGAGTGCACAAGGGACAACTTTAACGTGAGGTGGAGGTTGGAGGCAGGGGCGGTAAGTGAACAGGCATCTGCAGCGTGAGGTACAGAATGCAGCAGGAAGCAGCAGGCAATGATATCATCCGACATTTAAACCTGCATATTTAAAGAGGTAGCCCGCTGTTATCGAGCAGGTGCCTCTCTCACCTGCAGGTTAACATCACAACCCACAAGGTAGCAATGAGATCAGTGTAGGTCACGTCTGGCGGACCTTTTTAACTGGGTGCCTGCAATTTCCAGTGGTCAGACAGGATTAAAATTGGCCCTTGTTACATAGGCATCCATTTAAATACAGGAAGGGTTGTCAAATGAATATTTGAAATGTATCCACTGCATCCAGTGATATATTTATCGGGATCTACTGATATGACGTACTGAGTGAATGCATCTGCCTGCCCAGGAGGGGAGCAAGAATATGCTATTTTTCTTATGGTGCATTCAGTGGTCCTTTTTTACCATTTAAGTTTATTCTGAGGTCTTTTTTCAAAGCAGCCTTTGCTCTCAATTTTTTTAGAAGTACGCTTCCATATTTATTATGCAAAACTTTACAGTTTACACAATGTCAAATACATTTGGATTTCAACTGAAATCAACTGCATCCCTGTTTAAAAACAGCCCCGAGTCCAGTGCAGACTCCCACTGCTGAGTAATTTATATGGGTCAACTGCCAGAAATAGATAATCAAGTAACAAGACAAGCAACCTAACTTGGAGTGGGAAATAGTGCTCAGACGCCAAATTTAAATGCCAGTGATGATTTTAAGGGCCAGGCATCACAACAGTGTTTTTTAAGACTATCACAACTTCATATAGAATGTCTCAGGGTCAACTGAAGGGTATAGAGTTTTGAATCTTGAGTGTTTCTGACCCAAATACGACAGAGGAAGGAGGCACTGATTGGGCCTGAATGAAGAAATCCTATAAAAATTATTGCCAAGGTTCTGTCAAAGGAAACAGCCAGATCAGTCAGTGTGAACTCCATGAGTACACAGGACTACTCATTGCTGCAAGAAGTGTAACGGCACGGTAGCACAGTGGCTAGCACTGCTGCTTCACAGCTCCAGGGTCCCGGGTTCGATTCCCGGCTCGGGTCACTGTCTGTGTGGAGTTTACACATTCTCCTCGTGTCTGCGTGGGTTTCCTCCGGGTGCTCCGGTTTCCTCCCACAGTCCAAAGATGTGCGGGTTAGGTTGATTGGCCAGGTTAAAAAAAAAAATTGCCCCTTAGAGTCCTAGGATGCGTAGGTTAGAGGGATTAGTGGGTAAAATATGTGGGGGTAGGGCCTGGGTGGGATTGTGGTCGGTGCAGACTCGATGGGCCGAATGGCCTCCTTCTGCACTGTAGGGTTTCTATGATTTCTATGACTAGGTCAAGCAAGGTAACAAGAGGTGAAAAACAGCTTCCTGCAGTAATGTGGATTTGTCTGACTCAGATATTGGTTTGCCCAATCTATAAGTCTACAAGACTGCAAATATTTCATTAGTTTTATCAAGCATTTTATCATTCGTTGTTCACTTGATCCACTATCACTAATTTTTCTTTAAGACAGATCTGGGAAATTTTTCATTTATACCATCTGTGTGTTCAGAACTGTTAGGGTTGGTCACAGGGAAGAGATTGGATTCCAGGCAGGTAAGCTAGCTGAGCAGGTTTGTGTTTTAATCAACGCAAGGATAATCTAGAACTGTGCAATCTTCCCTTTAAAGTTTATTTATGTATTAATCACAAGTAAGGCTTACATTAACACTGCAATGAAGTCACTGTGAAATTCCCCTGTACATCCCTCCATGTAGTCCACCAGGCATTAACTCAGGCTGCAAAGGCAAAAATATTCCCACCTTGGTGTCAATGTTCCTCTTACCAGAGGGTGAGGGTGAAGTAGAGTTTCACTGAGGGAATGGTCCCTTTGGAATGGTGAAAGTGGGGGAGGAGAGGAAGATGGGTTTGGTGGAGGCATCATGCTGGAGTTGGGAGAAATGGTAGAGGACAATCCATTGAGTACAAAGGCTCATGGGATGGGTGGTGAGGAAAGGGAAACACTATCATGACTTTGGGAGGGAGTGAAAGGTGTGGGAGCAGAAGGGTGGGAAATGGACATAATCTAGGGCCCTGCCAATCATAATGTGGGTGGGGACTTCTCAGTTGAGGAAAAAGGAAGACATAAAAAACTGACTTGACATTTGCGTTATTAAGGAGCTATTTAATCTTCCAGCATTTATCCTTTAATTTGTGACTGACCTTCAATGAGTAAGCAACCAGAGGTGTTAATTATCTATGATTCTGGACCATAGTCGGGCTTATCGCAGGTTTAGCATCAGCATGTACCATGCTATATCACCCATGCTGGGCTGCTAATTTGACACAAAAATCAGCCCTGCACAGTGGGGAATGTGTTTGCTCATTTCCAAAATTTAACTATTTGCTTCCAGTTTCCTGCACGATTTTGATTGCTATGAAAGATAAGGTGGCAGCATTGATTAGACAACTCAAAGATCTGAGTTGGCTTTATGCTATAGGTGATGGTGTTGATACAAGGTCAGATCAACTGCTGATTTGAGATTGATTTTGTAACTTAAATCCAGTTACTGTTAAAAATATTTTCCAAAATGAAAAAAAATATTGTAATCTATTATAGAATAGTTCCCTAAAAAAAGAACCATTCTGTCAAAGCTTTTGATTCATCAGGACAGACTCAAAAATGCCAAATTTCAAAGGAAACAACAATATATACTGTACAACTAGCTAAGGAACATCAGCCAAGTCAGCACACATTATAAACAATAAAAACTTTTATTTATATTACACCCTTAACATAATGAAATGGCCTAGCATAGTTCAAGTACATCACCAAGTCACATAAAGAGATATTAGGTCAGATGACCAAAAACTTGGTTAAAGGAATATGTTTTAAGAAATGTCTTAAAGAAGGAAAGCAAAGTAGAGAACCAGAGAGATGGTGGGAGGGAATTTCAGAGCTTGTTGCTGAGGCAACTAAAAGCACAGCAACTAATGATGGAGCAATTATGCTTGGGAATGGATGAGAGGTTAGAATGAGAGGAACAGAGATATCTCAGGTTGTGGGGTTGGAAGAAATTACAGTTAGGGAGTGGCAAGACCATGGAGGAACTTGAAAACAAGGATGCAAGTTTTAAAATCAAGACCTCACTATAACAGGAACCAATGAAAGGTCAGTGAGAATAGAGGAACAGAGCTTGCTGTATGTTAAGGCACAGGCACCAGCAGCGTTCATGTTTATGGAAGATAGCATATGGGAGACAAGCCAGGAGTGCATTGAAATATTCAAGCATAGATGTAATGAAGACATGAATGAAGGTCTCAGCAGCAGAACTGAGACAGAAA
This sequence comes from Mustelus asterias, assembly GCF_964213995.1. Lineage (NCBI taxonomy): Eukaryota > Metazoa > Chordata > Chondrichthyes > Carcharhiniformes > Triakidae > Mustelus > Mustelus asterias. The sequence goes on along the minus strand of NC_135806.1, from coordinate 83,545,483 downwards.
CAAAGTCAAACAATGTTACGGAAGTGGAATTAGGCGGTCTTAGAGATGACATGAATATGAGGTCAGCAATTTATCTCAATCAAATATGACACCAAATTTGCAAACGGGCTGGCTTAATCTCAGACTGTTGCTGTGGGGAATGAAGTTGGTAGTTAGGGGACGGCATTTGGAGCAGGAACTGAAACCAATGGCTTTAGTCTGCCCTATATTTAATTGGAGGAGATCTCTACTCATCCAGTACTGGATGTTGGATAAGTAGTCTGATCATTAAGCAACACCGGAGCAGTTGAGAATGGTGATGGTGAAGTAGAGATGGGTGTCATCAATGTAGATGTGGAAACTAACATTCTGCTTTTGGACAATGTCACCAGAGACAGCGTGTTGATCAGAATCTGGAAGGGGCCAGGGATTGATCATTGGGAGGAGATATCAGAGGTAATGTTAGCAGCAGAAACCTCAGAATCATGGAGATATACAACATAGAAAAAGGCCCTTCAGCCCATCACATCTGCGCCAGTCAAAGACAAACCACCTAACAATTCCAGTTCCATTTTCCAGCACTTGGCCCATAGCCCTGTATACCTTGGCAATGCAAGTGTACATCTAAATACTTAAGTGTTATGAGGGACTCTGCCACCAACATCCTTTCAGGCAATGAGTTCCAGACTCCCACCACCCTTTGGGTGAAAAGGTTTTCTTTGCTTCCGCTTTAAACTCCTGGCCCTTACCTTAAATCTATGTCCCCTAGTCATTGATCTCCCCACCAAGGGGAAAAGCTACTTCCCACCTATTCTATCTATGCCCCTCAATTTTATACATTTGATACAGAGAAGCCATTACAAATGATCCTCTGGCTATGATTAGAAAGAAATGAATCACCAGCTGAAATTTTCATGGCCAGATGGGGGAAGGGGGGCAGTTGTCAGTCAGACCTTGGCACCTGTACCAACCTGGTTTTATCTTAGCATCCAAATCATTCAGTAATAGGGAGGAATGGGAATTCTATCCAACCACCTCTCCACTCCACCGCCCATGAACAGGTTTAAGTACTTTTTAGAAAAACCTTTTGCTCCATATTAACAAGAAGCCATTCTATTCTATTCTGCATGTCCAGTGTGTTTGTAACCACTGCCATCTAGTAATGCAGGTGGAACAAAGAACAAAGAACAATACAGCACAGGAACAGGCCCTTCGGCCCTCCAAGCCCGTGCCGCTCCCTGGTCCAAACTAGACCATTCTTTTGTATCCCTCCATTCCCACTCCGTTCATATGGCTGTCTAGATAAGTCTTAAACGTTCCCAGTGTGTCCGCCTCCACCACCTTGCCTGGCAGCGCATTCCAGGCCCCCACCACCCTCTGTGTAAAATATGTCCTTCTGATATCTGTGTTAAACCTCCCCCCCCTTCACCTTGAACCTATGACCCCTCGTGAACGTCACCACCGACCTGGGGAAAAGCTTCCCACCGTTCACCCTATCTATGCCTTTCATAATTTTATACACCTCTATTAAGTCTCCCCTCATCCTCCGTCTTTCCAGGGAGAACAACCCCAGTTTACCCAATCTCTCCTCATAACTAAGCCCCTCCATACCAGGCAACATCCTGGTAAACCTCCTCTGTACTCTCTCCAAAGCCTCCACGTCATTCTGGTAGTGTGGCGACCAGAACTGGACGCAGTATTCCAAATGCGGCCGAACCAACGTTCTATACATCTGCAACATCAGACCCCAACTTTTATACTCTGTGCCCTGTCCTATAAAGGCAAGCATGCCATATGCCTTCTTCACCACCTTCTCCACCTGTGACGTCACCTTCAAGGATCTGTGGACTTGCACACCCAGGTCCCTCTGCGTATCTACACCCTTTATGGTTCTGGCATTTATCGTATAGCTCCTCCCTACATTATTTCTACCAAAATGCATCACTTCGCATTTATCAGGATTGAACTCCATCTGCCATTTCTTTGCCCAAATTTCCAGCCTATCTATATCCTTCTGTAGCTTCTGACAATGCTCCTCACTATCTGCAAGTCCTGCCAATTTTGTGTTGTCCGCAAACTTACTGATCACCCCAGTTACACCTTCTTCCAGATCGTTTATATAAATCACAAACAGCAGAGGTCCCAATACAGAGCTCTGCGGAACACCACTAGTCACAGGCCTCCAGCCGGAAAAAGACCCTTCCACTATCACCCTCTGTCTTCTGTGACCAAGCCAGTTCTCCACCCATCTAGCCACCTCCCCCTTTATCCCATGAGATCCAACCTTTTTCACCAGCCTACCATGAGGGACTTTGTCAAACGCAGACAGATATCCGGGAAGCAGCCATGGAGTATTCATTACCAGGCTGCCCACTATCTACTCAATTTTGAAAGGATAGCCAATGGATATGAGATCAGTGTTGGGAATTTCCATGGAGCTGCTCCCGTTCCACTACTGTTAGTTCACAAGGAATCCCAGTTACACACTGTAATAGATCAAGGGCGAATCAATGTGGCTTGAATTAACAAAGGCTTTTTGCCAAATAAAGAGTAATGTTTATACAAGTTCAGACAAAATTACTCTACTCGACTTCTTGGCTCCAACTGTGTCCCTCCTCGACCCATGGTACGTGCCTTCCTGCCAACTGATTGTTTCCTGCCAGGATGATCCATAGCATCCTCGTCGAACATGTGGCTCTCGGGAAAGGCACCCCTTCCCTCACAAAAAGGCTATAATCCTACCACAATCCTTCCCCCTAAAATCCAAAATACACCTTTGGAGAAAAGAACAACAGGAATAGTAAGGCACACGAAAGACTTGTTATAATTCAGGTCAGAAACTCCAAAGTGTTTTATGAAGTCCGCCTGGATCATAAGCTTTGCACTTTAAATTTTGCTAGGGTGAGCATGAGATGTTTCACTTCAGGTAAGATTCAAATGACCCACTAAGGAGCTTTTATCAAACAAAGTTTATTTAAGAATACAGTTAACATGTATGGAAAGAAAATTAGCAAGAATTTTTATCAATCGCAAACAAGAAAAAAATCATGATATTCTATAAACCTTAATGAATATAGAAAATGTTCCAATCAAACAAAACCCATACACAAAACACTTTCCACAGGTTTAACACAGCAAAGACTAATGCTCACGTGATACTGGAACTTAGTCCTTTGGTTGATGCTGCAGTTCTCTTGAGGCATGCACAGGCAAGTTTGGAGTCAGAAAAGCTTCCCAAACACCAGGGCGATGCTAGTCAGGCCAACCACCAATAGCAGATTTTCTACTACAGGAAGGCCAGAACCTTGCTTCCAGCTAACAGCAGAATTTCCAAAATCAGGGAGACAGAGAAACACTTCTTTTCAGCTTGATGTCCACCCCCTTCTAAACTAAAACTGCTGCCAGCCAAATTAAAAGTGAAATCTTGAATTCACAAAGAAGAGAAAAAAACTGTCCAAAGCACATGACCTGCCACCAGTCTTCCTTCTAACAATGCTGGTCTGCCTGAAAACTTTGGGACTGCTCCTAACAGCCTCACTGTCAGTCCAGTGTGGCCATCAGTCCCTCCTGCATTCCCTGGCTTTGTTGCTATATGTCCAGCATCTGTGGGAGAAGTGATCTCAGAGGCCCAGCATGTAGCCTGGGGCCAGCTGAGTCCTCGCCTCTGGCAGGCCCCCACATGCCAGAGGCCTCAGACATTCCCTCCTCCACCCAATGTACATCAGCAGATGTGTCGTGCTCACCAAAGAGTGACCCAGAAGCCTCACCACTAACTGGACCCACCTATGTGTCAGTATCTGGGATGGTACTGCGAGGTGGAAGCTGACACCAAAATTGTGCCACCCACTGAGGTCCCTTCACCTATATCCTCCGAGGACTCGTCCGAGCTGTCTGGGGCAGGATGGGTGGGAGCCGCAGTGGGGGCCACAATGCTAGAAGTCCCAGGGCATCCATATCTGTTGTTGCAACACAGGACACAAGGTTAAGTGCAAGGGAGAGAGGAATCCAGGATGCAAAAAACTTGAGTTATGTTTGTCCATTGAACATAGAACAAAGAAGATTACATCACAGGAAAAGACCCTTCGGCGCTCCAAGCCTGTAGCGACCAAGCTGCCCATCTGAATTGTAACCCCCTACCCTTCCAGGGACCATATGCCTCTATTCCCATCCCATTCACATAGCTGTAAAGATGCCTCTTAAAGGTCACTCTCGTATCTGCCTCCACGACGTCCGCAGCAACGAGTTCCAGGCACCCACTACCCTCTGTGTAAATAAACCTGCCTCTTACATCTCCTTTAAACCTTACCCCTTGCACCCAAAACCTATGCCTGCTAGAAAATGCCTCAAATTGAGTGGAGAATTGACAGATGCTCACTTCTGGACTCCAGCCCGACCATGCTGTTGCTGTCAGCCCACATCTCCCCTTCTCTGGACAGCTCCAGCGCCCACTCTTCAAAGGGAGTGAGGACCCAGAGGTCTGGCTCACCACCCCTGTCATTGCCCTCTCTCGGGTGTTATGGCCAGTCTTCTCCTGTGGGGACAGAAGGAACCATGAAAGAAATGAAGGCATGACTCCTGCAGAGTATCAGGTGGTGGCCATCAGAGGGCAAGCACAGTGCTTCTCTTGGGGGAAAGGGTAGGAAGGAGGTGCTTGGGGGTCAGGGGCTGGAAGCATGCAGGGTGCTGGGGGGTGGGAGGATCTGGGGGAAATTTGGGGATAGATGCTAGATGGGGTTAAGCACTCACACTTGGTGCCTGGATGAGGTCATTGACCTTCTTGTGGCACAGTTTCCCTGTTCTGGGGCTAGTGCCCTGGCACTCACCAAGGCAGCAACTGCCTCCCAAGCCGCATTGCCATCAGTCCTCCTGCATCTGCGTCCTCCTGGGGGGAACAGTGTGTCACGTCTCACCTCTGCCGCATCCAGCAGCCTCCCAAGGTTGCCTTCAGTAAATCTGGGGGCTGGTTGTTCTGTTATCTTTTTTTCTGCACTGCCTGCCTACCTGTCTGTCCTTGGATTTTTTATGGAGCTGCCCCTCATTAGGGCAGATCAGCTGCAGGCAGTTTGGCAGAACATTCCAGCAAGTTCCATGCAGTTTGCTTGTTAGCATTGAGGGGAAGGCAATTGGGCACTTTCAGGTGTGCTGATAAGGGGGGAGGTGGATCAGTACCTCTATGATGATTGGGACTGGGGGGAGAGAGGGAGATGTCACACAGCCATCGGAGTCAGGGGGAGATGGGGACCCTATGCAGGAGGGTCCGGGGTAGGGGGATCACTCTGCCTGAGACTGGTGGGGGGGAATAGGGGGCCGCTGCCACTCTGCTTGCGATTGGTGAGGGGGAAGGGGAGCCGCTGCCACTCTGCCAGTGATCAGTGAGGGGGAAGGGGGACGCGATCGGCCTCGGGGGTGGGGGAGAATAAGGGGGTCAGTAATGTTGGGTGAGGCAATGTCAGCAGTCTATCATTTTTGCGCATGCGCAGTTGGAGGTGCTGATCGGAGCTGCAGGGTATCAGGCACGTTAAACCCCGCCCACAGGCTTCTGCAGTGTGATTCGCAATCGCTGATATCTTTGCAGGCAGAGTGCGCATGGGGGCACCTCAAAACAGGCCCAGAAAATGGATCTGAAACACTCCCAGTTTCAAGTCTGCCCAGCACTTAGGGGGTGATTTCACCATTTTCATTCTGAGTGTCCTTTGGTTACTGACCTTTCTGCCACATTCAACATCAAATAATTGTCTCGAGTGATTAAAACACAGCTCTTCAATCATAGCCCTATTTCTCCTGTTGCCAAAATGTTAAGGAAAGGATTAAATGTCGGCAAATTGCTCACGGGTGTGTCATTAACTTGACAGTTTGTTGTACGTTTCTTCATATTAACTTACACGCTGCAACATTACAACCTACGTTAGTATAAAGTTTTAGAATGATGTGTCACTGCTGAAAGGAATGATTGATTCACAGTTATGAATGTGAAAGTATACATTAAAATTGATGAAGAAATTATCACTTTAGGTTTTTTGGAGATTTTTTTAACAGATACAATGTGTAGTAATATCCAATTTTCCATTTTTTTCCAAGTTCTGACTCATTGGAGAAAAGCAATGAGCAGCACACTGGCTGCACAGCCATCTTTGCTTGCTCTATTTTGCAGCACTTAAAAATAAACAGGCAGCACGGTGGCACAATGGTTAGCACTGCTGACTCACAGCTCCAGGGACCCAGGTTCGATTCCGGCCTCGGGCGATGTCTGTGTGGAGTTTGCATGTTCTCTGTGTGGGTTTCCTCCGGGTGCTCCGGTTTCCTCCCACAGTCCAAAGATGTTCAGGTTAGGTTGATTGGCCATGCTAAATTGCCCTTTCGATTCCCAGGATGTGTGGGTTAGATGGATTAGTCATGTGATAAAGCAGCGTGGTGGGCCTGGGTAAGCTACTCTGCCAGAGAGTCGGTGCAGATTTGATGCGCCAAATTGCCGCCTCCTGCACTTTGGGGATTCTACTCTATGATTCTAAAATGCTGGAGACGTGGAAGCCCACCCCTCCAGCAACGATGGTTAAAAATTAAAACATAGAACCTCCCCCAAGATACGGGAACCTCCCACCCCCCGCTACTTCCACGACAAACCTGGGGAACCCCAGGGGAGGATCTCCCTGGTACTTCCCCTTGGCACTACCCCATGGCACTGCCCCCTCACTGCCTGGGCACTGCCCCCTGGCACTACCACTTGACAATCTGTGCACCTCAGCAGTTTCCCTTCACCAACTTCGCATCACTCCAGACCTGTTGTAAACCTTGTTGATGTGACGAGTGGGGAAATCCCCAACATGTGGCATGATACAGCAGGGAAGCATGCTAATGAAATTTATCTTTGCTATAGAGGGAGTACAGCAAAAATTAGAAATCTTGTAACAGGATCTGTGCTCTGTCTACACACTCTGTATTTTCCATTTCCCACAGGATTACAATTAAAATTCTAAGTGCCGATGGTGTGCATGGAAGACCCATGTGATCCAGTGGCGGAAGAGGATTTTCAACTTGAGACCCACTGTCAGCTGACAATGCTGCAGCTATGGGTGGTCTATAAAAGAGCCTGCTGGTCAAACTGGGAGACTACAATACTGTTACATCTTTCCTGCCCAACTCCATTACCCAGGACTTGAGAAACAAAGGTGGAACAGGTGTTTTTGAAAATTATATTTCGCGCCATATTGGTTTCACTTTATTCATGTTAGCATCATTGTTATTTATTGAGAGTAATTTAGTAAGAGAGCTAAATGTATTGGCATGCCTCATGGTTGGCACACATTGAACGGTAGGGACACTTCTTTATTGGGCAAGAAACAAGGTGTTTTTTTTTGTTCACTATTTATTGAATGCTCGTGTTCGTGTCATTGTATTCGCCTCAGGGCATGGCTGAACTTGTAGGTCCAGTCGGCCCTCAGTTCCATGCATTCTAAAGGACATTATCTGAGATCACTCTCATTGGGGACAATTGAAATGTTGTAGGTGAACTCAAAGCCCTGTAGGGACTCTCAGCCTACACCCTGGGATGGGCACACATTTGGACAGTATTAACATCTTCCTGTAGCCCATCACTTTCATACCTTGACTGAGTATTTCCACCACACCCAGGAAACCAGGCCCTTCCCACTTCACTCCTCCATGATCCTTAACCCCATCTTTCCTCCCCTTCATCCCTTTCCATTGCCCCCAACTCCAGTCCACAACACCACGCTGCCAACACCACCACTGACTCACCCTTCCCGGGCCCAAGCCTCCACACTAGTTGCCATTCTCCTGTTCCAGTCCTTTGTGCTGTAGAGTTCAACATGGAAAACTGCTGAACTTCCATACAACTACACAAAACTAACTGGTGCACGCCACCACCTTTAAATGATTGTGAAACGGGCGCCGTAAGATTTTCATGCGTCACTGACTTTATCTTGGAGGTAGGGCTTAATTTTTAAAGGTTTTACACTAACGAGTATTCATGGCATGCAAACGTATTACAGGTATGAACCTTCCATAGGCCAGCATAATGCTTGAAAGGCCACAGATACATTTTATCTCGATCTGCAGTTGATTAATCAAAATTTTGCACCCCACCTAATTTAGCCACTTTTCAAACTCTTGTGGGTTTCATAAAATTGCACTCCACTCCCCACCCCCAGTTTCTAATGTCTTGTTCCTGGCAAAATAGGCTTGTACATGCCCAGACTTTCTATCCACTCATACGTATGCAGGGAGATGGGCTCAAACAACTTTCTAATATGCATTTTGTCCCCTATTTTGATTGGTTGATTAATAAACTAGACCTGCTCCATCCGCATCTAGTGTTTGGAAGATTGACTTGGGAGAATCTACCAAGGATTGCAGTTTGCTACAAAAGGGAAGTTACGGGGTTGGCAATGTTACCAACAATGATGGAGATGAGACATGAGGAAAATATGCCTTCTCTTGATACTGAAAGGCTGGAAGTCCTGTGACCAAAGGTCTACTTGAGGAGAATGGTCCTTATCGGCATACATGACCAGGAAAAGCTGAATGTCTGTCCCTTCACTATTTTCCCCTCTCTCTCTCTTCTCCTATTTTCCTCATTCTCCCTCTTCTGTCCCACATAAGGCCAATTTCCCCATTACTGTGATACTTTTCAATAAGGTCAGATTAGTATACAGGAGGAAGGCAGTTAAAGACTACGGGTTAATTAGACGTAACTGCAGAAGTAACCGAGTTCCATTCTGTCCTTATGTATTAGTATATAATACTTTTGAAAATCTAACAAAAAATTGGGTAATAGACTTGTGGAACTGGTTGAAATATTGGACTTTCTCTTCGGTATAGGCTGAGGAGCTGGGAGCTGAGGCCTTGATGTGCTGTCACTGAGAGAATGGTATAATTACAGTGAGACAATATCACAAAGGATCAGTCACATCCCATAGCTTCCTAATAGAGGTCACTGGATAGTGACAAGAAGCAGCAACTCGAGATGATTTCTCCCTTAGGGATTGGCTTTATTTCTACTTTGGTAGGAAACATTTGTTTCAGTATTACAAATGTAAGTATATTCATTGCTTCAAGCTAGTGGTATAAATCCTCTTCAAAAATCAGTATGAAACAAATTTAAACTTTAAAATCATTCCATTGATTTCATTCTTCCAGTACAATGAACAGGTTTAATCATTTAAGTAATCTAAGGATCAGTGCTAATTCAAGTTGCCATTAGAGCCTCTTTCAGAACCCATGTCAAAGGCTAACCTGGTGACATTATTAATCCTTGGCTTTCAATCGGTAAAACATATATCATTTTCAACTTGCTTTTAGACAAGAAAACTGCAGGTTTCTTGCAAAGTTATGCCAGGCGTGACAATGAGAAGTCGGAGTGTGGGGAAAGGTAGAAGAAGGTAAGCAAAAGGTTTCAGAATTGCTAAGAATCAGTCATGTTACAGCGGGTAGTGAAGAAAATAAGGTTAAAATTTGAAAAAAAATGTACCCCACACATATGATAGTAAAGGGACAGATAAACACCAGAGCAAGCATGATTAATTAGTGTTGTTAATTAGCAGTTTCCACAGAATTGTCATTAAAAAAAAAAATCTGAAGCGCACACATGAGGACGGCCTCAACCGGGATCTTGGGTTCATTTAACAATATCTGTAACCCCCATGACTTGCCTGGGCTTGCAAAATCTCACTAACTGTCCTGGCTGGAGACAATACACATCTCTTTAGCCGTGCTTAACCCTCTCTCCACTCACATTGTCTGTACCTTTAAGACTTGATTACCTGTAAAGACTCGCATTCCAACCATTATTTTGTAAATTGAGTTTGTGTCTTTATATGCCCTGTTTGTGAACTGAAATCCCACTCACCTGATGAAGAAGCAGCGCTTCGAAAGCTACTGACTTTTGCTACCAAATAAACCTGTTGGACTTTAACCTGGTGTTGTGAGACTTCATACTGTGTTTACCCCAGTCCAACGCCACATCTCCACATCATGGTTTTTTTATCAAGCCATAGCTCAGGGCTATGGGGTGGCACGGTGACACAGTGGTTAGCACTGCTGCCTAACAGCGCCAGGGACCCAGGTTCAATTCCCAGCTTGGATGACTGCTTGTGTGGAGTTTGCACATTCTCCCCGTGTCTGCGTGGGTTTTCTCCGGGTGCTCCGGTTTCCGCCCACAGTCCAAAGATGTGCGAGTTAGGTGGAATTCCATGCTAAATTACCCCTTAGTGTCAAGGGGACTAGCTGGGGTAAATGCATGGGGTTATGGGGATAGGGCGTGGGTGGGATCGTGATCGCAGACTCGATGAGCCGAATGTAGGATTCTATGATTCTAGGTATTGATAGGAACCATAATGACTTTGAGTCATACATTAATTCTATTCAACAGAAGTGACCAGGCAGACAATCATTAACTAAATTATTTTTGCACGTTGCTATAGCTTGATGACAATGGGAGGACCCAGGAAATGGATTTTCCAGTTCAGCCATGGGGCCAACCCACGTCAGGTGGGCTTTTAAAATGGTGAACAGAACCTGATTGTGAGACTCCTGCTTCCATTACCACCAGCCATTTTGACTGGTGAGGAATAAGGGGGCATGTCATGATCCCACATACAACTGTCTCAACATTGTTGGCTCCATTATCAAAGGGGGCATTTCAGACTTGGCAATCTGCAGCAAAGGCTCTCATTACAGAGCTTCTGAAGAGGCTCTTTTCTCTCCTCCACAGCTTGCATAAACTGCTGTCATAGAGTCTTGGCCTGAATTCTCCCCAAAAACCACTCTGGCGGGCTGGGTGGTGGGAAGTTAGCGGGTCTGGAGAATCCAGTCCTGGGTCTGCTAATTACATTAAAATTAGATTTAAATAAAGATTTAAATTACTTACTGTCTTCCCGCCGGTTTCCAGCACGAAAATCCAGCACTGGGAGATGCCCGCGCAGCGGGAATGCATGCGCGAATCCTTCACATGCCTGGCTGCAAGATTCTCCCAGCTCGCTGCGCTAGAAAATTAGCGTGGCGGAGTGGGAGAATCGGCCCCTTGATTTATCTCATTGGTACCAGCAGATCAGTGGTTAATACAAAGGTAGCACCCAGTGTTAGTAGCTATATGGTGGTGTCCTTTAAAGCAGCAGTACACAGGAACCCTTAAGCTAGTCACCTACAATGCTTGCTTATAGCTGAAAGGATGAGAGATCTAGACTGTCCAGCTGGTGGATTGCTGCAGCCTCTGCCAGGTCTACCCCAGAACTTATCGCTTGCGATGAGGGACACCTCCAGCTCAAGAATTTCCAACTGTAAAGCCTCATTGAGTTAGCACATTGTTGTACATTTGTGAAGTTTATTTGTATATATTCATCATTAGGGTGGCACGGTGAGACAGTGGTTACCAATGCTGCCTCAAGGCCCCAGAGACAAATCGATTCCAGTCTTGGGTGACTGTGTGGAGTTTACACATTCTCCCCATGTCTGCGTGCATTTCCTCTGGGTGCTCCAGTTTCCTCCCACTGTCCAAAGATGTGCAGGTTAGGTACATTGGCCATGCTAAATTGCCCCTTGGTGTCCTAAGATGTGCAGGTTAGATGGATTAGCAATTGTAAATGTACAGGGTTACGGGGAAAGGGTAGGGTGCGAGTCTGGGAAGATGCTCTTTCAGGGAGTCAGTGCAGACTCAATGGACATAATGGCTTCCTTCTGCACTGTAGGGACTCTATGGATTCTATGAATTTAGTAGCCCCCTTGCTAGCTCTCACCCCAATGAAAACTCAAGTCAACTTTCTACTCTCTCTTGTAAAATATACCTATATTAACAATTTTCATTACTTCTCTGTGCATAAGCAGAATCTTCCCTTCTTGCTCCACTCCCACCTTTGTGCTTCTTTTTTGCCTTCTATTCCACTTTTTCTTCATGGTTGATTTTGCACATTTTTACATTTCATTTTATTTACATTTACATGGTCAAAAGCTCCAAGTTTTTAGATATCCAGATGACCAACAACCTGTCCTGGTCCCCCCCATGCTGACACTATAGTTAAGAAAGCCCACCAATGCCTCTATTTTCTCAGAAGACTAAGGAAATTTGGCATGTCAGCTACGATTCTCACCAACTTTTACAGATGCACCATAAAAAACATTCTTTCTGGTTGTATCACAGCTTGGTATGGCTCCTGCTCTGCCCCAGACTGCAAGAAACTACAAAAGATCATGAACGAAGCCCAGTCCATCACACAAACCAGCCTCCCATCCATTGACTCTGTCTACACTTCCTGCTGCCTCGGCAAAGCAGCCAGCATAATTAAAGACCCCACGCACCCCGGGCATTCTCTCTTCCATCTTCTTCCATCGGGAAAAAGATACAAAAGTCTGAGATCACGTACCAACCGACTCAAGAACAGCTTCATCCCTGCTGCCATCAGAATTTTGAATGGATCTACCTCGTATTAAGTTGATCTTTCTCTACACCCCAGCTATGACTGTAACTACATTCTGCACTCTCCTTTCCTTCTCTATAAACGGTATGCTTTGTCTATGTAGTGCGCAAGAAACAATACTTTTCACTGTATACTAATAGATATGACAATAATAAATCAAATCAAATCAAATTTCATCTGTAATGGTGGAGAGATTGCTGACCGAGCTTCTCGTTGATATGTGAGGGCACTTTATAATTAGAAACTTGAGAAGATGCCGACATATAGCAACATACCATGTAGGCTCCACACGCTCCCAGACAGGCTGTGGACAGTCCAATCCGAGCCAATTCAATGCAACTTAATGCAGCATCAGACGGATACATTCATTTAGCAAGCTGGACGGGCTTAGAATGGGGGGCTGGGAAGATTTCCTCAAGCCTTTGTGTGTTAGTGACAACTAACTAAATCTTCTGACTGGTATTTCTGGCAATATCAGAAATGCATTCTTTTAAATGCATCTGTAAATCTTGTATACATTGGTACAAATATTAATAATTGTATCTCGAGTATTGTTACAGCATTCTGACACCATGAAGGTACTCACAAAGAAGCTGCACAAAGGATCTCTTCAACCAGTTTCACAATGAGCATTTTCGATTCTTGGCTTTGCAGTTTATTTCACTCTGCCCTGGCAGAAATACAGGGTGGGATTCTCAAACCCAACAGTCAAAAGGTCAAAAACAAGACAACACACACCAGCTGGGTTCATGTTTTTACTTTGAAAACCTTAAATAAGCCAAATGCAATTGGTCACTTCTACATATCTTACAAAATAAAGAACACAATTCAACAGTATTATTTCCTTTGAAAAGGTGCATTTCAATCTAAGTTTAAAACGATCAAATTTGTACCAAAAACAAAGTGAAGCAGAGGTGAAGAAGGATGAAAGAGATATTTGTTGAGTAACAACTGTCCATTACCACATTCTATTGCCTAATCAGTGGTCGTGTATTGCACAAAACTCTACCGAGAACCTTCCACAAGTGGAACCATATTACAAGGTTCTTCAAGCAATGCATGCCATAAAGTGCTATAACAGGGGGAAGCAAACTGTGTATTTTTCACTGCTTTAAAATCTCTGGAAAATTAAATTTCCCATCGATCAGGAATTGAGATAAAAACTAGATTTTGTAGATTCTTTCACGGTAATTAACTCATCCAAATGTACTGCCCCTCCTCCCATTAATCCAAAGGCAGGATACATTGTTCCGGAACATTCCACCTTTCTTTCATACAAACACTGCATAGTATCTGCATTGTAAAAATACACTTTTCCTTTGTCATAGTCCAAGCAGACACCGATCCGATTGGGCATGGACAGACAGCGTTTACAGGAATCTGTGGATGAACTAGAAGGACCTCTTGGGATGAAAAGCTTCCTCATTCCTATGGTAACAAAGGTGAAAGGCTGGGAGTGTTCCAAAGCTATGTCTTCGCTCCCACTATCGTGACCACTGTCTTGATCATACCTGTGAAAAACATTCATGTTGGGGGACAGGAGAGACAAAAAGAAATTGTAAATCATTCACTGAAATTTACTGCTGTTTTATAACAAAACTAGCTGGTTTTCACTTGATGAAGGAAAGGTTGACTGGAGACAAACAGCTCCAGCGATCCCGAGACTCATTTATAGATTACACCGCTTTCATTTTACTGCAGTTGCTCCAGGCAGGCTTTTGTGGGATTAATTTGATGGCTTTGTATGTATTTACTTAACTGTAGTACTTTCTTTTGTTATTAACTTATTCATTTTTGACAATCAGAACCACAGTTTCAAGCTAACAGCTTCATCTCTACAATTTATTATACCACACCCATAAATATCTTACGTCTGTCCTTTTCTGACTGTCCATTTTGCCTTTCTTTAAACCACAGATATTTTTATTGCAGGACTTGCAGGGAGACATTTAGACAATAGAAAAATTTCCCAAACTAATCGCAAGTGAAAGACAACAGAAATACAATCAAATTGCTGCAGATAATATTAACAAAAATAAACATGTAATCGAAGGAGTATTTGATGATAAAGTCAGGATTATCTATCCAGCTTATTGATTTGGAAGTGTTCCTGCCATTCAGGCTATTAACAGGTAGTGGTAGAATATCTGACTTAGGTTAATAGCAGAATAGCACGTACATAGTGTGCCCCTGAGGCTCTTCATACAGAAAGTGCACAGTCCCAATCAGGCTGACAATAGGACAGGGCAACGTAGAATGTCCCCCTCAAGCTGGTAATGCAGCAAAAAAGTGCAATCATGCAGCTATCATAGAATCCTAGAATCATACACTGAAGAAGCCCTTCGGCCCATCAAGTCTGCACCAACACATTAGAAACACCCAGATTCCCTGCTAATCCCATGTACCAGCACTTGATCCATAACCTTGAAAATTATGACATGCCAAGTGCTTATCCAGGTACATTTTAAAGGGTGTAAGACAACCCATCTCTACCACCCTGCCAGGCAGCACATTCCAGAACATCACCAACCTCTGGGTAAAAAGGTTTTTCTTCACAACCCCCCTAAACCTCTTGCCCCTCACCTTGAATCTATGTCCCCTTCAACTAAGGGAACAGCTCCTCCTTATCCACTGTCCATGCCTCTCATAATCTTATACACCTAAATCAGGTCCCCCCTCAGTCTTCTCTGCTCCAATGAAAACAACCCAAGCCAATCCCAACCTCTCTTCATTACTTAAATGTTCCATCCCAGATAGCATCTTGAATCTCCTCTGCACCCTCTCCAGTGCAATCACATCCTTCCGATAATGTGGCGACCAGAACTGCACACAGTACTCTAGCTGTGGCCTCACCAAAGTTCTGTACAACTCCTGCATGACTTTCCTGCTTTTGTAATCTATGCCTTGATTGATAAAGGCAAGTGTCCCATATGCCTTTTTCACCACCCTCACATGCCCTTCCATCTTCAGAGATCTGTGGACAAACACGCTAAGATCCCTTTGTTCCACAGAACTTCCTAGTGTCCTACCATTCATTGAATCCTTCCTTGCCAAATTACTCCTTCCAAAGTATATCACTTCACACTTTTCAAGGTTAAATTCTATCTGCCACTTATCTTCCCATTTGATCATTCCATCTATACCTTCTTGTAGCCCAAGACACTCTGCCTCACTGTTAACCACCCGGCCAATCTTTGTGTTATCTGCAAACTTACTAATCCTACCCCCCACATAGTCATCAATGTTGTTATTATAAATGATGAATAATAGGGGACCCAACACAGATCCCTGTGATACGCTACTGGACACTGGCTTCCAGTCACTAAAGCATTCTTCTTTTATCACCCTCTGTTTTCTACAACTGAGCCAATTTTGAATCCACTTTATTAAATTAGCCTGTATCCCATGTGTATTTACCTTCTTTACAAGTCTCCCATGTGGGACCTTGTCAAAGGCTTTGCTGAAATCCATGTAAACTACATCGATTGCACTACTCTCATTTGGTCACCTCCTCAAAAAATTCAATCAAATTTGTTAGGCATGACCTCCCTCTGTCAAAGCCATGCTGACTATCCCTGATCAATCCTTGCCTCTCCAGCAGATGCTCTCCTTCAGAAGTTTCTTCAATAGTTTCCCTACCACTGATGTGAGACTCACTGGTCTGTAGTTCCCTGGTTTATCTCTACAACCCTTCTCAAATAATGGAACCACATTAGCTATTCACCAGTCGCCTGGCACCTCCCCCGTCATGATGTGGAGATGCCGGCGTTGGACTGGGGTAAACACAGTAAGAAGTTTAACAACACCAGGTTAAAGTCCAACAGGTTTATTTGGTAGCAAAAGCCACACAAGCTTTCGGAGCTGCAAGCCCCTTCTTCAGGTGAGTGGGAATTCTGTTCACAAACAGAGCATATAGAGACACAAACTCAATTTACATGAATAATGGTTGGAATGCGAATACTTACAACTAATCAAGTCTTTAAGAAACAAAACAACATGAGTGGAGAGAGCATCAAGACAGGCTAAAAAGATGTGTATTGTCTCCAGACAAGACAGCCAGTGAAACTCTGTGGGGGTTACAAATAGTGTGCCATGAACCCAATATCCCGGTTGAGGCCGTCCTCGTGTGTGCGGAACTTGGCTATCAGTTTCTGCTCAGCGACTCTGCGCCGTCGTGTGTCGCGAAGGCCGCCTTGGAGAACGCTTACCCGAATATCAGAGGCCGAATGCCCGTGACCGCTGAAGTGCTCCCCAACAGGAAGAGAACAGTCTTGCCTGGTGATTGTCGAGCGGTGTTCGACCGCTCGACAATCACCAGGCAAGACTGTTCTCTTCCTGTTGGGGAGCACTTCAGCAGTCACGGGCATTCGGCCTCTGATATTCGGGTAAGCGTTCTCCAAGGCGGCCTTCGCGACACACGACGGCGCAGAGTCGCTGAGCAGAAACTGATAGCCAAGTTCCGCACACACGAGGACGGCCTCAACCGGGATATTGGGTTCATGGCACACTATTTGTAACCCCCACAGAGTTTCACTGGCTGTCTTGTCTGGAGACAATACACATCTTTTTAGCCTGTCTTGATGCTCTCTCCACTCATGTTGTTTTGTTTCTTAAAGACTTGATTAGTTGTAAGTATTCGCATTCCAACCATTATTCATGTAAATTGAGTTTGTGTCTCTATATGCTCTGTTTGTGAACAGAATTCCCACTCACCTGAAGAAGGGGCTTGCAGCTCCGAAAGCTTGTGTGGCTTTTGCTACCAAATAAACCTGTTGGACTTTAACCTGGTGTTGTTAAACTTCTTACTGTGACCTCCCCCGTGGCCAGAGAGGAATTGAAAATTTGGGTCAGAACTTCTGCAATTTTCTCCCTTGCCTCCCACAGCAGCCTAGGGCACAATTCACCTGGACCGGGAGATTTATCCACTTTTAAGGTTGCCAACACCTCCAATAGTTTGTTCTTCCCTATGTCAATTTGCTCAAAAACATCAGAGTCTTTCTTCCTGAATTCCATACCATCATCCTCATTCTCCTGGCTGAAGATGGATGTGAAGTATTCATTCAACACTCAATGTCCTCTGGCTCCACCCACAGATTGCCCTCTTCGACCCTAATGGGCCCCACTCTTTCCCTGGTTATCCTCTTCCCATTGATATACTTATAGAATATCTTGGGATTTTGCCTACTTTTACCAACCAGAGCTTTCTCATATTCCCTCTTAAGTTCCACCCTGCATTCTCTATACTTCACTAATGCCTGTGCTGATTTTCTCCCCTTGGTACTTGTTAAAAGCCTTTGTTTTTCATCTCATTATATCCTGAATATCTCTGGTTATCCATGGTTCTCTGACCTTGTTAATCCTTTCTATCACCCTAGAGGGAATATCCTTGCACCCTCCCTGTTTCCTTTTTTCATGCTCTCCATTGCTGTTCTGTAGATCACCGCACTAGTAGCTGTGTGAAGACTCCTTGGCCAAATCCTGCCTTATTTTACTAAAATTTGCTCTCCCCCATCCAAAATTTTGCAACTTGTCTATTTCATTGTCCATAACAAGCTTAAATTGTACCATGTTGTGATCGCTATCACTAAAATGCTCCCCTCCCCAGCACCTCAACCATCATGGGCAAATGTTTCTATTTAAAATATTGTGGGGTGTCCTTCTTCAGTTGGTAGCAGTATAGGAAATTGTGGAGTACCTAGAATAAATTGAAAATATAGCGAGTGACAGTATTTCCCTCAGTTGATAATATTTTATAGAGAGATTAAAAGCTCTTTCTTGCCTAAAAATTGAACCACCAGCAGAAAAAGTTCAGATGGAACCCCAGCCAGTCCCAGACCTCCTGGATTTTCAGGTAGGTCTGTAAATGGGGCATTGTGATACCAATCTATTTCACAAGGGAGAGGTGACGTGCTGAATGGTTGAACAGACAAAATGTAAGGTTTTATTGATCTTAAAGCAGAACAAGAATGCAGTAACCTGAAACCACAGATCAAAAATATTCAGGGAAAAGAGAGCCTTAAGAGTGACATAAATACAGTTCAAATAGAGATTGGGCACAGTGAGGATGGAATAATGCAACTGGGTGGCAAGTGAACTGTCAATACAGCTGCCATGGCCATGTGGAAGCTCATAGTACAGGTAGTGAGTGGCAAATTCCTAACCCCTAGGACTCCTGTCGAATGGAGGACAAAGCTAATAACCACAAGAGGTCAACAAAGGTCTGTGCCAAGATGCTGTTAATATATCCTTCATATATTTCAAGCGAACCTTGCTTACCCTAACACTCATAAACTTAACATGAATGAAATCTCCTTACAATTGCTATCCAATTCAAACTTTAATACTTCTAGACTACGCTATTGATTGTTTCTTTATTCATTCAGCTCTAAACTTAATCGGATCAAATTCTAGCCTAGCATTAATAGAGGCTAATTGACAAGCTGTGTTGTATTTAACGTTTATGCTTCACCTGTGCAGATACGTGAAACAATGGCCATTAGATTAAGTACAATAGTGTGGATGGTGTTAATTGTCACATTCATTTTAGCACCGCTCTGGATCATTAGTTATTGACATTTTGTATTATTTTTGCAGAATAGCTTGATTCAAATGGGAAGTACATTCATGTGTCAGATGACTGGTGTACAATTATAATCAGAAACACTTTAAAAAAGCCTCACTTATAGAAGCAATTTTCACCCATGTCCGCTGTGAGCACAAATGGCGAGATGGGTGCAAAATCTCACGAGATTCGGAAAACGAGAATCTTGCTGATGAGATCCCATTTTCCGATTTTCCCCAGCCGTCGCTGGTGATTTAATGAGGATACCACCCGGGAAGGGCGGGAAGTCATTTCCATCAATTATAATACAATTAAAGGGCTTCCTCATCATACGTTCCCCCACATTAGAAAACCCTCCTCACCGGCGGGACATCACATCACAAGGTTTACAATAACTTTTGAAAAACATGAACCAGGTAAAGGGAGCCTGCTGGGGGCACGAAGGTAAGTATAGGCCTGGAGGGTTCCCCTCTCTGTGGGTACTGGTTGTGGGGGGGGGGGGGGGGGGGGTGGGGGGGGGGCTGGGGTTTGGGGGGTATTTATTGCAGTGAAGATCGCCCCAGTATTTGTGGAGCTGGTGTTGCTGGCTCGATCAGGTCCACCTCTGCCACTGTTACGTTGTGCGCCACACCTCTGGACTTTTTGTGCGCAGTGTGCGGAATATTTGGGAAGAAAACTCAGCTGTGTGGAGAGCTGCATACCGGTTTTCTCACCTCAGCCAGCACTCGGTGCACCGAGTTGGAAATTCCGCCCATAACCATTCCTGTATTCTTGTACCAGAATTTAGTAAAAATCAAATGGTCGATTAAAATTAGGAGCTCTGCAGTTTGTCCACTTCATTGGTTTGTAACCCATAAAGTGCACTCTCATTCTGATCAAAAGATGGACAAAAGTCAGCATTGTTACACAATTAACTAGTAGCAGTTTTGAACAGTCCGGCAACCATCCGTGCTTAGATAAAAATAAAATACTACGGATGCTGGAAACTGAAACAAAAACACTAAATGCTGGAAAATCTCAGCAGGTCTGACAGCCTCTGTGGAGAGAGAATAATGTTTCGAAATGTTAGGAGCTCTAGCAAAGGGTCATCCAGACTCGAAACTCTATTCTCTCTGCACAGATGCTGTGAGACCTGCTGAGATTTTACAGCATTTTCTGTTTTTGTAACCATTTGTGCTTACCGGAAATTGTTTCATTTCTTCTCTTTATGTAATATTTCAGGAAAAATTGTTGAATATTGTAAAGTTCAATAAAAGGTGTAGAACCCACTTGACCTTGCCTCTCTCACAGTGAAACCCTTTGCAGAAAATGTCTGCAAACAACTTTTACAACTTGGAAATGGATGTTCGAATGCTGTCATGCAAAAAGACAGAATAGGTGACAAGGTACAAACCTGGGGCTGTTGATATCTCGTGGACTGTGAAACCACTCCTGCAGCTTTGTGGCGGATACCACACCCACTTTAACCAGGTATGAGGAGGGATCCACGCGGAAGGCCCAGTAGTATTTCCCTTTTGTTATTCCTGTGTCCCCTGTGATGAAGTCCAGAGACATATAACTTCCAACCACAATTCGCTCTGCACCTAGTAGCAGGGGAAGTCCAGCCACACTCTCCACAGAGTTTCTCTGTTCACTTAAGATCAGGTGATCGCTGTTGTAGCCACAGTTCTCATCGAACAAAAACTTTAGAACTATATTAAAAGAAGAGAAATGCTATAAACATAAGTTCACTCTTATTATTCAACAGAACAAAAGTGACAGTTTTGGCTTGTTTTCTGACCCTGTCTGACAAGGTTTCATTAACAGAATATTTACCACTCACTCTGCTTCGAACATGTCAATACTGGACTTTTGTTAACAAGAAGCAGTGGTGCTTCATTAATGTGACTGTTGAGTGTGGGGAGGGTTGATTAGCTCAATTGGGTAGAATGTGATGCTGAATAATGCCAATGGTGTGGGTACAATCCCTGTACCAGCTTGTGGTAGTTCATAGAGGCTGCCGCCGTGCCCTATGCTTGCAAAGTGGATGCCGCTCAAGCTAGTATCCTGTCCAGAAAACAGGAAGGAAAACATGTATCTATGTCAATCTGGCTCGTTTATATTTTTGTTAATGGACAAAGGCTTTGCCTTGATATTCCTGACTAGTCAAGGTTCATACCAGAGGAATTTCTCACCTTCAGAAAATCAGCAGGGATCTCGTTATCATTAAAGAGACACTAACTGTGACTGCTGAAGATTAAATTCCAAAGGACTGCACCAACACCCTCTGCGTTTCTAACGCAGGGCCAACAACCTGTCCCGGTCCCTCTACACCGATGCTGTAGTTAAGAAAGCCCACCTACGCCTTTACTTTCTTCGAAGGCTAAGGAAATTTGGCATGTAAGCTATGACTCTCACCAACTTTTACAGATGCACCATAGAAAATATTATTTCTGCTTGGCATGGCTCCTGCTGTGTCCAAGACTGCAAAAAACTACAAAAGGGTCGTGAATGAAGCCCAGTCCATCACACAACCAGCCTCCCATCCATTGGCTCTGTCTACACTACCCGCTGCCTCGGAAAAGCAGTCAGCGTAATCAAGACCCCACGCACCCCGGACATTTTCCCTTCCACCCTCCGTCGGGAAAAAGATACAAAGGTCTGAGGACACATACCAACTGACTCAAGAACAGCATCTTCCCTGTTGCCATCAGACTTTTGAATGGACCTACCTCATACTAAGTTGATCTTTCTCTGCACCCTAGCTATGACTGTAACACTACATTCTATACTCGTTTCCTTCTCTATGTATGGTATGCTTTGACTGTATAGCACGCAAGAAACAATACTTTTCACTGTATACTAATACATGTGACAATAATAAATCAAATCAATGGAGATGATGGGCGGAATTTTCTCAGAAATGTTCTAAGTGTAAAGTGGAGGTTTTCACCCATTTCTTCAGCTGTCGGCACGCCACAGTAATTTATGGCACTCTGTGCAATACAGTGGCCATAATGCAAATCTCACCATTAGGGGCGTGGATGGACTCTCAGCCCACCTGTAAGACCGGCTGCTGAGCTCTAGGGGTGCCATTGTGCAGGTACCCCAATCTCCCAGTATACTGTATCACATGACTGCCTGCAAGCTGTTAGAACATGTAATATCACCATGTGGAACTGAGCCCAGGCAGTCTATCATTTACCACCTAACAGGTAGTAGCAGAAAGAGTTCTGTCCAGGCAAATTGCCTGGTCCTCACCTATGCTGTGTGCTCGAGAAACATTGGAACTCCTGTATCAATGTTTGTAAGACTAATTCATCTTTGTGTGCTTTCTCCCATTATAGAATTCCTCGCTTCTGGAAAGATGGATCACTCTGCAAGAGTTCCAGTCTGCTAACCCCTGAAGGAATATACTATTGGAGTTTGACCCTTCATCAGAGCTGAAGACAATAGAAAATAGGAAGAGATTTATATGAAGGGTCATCCAGTCTCGAAACATTGGCTCTACTCTCTTTCCACAGATGCTGTCAGACCTGCTGAGATTTTCCAGTACTTTTTTGTATGAGATTGATACTGTTGTGGTCAGGAGTCTGGCGGAGGGGATGGGCTGGATAGAGAGCCAGTGGCTGGTGGAGATGGGAGAGATTGACAAAGATGTCATAGACAAAAAGACAAAGGGAATGTAAATGGTGGTGATCATGGCTAGAAGGGTGCTGATAGTGGCCAATAAGAGATCAGAATGTGTAAATGGTGGAACAAAGGGAAGCAGAGTGTCAAAGGACAACCTGAGACATATAACGATGGCCCTGATGGAGTGGGGAGAGGGGGGATAGTAGTGGGGAAAAAAGATGAAAAGTGAGATTTAAAGGAAGATTTAAAATGAAACAATGGAAGAAATGAAAATAAAATATATATACAATAAAATGAAATAAAATAAATCAATGGAAATGGGGTGAAGGTGGAGGGGAGACTTCATGCTCTGAAGTCGTTTAACTCAATGTTCAGTTCGGAAGGCTGTAAAGTGCCCAATCGGAAGATGAGATGCTGTTCCTCCAGTTTGCATTGGGCTTCACTGGAACATTGCAAAAGGACACGGATGGACATGTGGACGGGAGGGCAGATGGTGCGTTAAAATGGCAAGCAACAGGAAGGCCTGGGTCCTGCTTGCAGACGGACTGAAGGTGTTCTGTAAAGAGGTCACCTAGTCTGCGTTTGTTCTCCCCAATGTAGAGTAGACTGCTTTGGAAGCAGTGATTGCAATATATCAATTAAAGGAGGTGCACATGAAGCTTCACCGGAAAACTGTGTTTAGGCCCTTGGATGCTGAGCAGGGAGGAGATAAAGGGGCAGGTGTTGCATCTTCTGTGATTACATGGGAAGGTGCCGTGAGAAGTAGGTGAGGTGTTGGGTATGATGGAGGAGTGAGGAGATGATGTGTTTTGTGGTGGTATCATGCTGGAGTTGGCAGAAATGGTGGTGGATGATCCTTTGAATGTGGAGGCTGGTGGGGTGATAAGTGAGGACCCTATCCTGGTTCTGGAAGAGAGGTGGAGGGGTGAGACCAGTGCAGGAGTGGGTCAGAAACAGTTGAGAGCCCTGTTAATCACAATGGGTGGGAAACCACAATTAAGGAAGAAGGAAGACATGTCAGCAATGCTATTTTGTAAAGTGGCATCATCAAAACAGATGTGACAGAGGCAAAGGAAGTGACAGAATAGGATGGAGTCCTTACAGAATGCGCAGAGCTGTAGTCGAGGTGGGTGTGGGAATCGATTGACTGGTAATGGATACCAGTGGACAGTCTATCACCAGAAATGGAGTCAGAGAGGTCAAGGAAGGGAAGCCCAACACAAACTGGAGAACAGCGGCTGATCGTCTGATTTACAGCCAACCATCACCTGTCATGTCACTAAGAGTGTAAGCACTTCACTGTAACACCTCACCATGTAAGTCTCTGACATTCCAGTGACTTCGCAAACTCAAAATAGAAATGTTAACTCAAAGTCTAAGGGAAAATATATTTCTTTCACATCATGGTATTAATGCAATAAAACAACCTACTTTTCTGTAAGCAATTAATGGAATTAATACCGAATAAATCAAAATGCTGGTACATCTCAAAAGGCCACATTCCACCTTCATAGAGTCATACAGATTTACAGCACAGATGGAGGCTCTTCAGCCCATCATGATTGCACTGCCCATCAAGCATCTATCCATTCTAATTCCATTTTCCAGCACAAGGTCCATAGCTTTGTATGCTATGGCATTTCAAGTGCTCATCTAAATGCTTCTTAAATGCTGTGAGGGTCCCCATCTCTATCACCCTTTCAGGCAGTGAGTTCCAGATTCCCACTACCCTCTGGGTGAAAAAGCTTTTCCTCATATCCCCTCTAAATCTCCTGCCCTTGACCTTAAGCCTCTGTCCACTGGTTATTGACCACCTACTAAAGGGATACGTTTCTTCCTATCTACCCCATCTATGTCTGTCAATTTTGTACACCTCAATTTGTTCCACCCTTGGCCTTCTCTGCTTCAGGAACAAGGGGTGTGTTATGAAACTACATTGCTTTAATAAAGATTGCAGTATCATGGAAATTGAATGAATAGAAAAGGGCCCAGATTCTCACATGAAAAAAACTTCTTTAGCATCAGAAATGTGAAACTGAAAACCTCTTTTACATCAGATTTGAATTAGAAACCACAGAGTTTACACCATCTGAAAATTGAACAGCAACTGAAACTCTGATTTCCTAGTCTAAGAGTTTCCTGCTGTGGAACAGGTTTTAAGGGGGGAATTTTCCCATCCTGCCCACCACAAGAATTGTAGCAGGTGGGGAACGGACCATGCAAAGGTCCATTGACCTTGGGCAGGATTTTCCATTTTTGGGGCGAGCGCGGCTAAAGAATCCTGCCGGAGTTGCACTTTCAAAGTTCCATAATGTTTTCTAAATCAAGAATCGAGACATTCATAATACTCAAGATGGTTGTATAAATGGCCACTGGGAGTTGATAAATCAAAATCTCAAATAGCTGCCAATTCTAAGAATTCAGAATTAATTTTATTTGTAGCAGAGTACTTAGTATATGTTGCAATAATTCTATGGGGGAATTCTCCAGTGTGATTCTCTGGTCCTGCTGCACCCCTTCCGTGGGTTTTGCGGTGTCAACAACAATGGGAATTCCCATTGACAGTGGCGGGACCAGGGAATCTCACGACCAGCGAAAGTTCGCCACCTTCTGCCGCCAAAAAACATATGGCTCGAAGGCCAAAGAATTCCCCCTTATGTTTCTTTTTACAAAATAAAAAGAAAGCATTCTTGTAATTTAAACACTGCTCCAGACACAACCAATATTCAAAATTGGCAGTGCAGAGGAGGAAGGTTTAAGGCACCCTGACATTTCACTGTGTGTATGTGTGTAAAGTGTTGTGCCCCCAGATGTCACGGTCATTGCTTCACATGTACGACCCAATTCAAATTCCACCACAGAAACCAATTTTCAAAGATTAGTGTTCTTTTAAATGCATGAACTGATGGAATTTGAAAGTGCTTCAATTCACTTGAAATCGGGCTGAGTTCCAGGCTACAAGTAACAAGACAAAAGGTTTTTATAAAGTGGCCAGACAGGACAGGGGCATGATGGCTAAAGGAGTGGCTTGCAACGGTGAATGTTTAATGACACAAAATAACTTATCAAAAACTCTTACCGTGCTCTATTCCCCAAATTCTGTTCCTCCGGGACAACCTCACAAGTGCATAATTGTAAAAACAATTTACAAAACATAGAAGGTGTGTTACATAGTGAATCACAGAATAGTTACAGGACAGAAGGTGGTTGCCAAGTGCATGCTGGCTTCCTACAAAAGCAACTCAGCTTGATTTTCCTCAAATCCCTTTCCCTGTAGCTCAGAAATATTTGTTTCCTTCAGGTGCTTACTGAATCCCCTCTGACGAAGGGTCATCCAGACTCGAATCGTTGGCTCTATTCTCTCTCTACAGATGCGGTCAGACCTGCTGAGATTATCCAGCATTTTCTGCTTTTGTTTCAGATTCCAGCATCTGCAGTAATTTGCTTTTATCCCCTTTTCAAGGCTATGGCTTAATCTGCTTCCACCACACTCTCAGACAGAGAATGCCCAGATCCTAATTATCCATTGCCCCGCTCATCCTTTACCCTGTTTCTGTTAAGCCAGGAAGTGGGTGATTTAGAGATGGGTTGGTGACAGGATTCAGATTTTCAAAATTTGAACACCTAACCTGCATTCAATCCATTCCGTTTTATGTGCTAAAATTCAGCCTAGACATATTCAAAAGAGATTAAAGAGTTTTTCATCATTTTCCCCCATTTACAATAGAGGTTGTACTTTAAAAAAATCCCCAAAATGTTTCACCTTGAGTACTGTGACAAAGAGACAAAGAAGAATTGACAAAATCAACCCCAACTTCAACCCCTGCGGAAAAATACTGTCTAGGTGCAATTGACAGAACAGCATAAATGCACATAGACCACCCCACCCTTCTGGTTAACAGTAGTGCAACGTAAAATATAAAAATATAACAAATATAGAACTATCACATTCCAAAAAATGTATCTTATTTTGTATTGTGCAATTCCCAGTGAGTTTCTTTCTCAAAAAATTGTTTTCCAGCAAAGGGAAAATCATGTAAAACATTCAGCATGGTTCTTGGAAACACTGATTGAAGAATGAAGAGAGGAGGTAAGCCATGCAATTCACAACATTCCTGCTTTTAAGATGGTTAAAATTAACCACCAAAAATAGCAGGAGCACTAATCCTGGTGTCAAGTTCTTCAATCCATACTCCCCTTAAGTGAAACCCTGCATCAGGAGCTGAGCTTTATTGAATTTGTTTTACAGTATCTCGGTACTATACCCCACTTAGAAATACACGCAACACATCTGGAGTCCAATTTTTATAGTATCACAAGTCTACCCACACACATTGTTTGAAAACAGTTTGCATCGCTAATACTTCATTGAAAAGACAGTACTGCTGGCTTAGTATTGGGAGTATTCGAAGCTTGCTCTATTTAAAGGAAATATGGCTTCATGCAAGAGTGCCTGACAAAACTGCATTAGGAAGGCAGCAGAACCAGAAAACTGTTGAGCCAACTGTTTTTGACATAATCTCATTTGCAAGCTACGTGATATTGCATTTCAATTTGATTTATGCTGCATTGTGTTTTCCAATAAAAATGAGCAATGGTCTCCTGTGCACTTTTTATGAAATGTTCCTTTAAAATCTATAAAATGGTTTATTGCTGTTTGGAGAGTATGTTACAAATTAGGTGCAATGTTTTACTGAGTGTGCAAGGTTGATCATTCTGGTCAGAAAAGTTCAAACCGTTTGCATGAGACAACTCCAAAAGGCTTTGGTGTACAGCGTAGAGCACATTGTACAAAATCAATGCGATGTAATTTATTTTGTAAATGATAACCCATCGTATCACGTTACTTACTGGGCAAGTCTAACTTAGAGGCATTCAGCAATTGTACAAAAGAAAGACTGCATTGACCACACCTAAAGGAAAGTGAATACTGGATTCATAGAACAAAGAAACACGGAAAAAATAAAACGTGAACAATTGAATGAGGGAAGGAAAACTTTTTTCAGCACAGCAAGATCCCACAGACAGTAGTGGCATTTGCCAAGTGCTGTAAATCAAAATGAGAATATAGACATACAGGATAAATAAAAATACAAGAATAGTCATTCAAATAAACAAGAATATTAGAAATGAGGTACGCTATAAAACGGTAGTAAATTTTAAAATGTTTAATTCTTATTAAAATGCGAAGCAACCAGCCCATTCCACACATTTGTTCCCTCAGCCGTTTACACATCGATGGCAATCATTTCAGATTATATAACAGTTATGTAATGAATGCAGAGCCCATTAACTCAGAAAGCATGGAGCCGGGGTGACCTATTTCTGCTGTGATGGTCTGGCCTATTATTTCTCTTCTAATTGGTTAGTGAGAATAAACAAAATGCCTGAGAACTAAACAGACATTTCAACTTTCAGTCTGGATAGTTTTCATCCATAAAACTCTGTAAGTGACTTTTCTGTAGACTTGTTTTTTTTTATTAGGGTAATGCGCTCCCTACTTTGAAAGTTTTGGCAATTCAAAGAGCTAAATATATTGGTTTTTCATCAGCCTTTATTTGCAAATAATCTATACACCTTACATCCCAACTACCATCAATCATAAGACCAGTCACAGATGTGGAAACAGTTTGTTTTGTCCAAAGTCTTGAACTGGAACGAAAGCCTGCCTAATGCTTGTAATATTAACATTTTTATACTGGACATTGGAAATAGAAATTGAAACAAGGAGGTCTGAAACCAATTTAAACCAAGTGCACAATGCAGCATTGAGGTATAATTGTGGGAGTAGGTCATCCCTGATTTAAATCAATTAATATTTCAGAATCCATTCCACACTTGTGGTGTACAGACATTCAACAATAGCACACCGAACAACATTTCCCATTCTTAGAATTCTGCTGCTGATCAGGACTGAGCAGATTTGGACTGTTCCAAAGACTAGCTCAGATGTTATACTGCGGTGGCTCTTGCACTCAGCTAATTGCAGCATTTATGACTCTTCCTTCCCTTGCACTCAGAATAAATTTCATAGTCCACTGAATATATTTGCATACCTTTGACTTACTTGTGAAACAAACCTGGAAACTGTAACCATATTCTATTCTTATTTTGCTATGGAAATGTTAACTGACCTCAAGCGGAAGCCTCAATGTGTTGGATAAGTGAAATGAAGTGAAGTGCAGTACAATGTTACAGACCAGGGAACTCAGGGCAGTGCCTAGTGTAGCACAATTGACTTCAGAATCTCCGTTGAGGCACTGGAAAATTAGTCAGGGACCCTGCTTCTCATCACCACCTAATCATCTTTGCTAGACATTTATGAGCATAGGAACGGAGAGAATCTGACACAACTGTGTTGACCTCTATGATAGAATAACTACCAGAAGGACATGGAAGCTTAGGAGAGAGTGAAAAGGTTCACCAGAATGTTGCCTGGTCTCAAGGGTTTTGGCTAAGAGGAGAGGTTGAATAAACTACGATTGTTTTCATTGGAAAGACGGGGGCTGAGGGGAGACCTGATAGAGGTCTACAAAATCATGAGAGGCAGAGACAAAGTGGATAGCCAGAGACTTTTTCCAAGGGTGTAAGTGTCAATTACAAGGGGGCACAGGGTCAAGGTGAGAGAGGGAAAGTTTAAGGGAGATGTGCGGGGGATGTTTTTCATGCAGAGTGGTGGGTGCCTGGAATGGACTGTTAGAGGAGATAGTGGAAGCAGGCACATTAGCAACATGTAAGAGGCATCTGGATGGGTACATGGGTAGGGAGGAAATAGAGGGATACAGACTGAGTAAAGGAAGAAGGTTTGTTTTTAGTTTAGTTAGGGCATCATGATCAGCACAAGCTTGGAGGGCCGAAGGGCCTGTTCCTGTGCTGTATTTTTCTTTGTCCTTTGTTCTAATAAACAAGCCTGCACACACTGTCCAGCCTCACACAGGAAGAATGGCCATCTGTGTATGGTGTTTTTTAACAATTGGTGGAATGATTCCAAAGCATGTATTGTTGCTTTCAAGTAAGGAGAGAAGGATAAATAGATAATGAATTACCTAAAATGACTCATTTTCAATTAAGTTTCTCACTGATTATTTGGTTCACAACAATCTGTGATTCAGTGAAAAGGTTCTCTTCACAGCATCACTTAATATTTATTATTAAAAAGATCATTTGATGGAAAACCTTGGATAAAAAGATGGGACTATATTCTATAAGGAATGGGAAACTAGTTATAAAGATAACAAAGACTCAAAAAGAAGGCTAAAAAAATAAAGTTTTCTAAAGTTGTGAAAGATTTGATAGGGTGATTAGGGAAAGGCAGCTTTATTTAGAGTCATTGGCAATTGGTAATGAATTAAACATTTGCCACAAAAAAGTGATGGAAGAGATTAGGAGATTTTCTTTTTTTGTTCTTTTTGGGATGTGTGTCAATGGCAATATTTATTACTTATCATTAATTGCCCTTGAGAACTTTATAGAATGATAATTTGCCCCAGATAGTAGTTGAGTCAGAGATCATCTTTTTGTGAAAAATAAAGTTAAAAGTTTATTTATTAGTCACAAATAAGTTTTACACTGCAATGAAGTTATTGTGAAATTCCTCTAGTCACCACACTCCAGTGCCTGTTCGGGTCAATGCACCTAATCAGCACGTCTTTCAGACTGTGGGAGAAAACCGGAGCCCCACGGAGGAAACCCACGCAGACACGGGGAGAACGTGCAAACTCCACACAGACAGTGACCCAAGCTGGGAATCAAACCCGGGTCCCTGGTGCTGTGAAGCAGCTGTGCTAACCGTGAGAATGATAGATAAACATTTGAAGCAAAGGAAGATGCAAAATTATCAGGAGGGGGGATGGCATTGGGGTTAGCTCCAATTTCTGTAGCAATGACCTGGTGCAAACACAATGGGCCAAATGGGTTCCTTCTATGGTGTAAATGTCTTCAAGATTTAGCTGGGTACTTCTAAATAAGGTTAAGTTTTACCTAGCAGTTTTAATTATGCTGTGTGAAAACTAAATTACTGTCTAAATCCATTTATAAAATTTCAATAAATAATATTTACAACCTGATAACATGGTGCATTTAGTCTCAGGAATTTCCAGCTGTTTTACTTTAATCAGGAACAGCTGGATTAGCATGCATAGTGACGTTGAAAGGGTTGACAATAGTTTCTGAGGAGAAGATAAACTGAGGAGACCACCCAGTTTGACCAATATTCACATTTATGATGATCTGGAGAAGAGATTGTAGATAAAAGTGAGGAAAAAGATACAGATACTAGGGAGGGACCAATAGAATCCAAGAATCCACAGTGCAGAAGCCCATTTGGCCCATCGAGTCTGCACCAACAACAATCCCACCCAGGTCCCATCCCCGTAATCCCACATATTTACAGTCCTAATCCCCCTGACACTAAGGGCCTTATTTTACCATTTTGATTCTAAGTGCTAAATCTGGGCGCAATTCAGATCCGACTTGGAAATCTGTTCTCGGGCGCCCCCATACGCACTCAGCCTGAAAAAGATTGCGGGTCTGAATCACGCTGTGGGCGGGGCTTAGCACACCCAAAATGATCGGAGCTCTGAACTGCGCATGTGCAGTTAGAAAAAAAATTGAAAAAGCGCGCCTGTGTCACATCGCTCCCAAGCGGAGTAAGCGGCCCAGGAGTGAAAAGCAGGAGCAATGGCCCCCACAGACATATCCACCCACCCCCCCTCCACTACCCGGACCGATTGCGACCCCATGCCGCCTTCCCCCCCACCGATTGCCCGCAGAGAGGCAGCAGACACCCCTGCACCCACCCCCACCAGAGATTATTCTTACCCACCTCCCTCCCCCCCACTCCCGCAGAGAATGATCTGGCCTCACTTCCCCCCCCTCCCACAGAGAATGATCTGGCCTCACTGTCCCCAACCGCCGCCCCCCCCCCCCCCCCCCCCCCCCCCGAGAATGATCTGGCCTCACTTCCCCCCCCCACTGTCTGGAGGAATATCTGACCCGCCTCCTCCTCCCTCCCCACCCCCTCACCAGAGAATGATCTGGCCCGCCTCCCTTCCCCCCCCCAACCAGACAACGATCGGCCCTCCCCCCCACCAGACAATGATCGCCCCCTCCCCCACTAGACAACGATCTGCCCTCTCCCACCCCCCAACCAGACAACAATCTGGCCTCACTACCGCCACCACCCCCCCCGCCCCCCCCCGAGAATGACCTGGCCTCACTCCCCTCCCCCCCCCAACCAGAGAATGATCTGACCCGCCTCCCTTTCCCCTCCACCACCGATCTGAGTCAGAGAGCCGTTGGAAGCTCTGAACTCGTCTCTTCAGCAGCTGGAGCGCCTGATTCAGATTTTTATTCAGCAGGTTCATTTCGGCGCGATTCCGGATCGGCGAACACGGTGGCAAAGGGGGAAATGCTGATAAAGTTGGGTGGGCAGTTCATTAATTCAATTTAAATGCATGCAAATGCATTTGAATCGCCGTTGCGCGAATCAGATCGTGGCTATTCCCAGGTCTCAGTAAAGTGGCCATCTGCGCGGGCGCGGATCACATTAATGACCTTACACCTGACTTTACCATGTTTTCGCGCCCGTTGGGCCCTAATTGGCAATTTATCATGGCCAATCAACCTAACCGGCACATCTTTGGACTGTGGGAGGAAACCGGAGCACTCAGATGAAACCCACACGGGGAGGATGTGCAAACTCCGCACAGACAATCACCTGAGGCCGGAATTGAAGCCAGGTCCTTGGCGCTGTGAGGCAGCAGTGCTAACCACTGTGCCACCATGCCGCCCCAATTTCAATGGAAATTGCATTATGTATACTCCATTGTCAGGTCAACCAAAGAGTAATACTGGCAGTGTCCATGGGCTGGACTGTTCTGTCATCCTGACGGAGTTGGACTACATAGGGAATCTTTTGAAACAACTGTTTTGTATGGTAACTGTACTGGGTTTATTTGCTTCAAAGTGCAGGCACAGCTTGTGGTTTCTGCCAAGACATTGGGGTGAAAAGGTAGTAGCTATTTGTTCAGAAAGATGAAAAGAAGCACAGAAGCAAATTACTGACTTGATTTTGTACTTTATAAGGGTAGGAAAACTAAATTGTCCTGTTATCTGATTGGCTTTACGTTTAAGAGTTTATTTTTAATCAAGTTTACATTATTATTTAGAATATTAAGCCTTGAAATTCCAAAAATCCAACAACTCACTAAAGATAGGGAAAGATTTCTGGCTTCAGGCTGGAGTATGACAGCTAAAGACAATTCAAGACTGGCCTTCCTACAATAACAGCAACAACTTCAATTGTATAGAGCCTTTAACATAGTGACGTGTCTCCCAGGAGAAATGTCAAACAAAATTTCACATCAAGCAACATAAAAAGATATTAGGACAGGAAATCAATTTTTTAAAAATTCATTCATGGGAACTGGGCGTGACAGGCTGGCCAGCATTTATTGCCCATCCCTAGTTGTCCTTGAGAAGGTGGTGGTGAGCTGCCTTCTTGAATCGCTGCCGTCCACATGCGTTAGGGAGGAAATTCCAGTATTTTGACCCAGCACCTGTGAAGGAGCGGCGATATATTTCCAAGTCAGGATGGTGAGTGGCTTGGAGGGGAACTTGCAGGTGTTGGTGTTCCCATTTAACTGCTGCCCTTGTCCTTCTAGATGGAAGTGGTCGTGGGTTTGGAAGGTGCTGTCTAAGGATCTTTGGTGAACTGCTGTCAAAATGTTGTCAAATGTTTGAAAGAGTGTCTTAAAGGAGGAGACAGTCGTCAAGAGGCCTGGGAAGCTGTAGGCATATAGAACATAGAACATTACAGCGCAGTACAGGCCCTTCGGCCCTCGATGTTGCGCCGACCAGTGAAACTAATCTAAAGCCCATCTAACCTACACTATTCCAATATCATCCATATCTTTATCCAATGACCATTTAAATGCCCTTAATGTTGGCGAGTCCACTACTGCTGCAGGCAAGGCATTCCACGCCCTTACTATCCCGAGTGAAGAACCTACCTCTGACATCTGTCCTATATCTATCACCCCTCAATTTAAAGCTATGTCCCCTCGTGCTAGCTATCACCATCTGTGGAAAAAGGCTCTCACTAACCACCCTGTCTAATCCTCTGATCATCTTGTACGCCTCTATTAAGTCACCTCTTAACCTTCTTCTCTCTAACGAAAACAACCTCAAGTCCCTCAGCCTTTCCTCATAAGACCTTCCCACCATACCAGGCAACATCCTGGTAAATCTCCTCTGAACCCTTTCCAATGCTTCCACATCCTTCCTATAATGCGGCGACCAGAACTGTACGTAATACCCCAAGTGCAGTTGCACCACAGTTTTGTACAGCTGCAACATGACCTCCTGGCTCCGAAACTCAATCCCTCTACCAATAAAAGCTAACACTCCGTACGCCTTCTTAACAACCCTATCAACCTGGGTGCCAACTTTCAGGGATCTATGCACATGGACACCGAGATTTCTCTGTTCATCCACACTACCAAGTATCTTACCATTAGCCCAGTACTCTGTAATCCTGTTACTCCTTCCAAAGTGAATCACCTCACAGTTTTCCGCATTGAACTCCATTTGCCACCTCTCAGCCCAGCTCTGCAGCTTACCCATGTCCCTCTGTAACCTGCAACAACTTTCCGCCCTGGACACAACTCCACCGACTTTAGTGTCATCCGCAAATTTACTAATCCATCCTTCTGCACCCTCATCCAGGTCATTTATAAAAATGACAAACAGCAGTGGCCCCAAAACAGATCCTTGCAGCACACCACTAGTAACTGAACTCCAGGATGAACATTTCCCATCAACCACCACCCTCTGTCTTCTTACAGCTAGCTAATTCCTGATCCAAACCGCTAAATCACCCTCAATCCCATGCCTCTGTATCTTCTGCAATAGCTTACCGTGGGGAATCTTATCAAACGCTTTACTGAAATCCATATACACCACATCAACTGCTTTACCCTCATCCACCTCTTTGGTCACCTTCTCAAAGAACTCAATAAGGTTTGTGAGGCACGACCTACCCTTCACAAAACCGTGTTGACTATCCCTAATCAAATTATTCCTTTCGAGATGATTATAAATCCTATCTCTTATAATCCTTTCCAAAACTTTGCCCACAACAGAAGTAAGGCTCACTGGTCTATAATTACCAGGGTTGTCTCTACTCCCCTTCTTGAACAAGGAGACAACATTTGCTATCCTCCAGTCTTCTGGCACTATTCCTGTAAACAATGACGACATAAAGATCAAAGCCAAAGGCTCTGCAATCTCCTCCCTAGCCTTCCAGAGAATCCTAGGATAAATCCAATCCAGCCCAGGGGACTTATCTATTTTCACACTTTCCAGAATTGCTAACACCTCCTCCTTATTAACCTCAATCCTGTCTTGTCCAATAGCCTGTATCTCAGTATTCTCCTCGACAACGTTGTCTTTTTCCAATGTGAATACTGATGAAAAATATTCATTTAGAGCCTCTCCTATCTCTTCAGGCTCCACGCACAACTTCCCACTACTGTCCTTGACTGGCCCTAATCTTACCCTAGTCATTCTTTTATTCCTGACATACCTATAGAAAGCTTTAGGGTTTTCCTTGATCCTACCTGCCAAAGACTTCTCATGTCCCCTCCTGGCTCTTCTTAACTCTCTCTTTAGGTCCTTCCTGGCCTCCAAATGTGGAACAATTAACTTTGAGGAAGAGGCCAGAGTTAGAGGATGGCAGATGTCTTGGATAGTTGTAGGGCTGGAGAAGTTTACAAACATAGGGAGGGGCAATGGCAAGGGGAGATTTGAAAACCAAGATGAGAACTTTAAAAACAAGGCTTTGCCAGACCAAGAACCAATAGGGATTAGTGAGCCCAGGGGTGACGAGTGAATGGGACATGGTGTGAGTTAGAATATGGCAACGTTTTGGGACAAGTCAGAAGAACATTGGAATAGCCAAGTCTTGATGCATGTGCCCAATCCTTGTCACATTATGCCTCTGGCTTCCTACTGAGCTGGGTGCCCCCAAACCTCTGGGTCAAATAAGACATCAAGTTTGTAAATTCTGGTTCAATTCTCAGATAGTACAGCGACAGACTTCATTCATCATCAAGATTACACGTCAGCAAAATAAGCTGTTTGCATAGACATCAACATGAAGTGAGGCAATTTTGGATATGTGTAGGCAAATCATTTTGAACATGTGATTGAAATCCATTCTGAACATACATGATCAAACCTTTTTGAGTGTGAATGCATCCTTTTTAAAAGTGAGGTCTAGTTTTGGCTGTAATAGCGTACAATCTTGCTGACCAGATATAGAATCATGGAGGAAGGATACAGTAATGCAGCAATCTTCCAATTATCTATTGTCAGTTGAAATCTAAAGGCTTGCACAGATGTAAAGGGACTATTTGCGAATTCACCAATGTAATACAATGCTAAAGATTTGGCTGGAATTTTACCGCCTTGTCCACCCGAGGCTCGTAAGATCGCGTCCAAGGCCAACAGAGAATACCATTTTGCGCGCCTCACCTGCCCCGATTCAGGGGCAGGTGTGCCAGTTAAATCAGGGTCAATTCCTTCTGAGAGTTAAGAGGTCTTAGACAGCCTTAGAATTAAGTGTAAATTGATTCCAACTGAGCTTTAACAATTTCTAGAATTAGTGGAAACTTAGAGCAGAATTTTTCGGATGGTGGGGTTTCCTCGCATTGTCACCGAAAAGCTCAGTGAGTAATGAATCCCCTTTCCTGACAGCTCCCCCACAACCAGTTAACTCTCTGAGGACCATTAACTCGACAGAAACATTTTGTCCACCCTCTTCTGGGGGGGGGGGGGGAAGTCCTGCCATCTGATTGGCTGGCAGCTCTCTAAGTCCCAGAGAACTCAGCAGGACCAGGAGAGGAGGCCACAGGGGAGTGAAGGGTGGCAAAAGGGGGACCAGATTGAAACTGCCAGGAGAGGAGAGGACACTTGGTAGGGGTGGCTCCGATTGGGAAAATGGGCCCATGTAGGAGGTGCCCACCTCACCCTTCCCACCAGAGACGCAAGCAGTCTAACTGCCAAGAGTCCCCCTCCCCCCACCGCCCCCCACCAGGTCAATAATTCCCACTGACTTAAAAATTATGACTGGATGGGAAGCAGTCCTTCAATGGCCATTAATTAGCCACGTAAGGGTCTCAATTCAGTGGTGGGCAGGCAAGTCAACGTAGGCCTCGCACACCCCTCCATTTAATGGCTGCCAGGTCAGGGCAGGTAGGCAGACAGCAGTAAGGACACCTGCAGAATTTAACAGTCTGCCTTAGCTTGCAAAGTCCCCGGTGGAGGACCATAAAATTCCGTCCTTCATAACTTTCTGAGTATATTCAAGGTGTTCAGAGTGGAACACATTGGGAGCAGGTCAATCTACTTTGAACCAACAAATAAAACACATATTGCAAGATGGACTTAAAAAGATTTCCAATATATTAGAATTTTATAATTGTTCTGAGTCCAAAACTTATTTTTTTCTTGAATTAAACAGAAAAATTAGAAACAATTCCCGATACAGAACAATAATATTTCAGTCACACTCTGCTGCTGCTGGTAGCTGCCCCTGACAGATCTGCTGTTATGGTATGTCATGCTCCTCTAATACCACTTTGTGACATCCATCATCCAACTACGCCTAGGTTGACCCCTCTGCTCTCCACTTTGCCCTCTAGAAGAGATCCCTGTAGCTTTCCAGCTCTGATCAAATGGCCAAGATACATTTCATTTTCTGGTGTCACATTTTAGAGTTCTTTTTATTCTTGTAGTTTCAAGCACCTCTTCCTATGGTCTGTATATGGAACTTTTAGCATACATCTCAGCATCCACATTTCAAAGCCTTTTATTTTCTCCCCCAGGTATTTATTTATTGTCTAGGTTTCTAAGACATAGGGGAAAGTAGATAAAATGTGGTATCTTATGGGGATCTCATAGAGACTTATAACAGGACTAGACAGGGTAGATGCAGGGAGGATATTCCCAATGGTGGGGGAGCATAGATGTGGAGATGCCGGCGTTGGACTGGGGTACACACAGTAAGAAGTCTCACAACACCAGGTTAAAGTCCAACAGGTTTATTTGGTAACAAAAATTTATTATTTTGCTACCAAATAAACCTGTTGGACTTTAACCTGGTATTGTGAGACTTCTTACCGGGGGAGTATAGAACCAGAGATCACAGTCTGAGGATTCAGGGTAGACCATTTAGGACGGAGGTGAGGAGACATTCCTTCACCCAAAGAGTGGTGTGCCTGTGGAATTCATTACCACAGGAAGTAGTTGATGCTGAAACACTGAATGTATTCAAGAGGCAGCTGGATCTCGCACTCGGGGCGAATGGGATCAAAGGTTATGGGGGAAAAACAGGATTAGGCTGTTGAGTTGGATGATCAGCCATGATCGTAATGAATGGTGGAGCAGGCTTGAAGGGCCAAATGGCCTCCTCCTGTTCCTATCTTCCATGTTTCTATGTTTATGAGTTTTTTCTTTGTTACAAGCTTGAATTTTGTTGTTAACACCATCACAAAAGTACTTCTGGCTATCTCTATCCTTCTTCTGCCATCAATCTGTCTGTGGTGTTCTGCCCAAGGGCAAGTCCTAACTCATGTGAGATCCTTACTTCATCAACGAAGGAAGAGTCGTTAAGTTAGTTAGAGGTTACTTTCCTTTTAGATATTATCTTCACCCTATCCTCCAGCACAGACATAGTGGGCTGACTGGCCTTCTTTCCTAAGTTAATTTATGTTTTGCCTAGGTGGGCTCCAAAAAAGGCTAACCAGCTCCAGTTACTCTCTACGGTGAGGAGGGAGGGGCACCCACACTATACATTCACATTGGATGCTAATCCTATTCAGAATCAGCATTCCGCTGTCCAGGTCTATAATAGAGTGAAGCCCAAAACTAATCCTTCTGACTAGGATGCAGGAGCACTATCACAAAGTCAGTGCTCAATCAATCCAGACAGAAGTACTCCAATGGATGTTAACCCAGTATTTAGGACAACATTCTAGTCATTATTCTTCAGGACTGTCTGGAATGGGGCATGAACCCTTTACCTTCTGACTCAGAGGCTAACACTAAGTTGAAGGCTGACTCCTGTGGTATGAATGTGTTGCTATTTTATCAGGCAAGGCAATTGATTAAAGATGGATATCTTAGATTAAGTACAGCGTACAGTTCTGGTCAACTGTGTGCAATTCTGATCACCCTAAGATAGAAAGGATATTATTAAACTAGAAAGAGTGCAGAAAAGATTTATTAGGATGCTACCGGGACTTGATGGTTTGAGTTATAAAGAGGCTGGATAGACTGGGACTTTTTTCCCTGGAGCATAAGCGACTTTGGGGTGATCTTATAGAGGTCTAAAAAATAATGAGGAGCATAGATTAGCTAGATAGTCAACATCTTTACCCAAAGGTAGGGGAGTCTAAAACTAGTGGGCATAGGTTTAAGGTAAGAGGGGGGA
Source organism: Mustelus asterias (assembly GCF_964213995.1). Classification (NCBI taxonomy): domain Eukaryota; kingdom Metazoa; phylum Chordata; class Chondrichthyes; order Carcharhiniformes; family Triakidae; genus Mustelus; species Mustelus asterias. Next base: position 83,506,407 of record NC_135806.1, on the reverse strand, counting down.
GATACGCAAGGCTCCAGAGGGGCATTTTTTCACACAGAGAGTGGTGAGTGTCTGGAACAACCCTGCCAGAGGTAGTAGTAGAGGCGGGTACAATTTTATCTTTTAAAAGGCGTTTGGACAGTTACATGGGTATGGGTATAGAGGGATATGGGTCAAACGAGGGCGATTGGTTCTAGCTTAGTGGTCAAAAAAAGGGACAACATGGACAAGTTGGGCCAAAGGGCCTGTTTCCATGCTGTAAACCTCTATGACTCTAAGTTAATTTTGATTCCAAATCTCACAGAAAAAACTTGAAAAACATTACTTCAAAGGTATTTATAAGATCAACAAAGTGCTCTATACTATTTTAGGTCATTTCTTGTTTTCATTTTCTTTTATCTGGCTTTCATTTGGCAAGAAGGGAAAAATCTACATTTTTTTAATGGATATGAAAAGCTCTGATTAAAAAAAATCCCGAGGAAATATGCAAAGCACAAAATCCCTGGCTTCACTGTCAAGACCTACAAAGAGAAAGTTCAGAATCACTCAGTACTGTCCATCGTTCCAATGATCCTCCCCTGAGGCACGTTGGCCATTATCCACTTGAAAAATAATCAATTTTAATAATGATTACTTACCATTTAAAGGAGTAATTATAATTATACGTCAGTGTAACTCCCCTTCTCCCAAAGGGCATACCTGGAGCAGGTGGCGTATGGAAAGCGACCTCTTTGCTGTAGTCACTGTAGGTAGAATTCTTGCAACCCTTCACTCTGAAGAGGTAGTTAGTATTGGTATCGAGATTGGAGATGACTTTACTTGTGCTGCACACATCGTCAGTGAGCTCCCACTCACATTCTCCGCCTTGGTCAAGTCTCCTGTATTCAAGCTTGTAGTGGTCAACGGGAGGATTTCCATTGGGCTGCTGCCAACAGATGATTCCCTTATCATACATGCGGCTTTGCTTCTGGTCGATAACTGGTGCATCTGGGACTGAAACATTAGCCACATCTCAGTATTGCAAACATATACAGTTCCAACAAATCAATAATAAAGCCCCCATTCTTAATAATGGTTTCCAATTAGACGCTTCCTTAGGCAAGCAGCTAAGTAGCTCCATGTATTGACTGAAGATGATTAGAGGTTCTCAGAGCATTTCTATCTTAAAGTGCATCAGCAACTAGTATGACTGGTTTCATTAACGTTAAACTGGAAAAATAATTCCTAAAGTGGCAAGATCGAAAATCAGAATTAAATAAAAGATTAACGGAAAATTCAGTTAAAGGCAACTGTTGTTAGGAAACAGATATAAGTATTCAGCAGGCACAGCAGAAATTTGCTGCCTATGGTTAACAAATGGAAAACAACAGGCTGCTTTCAGTTCCTCCCAGTGGGTATATTTACTGTGTGGTGTAATGTTGATCTATTCAGCTCTGATTCTGCTGAGTTGCCTGGTCTCAGACACAGTGACAGGTCAGAGGTCAGATGAGAAGAAAAGTCTCACATTTGATCACCATCTTGCAAGGAGCATGTGCATCTGTCAACAGGAAATGACTGGTGGTGTGTTACAGATCACTCAGAGAGTCCAGGTTTCTGTGGCAACATGTACTTTTATGTGAATGTTGTAGTCTGGAACTATGGATGGCTTTTTGCAAATTTGTTCATGGGATGTGGGCGTTTCTGGCTGGGCCAGCATTTATTGCCCATCCTTAATTGCCTGAAAAATGAGGGGGCAATTTTCAGCCCATTCCTGCCATCCATGAGAATGCTGGCGGGGGCTCAAGATCCGGAAGTCGCAGATGTTGCTGACGCGATCACAATCTCAGATCTCCCCCCCCCCCCCCCATAACAGGTGTGAAACTGATTGACATTCATTCAAATATATTTTAATATGATTAACATGCTCCCCTCACCATATATTGACACCCCCCCATATTTTCACCATGCCACGTTGGCACTGAGAGGTTGGCACCATGCCCATGTGTCTCACAGGTAGTGGAAGCAAATGAAATAGAGTCAGAGGGAGGCTTCATGCAAATGGTTTTGATCATCCACATCACAGGACAATGTCTCCAAATGCAGCCATGTATGAACAGGAGGAACACTAATTTCTGGCCCTCGAGGGTGTCCTTTACCTGAAAGGGTTGGGGGGGGCATGAAATATTTAGATGGGGGCCAGGAGAAGGACTTAGTACTGGCCTGCTGGCTTTGAGATGGCGGAAAACCTGTAAAGAACATGTTCACTGAATGTAGCACTTTAATACAGTCACACATCCACTGAGGTGTTGAAGATGTAGACAACTCGCCTTGGTAATGGCTCTCATCCAGATGCAGAGAGGGAGAGCCCATCGCAGGTTGGCACATGAGGAGCAAGGAACTAAGCAGCAAGAGGCATTGGCGCCTCTAGAAGGTAAGAGGTTGGCGAACATGGACCACTGTTAGGCGAGCATTGACCAAACCATGGGTGTATCACCAGCGGTGCTCTTATCTAGAGATGAGTAACAGGCAATGTTCATGTGGTTGCTCACATTAGCCAGATTCTCCAGTATGAGCTGTGGTCACAAGGACCCTGGGGGAGTAATGCAGAGCTCCTGGTCTGCATTGAGTGAAGGCCTGGGTGCCTTTTAAATATGGAGTCATGACCTTTGACCCCTAAAGGGCTGGGTGGGTGACATCCTGTCAGCCCCACCAAGGGATTTGCCACGCTATTCGCCGATGCATAATCAATGAGCTGAACAGTGTGTTCTGTCATCCTCCACCCAGCAGGAATCATGCCTCCTTTCCCACCAGCCACCGGACTTCATCTCCGGGTTTGAAAATTCTGCTTTAGTGTCCAGAAAATTCCTCCCAATGTTCAGTGTAAAAGTCCACAGAAATTCCACAGGCATATATCAGAGTAATGAATGGTGAGCTCCATTTATTCATCCCTGTCCACAAAATCTGGGCAATCAAAGTGACATTTAAATTGATCTTACATCCTAATTATCTTGTTTTCTTTACAGCTGAAGCCTTAGTGAATCATTGTATAAATGAGTTTATGTTGTATTATATAATGTTTGATCTGTTTACATTTGGAAAGAAGATTCAAATCTGGCTTCTTCCTTACATAGTGCATGATGTAAGGGTGGCACGGTGGCACAGTGGTTAGCACTGCTGCCTCACAGCATCAGGCACCCAGGTTCAATTCTGGCTTGGGTCACTGTCTGTGTGGAGGTTGCACATTCTCCCCGTGTCATTGTGGTGTTCCGGTTTCCTCCCACAGTCCAAAGATGCGTAAATTAGGTGGATTGACCATTTTAAATTGCCCCTCTGTGTCAGTGGGACTAGCAGGATAAATAGGTAGGATTACAGGGATAGGTCCTGGGATAGGTCCTGGGTGGGATTGTTGTCAGTGCAGACTCGATGAGCCAAATAATTCTAGTGGCCCAGTGCTTGTCCATTTCCTGGGTAGATATTAAATAGCAGCAAAATTATCAATACAATAACATCAGACTAATTGTAGGAATGGTGCCACAGTCTTGCAGCCTTTCCCAGGCAATCTTGATTCTTGGAAAAATCCCCAGGAACAACCTACTCCAAAAACACTGTTGCATTAGTTCAAGAAGAGGATGGGGTGCAGTTCATGCTATTTTCAGAGGTTGCATTACCCAGCATATTAACTTTTCCATTGCAGTTTATTGATCTGCTAAACAGAGTTACTATTGCAATTCCACAGCCTTTGCAGTAAAAGAAGGAGTTTGCATTTAAATTATCCCTTTCCTGACTTTAAGACATTCCAAAACATTCCAAACAACGACAACTTACATTTATATAGTGCCTTTAACCTAATAAAACATCTTCAGGCACAGGGGCCTTTATAAAACAAAATATGACATTGAGCCACATAAGGAGCTATTAGGTCAGATGACCGAAAGGTTGATTGAAAAGCTAAGTTTTAAGGAATGTCCTCAAGGAGAAAAGGGAGGTAGTGAGGCAGAGAGGTGTAGGAAAGGAATTCCAGATCTGAGGGCCTATGCAACTAAAAACATAGCCACCAATAATGGAGTGATTAAAATCAGGGATGCATAAGAGGCCAGAATTAGATGAGTGCAGATACCTTGGAGGTTTGTGGGGCCTTAGGAGGTTACAGAGATAGGAAGGGGTGAGGGCATGGAGGGATTTGAAAAAAGGGATAAGAATTTTGAAATCAAGATGCTACTTGCCCAGGAGCCAGTGTGGGTCAGCCTGCAGATGGATAATAGAGGAACAAGAGTTAAGATATGGGCAGCAGAATTTTGGATGACCTCAAATTTAGAGGATAGAATGTGGGAGCCCAGCCAGGAATAGCCAAGTAAAGAGGTCACAAAGGAACGAATAAGTGTTTCAGCAGCAGATGAGCTGAGACAGTGACAAGGTCAAGTGACGTTATGGAGGTCAAAACAGGCAGTCTTCACGATGGTATGAATATGTTGTTGGAACCTCAACTCAGGGTCAAGTATAACACAAAACAGATTAACTTAATCTCAGAGTATTACTGGGGAGAGAGATGGAGTCGGTAGCAAGGGAACGGGGTTCGGAGTGGGAACTGAAAACAATAGCTTCAAACTTCCTAATATTTAACTGAAGGAAATTTCTGCTCATCCAGTACCTGATGTTGGATAAGCAGTCTAATAATTTAGTAACGGTGGAGGAGTTGAGAGAGGTGGTGGTGACGTAGTGCCAGATGTCATCAGTGTACACGAGGAAACTAATATTGTGCTTTTGGATAATGTATCTGAATGGCGGAACGTAGATAAAAAACATCGGAGAATACCAAGGAAAGATCTGTGGGGTTGCCAGAGATAATGGCGCAGGTGCAGGAGGAAAAGCCATTGGAAGTATTACTCTGGCTATGATTAGATTGGTAAGGATGGAGCTCGATGAGAGCAGACCCACCCAACTGGACGATGGTGAAAAAATGTTGAGGGAGAATAGTGTGGCCAATCTTTTCACAGTCGCGTAGGATGTCATCTGTGACATTGATATGAATAGTAGCAAAACCAAAATACACACGTTGTAACTGCAGTCTCGGCTATAATGTGGGAAAAGCAGCAGCCATTTGTACACAGCAAGCTCCCACAAACAATAATAAGATAATACTTTGACAATGACTCGATAATGACTGCTTTGTTGATGTTAGTTGAGGGATAAATATTGGCTGGTACCTCAACGCTCTCACAGCGATGATTCATTTGCTCACATTTCATTCCATGTTTCAATTATATAAATGAACAAATAGGCAGAAAACCTAGCACATCATTTATGTGAAGCATTCTGACTCTGAAGTTATATTTTTGCAACAAAAAATGATAATGCAGCACTTAAATATCAATTAAATCATGAGAAAAATCAATATCTATTACTGGGTTTTTAGTGGATCCTGAAACATTCAAAATGTTAGAGCATTAATATTTTGAAAAATGATTCTTACTTAATCAATAATGCCATATATATTGTCATTTAAATTCTGAATTCCAGTTCCAAGTGGCCCAAGAGTATCTAAACAACATCCTGCCTCAGCAAAAACCATTTCCATGGAGACTGATTCCTGCTAAAAGCCTCATAAATCATCACTCTTAATGCAGTTATTGATCTGTTATAAATCACTGAAAGCAGCCATTAGGCTAACTGCAGACTGCTGGAGTCTTTGTCAAAGTTAGCACAGCCAACAAGGATTTTTTTTTCTCCACAGATGCCAGATGTCTACTGGACAAGGCAGACAGTGGGATGTGGCAGCCTTCAGAGAGGGACAAGAGATCTCAACTTGGAGCCAAGTTTCAGTCAGAGCCTTTCAGGCCCTCCTTAAAATTCCAATGTCTTTCAGATGAAACATTAATCCAAGACCAGACTGACGCCCACAGGTGGACATAAAAGATCCCAAAGTAGTATATCAAAAAAGAGCAGGGAATTATCCTTGATTTCCAAGCCAATACCTAGCCTTCAGTTAACATTACAAAAACTGATTATCTGGCTATCGTCACAATGCTCTTTGTGAGACCTTGCTAGGCCTACACTTCAAATGCAGGATTATTTTGATGGTGGATGTTTCCAGTCCCTCTACCCAATGAGTTGGCAGAGAATGCATCCCCTCATTCCTTTAATGCTCCATGGAATGTGAATTGGCTGGAGGCGGGACCCCTGTCCCATCCCTCATTCAGGCAGAAGTCATGCCTCAGAGAGCTGTTGGACATTGAGATTGGCCAGTTGCTCCCCTGTCCCACCAGCTCTAATGGTGGCCGTGGCCAGGACTGGGACTCCAAGCAATCCCAAAATTCAAAGTCCTTGGAGTCGATGACCAGATAAATACGGGAGGTCTCACAGCGCAGAGAGGAAGTGAGATCTGGGGAAGGTGGGGAGGGTTTGATGGAGAGGCCAGGGATGGGGGTGCATCTGTGGAGGACAGATTTTGGAGGGGGGTGCCCAATGTGAAAAGGGAGCCCTTGGAAGAGGTGTTCCCCTGCATTCTCCCTGAGACCCGCTGGACTTCCTCCTGCCCATGAACTCTTCCCAACAGCCTCAAAATTGAGGCCGGATCAGAAACAGCACTTAAGTGGCCACTAATTAGAATGAAAATGGGTGAGCTGCCTTAGGCATCACTCACCCCTGTTAAATTGTAAATAGGTTGAGTGTAGGCTCCAGGGTGGCAGGAAGGCCACCTGGGGATTTTTACAGCGCCCCTGCCTATAAACCGCCAGCAGGAGACAACAGAATTCTGCCCCAAGAGTACTTCACAAGCTGCAAAGCACTTTGGGACATCCTGAAGTCATGAAAGATACTTTCTGAATGCAAGGATTTCTTTGTTTCTTTTATGATTTTGGTCACCACTTGTAAATTTGTTGTTAAGGGAGACCAATTGTTTGACATTCAAAAAAATAGTGCACACATGCACTTCTTGTCAACATTTTTCATCTTAACTTTGTATTTCCACATTTATAACTGAGACTGTCAATGTCGACTTATCGACTAGTGAGGACCATTCACTCAGAAGCAGTTAGGAAAAATTTGTGATCCATTATAAATGTCTGTAGAATCTGTAATTGTTCATAAGAATATTTGAAAAGGACTTTTAAGAGTTTGTATCACCTGAAAATGGATCAATTATAACTTTCTTTTCTCGTAAGAAATATGGGTCTTTGTGACCTGGCAACTTTTGACCTGGAAGCAATACCAACAGGAAGTTTAGATAAGGAAGTTGTGTGGCTGGTGGACACAAAGGAGTGTGAGAAGATGAAGGCGACAGCACATAGATACAGACACAAATGCAGATAAAGCCAGAAAGAGGAAGACACAGAATTCTTGTGTGGAGAAGAAGCAGGTCTTTGTCATCAGATAGGACTCCCAACCTACCCTGCATGAATAAAGAACTGCATATTGTGGAACTGTGTAGCCACATTGTGCCACTTGTCTATGGGCTGATGTAGGTGCTTGGGGTTGTGCAAGATGTATCGACTATTTAAAGTGAAATTTACTTTTTTATCTGAAGTATCATTTGCCTGTAATTCATCGTCAATTTACATTGCTTTTTGATTTGTGTTAAAATTAAAGATATAAAAAGTGAAATATTTTGGTAATTTCTTCATTTGGAGGTCATTCAGTAACTTTGATTATCTTGGTTTATGGTTTCTCCATGAGGAAGAGAACACATTGCAATTGCATTTGCTGTCTTGTGGTGGCACTGCATCACTACTGCTGGTAGGAGGGTGTAACTACAGCATGGCAAGTGGGGCATCAACAATTTCCTTTATTAACATGAACATAAGAATGTAGAATGGAAATATAAAACATTTATCCCCCAACGTGTGGAACACCACAGGCGATTGGATAGTTTCTTATAAATCTATTATATGTAGATACAAAAACACTTTGTGATCACATTACTGGGTGTGGATTGAAATGACACATCACTGAGGGTGTGGATTGAAATGACAAAACTTCATTCTCAATAATCCACACACAGTAATTCCATATGCCTGAGTGTGGTATCAGAGGATGAAATAGACAACAGAAAGAAAAGCTATGGATAAAAGGATCATTTCTCTGGTGGGATCTGGAACATTATGGGGACGATTTTGAGTCTGCATTCTCCTTCCACGGGAACAGTGGCACTGGTCAAAATCCAGAGAGACTCAGAAAGCGCGATTCACGCCGGTGAGTTTCCAAATTCCGATCTTCCAGCCACCTTGCCGGCGGTGTAGTGTGAAACATGACCACGGGGGGAGAGGGACATGGCCAGGCAATGGTCTGGCAATGTCCCGTGGCACTGCCCCATGCCACTCTGGCAGTGCCAACCTGCACCAAAGGTTGGTCCCTAGTGGGAGCCTCATGGGGAGGGGATTCAGATTTGGTTGTGGGCTGGGAGCAGGCGGAGGAGCAGGGGATTCTGGTAATGGCCAATGGAGGGGGGGGTGGGGGGTAGGGAATGGGCCGATGATCGGGGAGAAGGGGCCTATGATCATGGGGGGAGGGGGGAAGGGTTGGGGAGAGAAGTGCCGACTCCGATCAGGGCTGGGGAGGGGAATCCCTGAGGCCTCCATGGTGGGCTAGGAGAGAGGTTTATTTCTGTTATGATCGTGGCACTCTTTAAAGATGGCGCCCTGATCTCAGTGCAGCCAGGTTTTGCCAGCATGTTGAAGCCCCACCCCCCTGCATGATGGCGTGAAACACACCCCCTTGATTTTTTTTAGGCAAAATGTGCAAGATCTGGAGAGAAAAACAGCCTACTTCTCTGGAAAGAAATACGCCGGTTTTCTTGCCAGAAACAACACTCTGTCATATTTTGGTAAGTTTCCCCCCAAGGTACATTGGTTTGAGGGCTTCCTTTGGGTTCCATTTATAGAAATAATTTGGACATTGGCACAAAAACAACAGGATTTCAGTTTTCTGACAATACTAAAATGTGGCATCCCAAACATGGGATAAAAATGCAGGAATTGAAGTCCACACACAGGTTAGTAGAATGAGCAGACAGGTAGCAGATTCACTTCTCTGTGAAATGGTACATTTTGGGAGATAGAATAGTGAAAGAAAGTATAACCCACTGAGGAAAACTCTCAAAGTGCTCCACACAAGAGGTTGCTGACATGATATGCATTTTAAGAACTGACTTGCTGATACTGACATTAATGTGCTTATCAAATTATCTAGAAAGATGGTAAAGTAACATTTAAATTAACTTTACCTCCTGCTTATTTTTTTTTAACATATTAAGCCTCAGTGAATCGTCATGCAAATGAGTTTATGGTGGATATTATAATGTCTGATCATCATATTTTAAATAATGCCATTCTGCTTTAATTAAAGTTATTAATAAATAATTAATGATTTTTCACACACACATGCACGACCCAGGTGTCTTTTTATTAAGCGATATTAAATCAGGTTAGCTTTTTAATCCAGCTTTTGACAAAGGGTTATCTGGACTCAAAACGTCAGCTCTTTTCTCTCCTTACAGATGCTGCCAGACCTGCTGAGATTTTCCAGCATTTTCTCTTTTGGTTTCAGATTCCAGCATCCGCAGTAATTTGCTTTTATCTACTTTTTAATCTTATTGCTTATTCATGGTCTGCTTAGCCGTCATCCAGTACTGGGTGAGTAGAAATTTCCTCCCATTAAATACTGGAAAGAATGAAGCCATTGTTTTCGATCACTGCTCCACTCTCTCCCTAGCAGCAGTCTGAGTTTCAATCACTCTGCTTGTAAAATTGATGTCATATTTGACCCTAAGAGGAGTCTCTGACCCCATATTTCCACCATCATTAGGATCATCTATTTCCACCAGTTCAATATTACCCCACCTTTCCCCTGCCTCGGTTAATCTGCTGCCAGAAATCTCACTATGTCTTTGTTGTTTTTAGATTTGACTGTTCCAACACATTCTTGGCTGGTTTCCCACATTTTACCCTCGTTATCTTGAGGTTATCCAAAACTCAGTTGCCCATGTCTTAGCTCTGCAATTATCACCCTGCTGCTTGCTGACCTACACGGGATCCCAGTTAAGCAATGGCTCGATTTTAAAATTCTCATTCTTGATTTTTAATTCCTCCATAGTCTCCCTCCTCCCCGTCTCTGTAATCTCCTCCAGACCCACTACACTCTGAGGTACCTGTCCATCTCTAATTCCGGCCTCTTGAATATCCCCGAATTTAATCATTCCACCATCCTTGGCTGTGCTTTCAGTTGCCTGTGCCCTGGAATTCCCTCCCTACACCTCTCCATTTCTCTACCTGACTTTCCTTCTTTAGGACACTCCTTAAAACCTACCCCTTTGACCAAACATTTGATTAGATGAGCTACTTTCTCTTTATGCAACTTGGCGTTATATTTTGTTTTATATTACTCCTGTGAAGCATCTTGAGACATTTTATTATTTTAAAGGTGCTGCATAAATATAAGTTATTATTCTTACTGAACCCACATCAATCAGTACTTCTGCTCAAAGTGAATACATTTAGCTTCATTAATTAAGTTAAAAGTCTTCTTATGCATGTTTGCATACATCAGTGTGAGGTGTATTAATGCTGGGGAATTGCCAACCATTGGTGTCAAGTATTCTCAGTTACAGTATAGTTGAACACAGAGCAAAATTCCCACTGATCCGTATCTACAACGTGTCTCACCAGCACTGGATGAGTTCAATATTGTTCTGTTTCACATCTGTTTCCAACAGTAGTTAAAAGAACAGTTTCACTACCCTCTGAGTTAGACTGCCAATTTTGTGCCAGATCAGATCATAGAAGCCCTGCAGTGCAGAAAAGGCCACTTGACCCATCAAATCTGCACTATACTGTAAATCGGGGCAGTTTTGTACTGTTGGCCCATGTTTAGTAAAAAGTGGACTGAAACTGACAAATTCAATTCATGTAGAACCAATGTAGTGAGCACAGATATTCATCCGATTAGTCTGAGGCGGGTTCAAACTGAGGTAGTGAAAAATAAGTGTCTCATTGCTCTGCCCAGCCTCTTAAGCATCTTTCCGGTAAGCTGCTTCTGATTTGGTAAAGCGAGCTTAAAGGAAGGGATCTATTAGTAGAAGCAATGGAGAAATCTCATTCCGTACAGGAAGGCAAAGGTCTCAAAAAGGTCCTCTGAGGAACAATGCATTCCGAACAGTCCTCGCAGTGATGATTTTACTGGTCTATATGTCTTCACAAAATAATTGCTGTAGTTCCAGAATGGAAGGGGTGTTACTTTTCTCTTCTATAATTGTTGCCATATAATCAGAGTGGAATCAAGAATAGTCCCAAATTTAAATGCACTGATGAGAGGCCCTATATTTACATCTCCATTTCAAGGCAGTAAAAGCACACCACTTGCTTGCAGTTATGAAGCAACTGGGAATCTAAATAAGTTGCAGTAAGAACAGCAGCAATAATTTGATTTCTATCCCCTACTAACTTTGACTCTTCTTGAGTAAAGTATTTTTGTGGGTCTGATCACTAATTTGGTCTGGGAACAAGCTGGTCCATCACCATTCAATGAGATCAAATTCAGTTTGAATCAATGGATCAGAGCTGAATCTAATCTCCTGTGTAATGATGATATGTGCCAGTAATAAATGATTCAGTGCCATGGTCTCCCACAGGACTAAACTCCAGCTTAAAGCACAAAGCTGAACATAATCTAAGCATTGTTCCAAAAATCTGTGATCAAAACATTTAAGCCAGACTTTCCTGTCAAAATAAGGATGAAGCTAATGGCTCTTATCATTATTCATGCCCAAATCACACATCAATATCAGGCGTGGGTAGATGCAAGGTTGAATTCGAAAACCCAGATGTTGCAGTCAGAAACATCAGCTAGCTTCACAATAATGCATCTCTCTCTTTGAATCGCCATTCAAATGCATTAAACAGCAGGGAGTTTCTGTTTCATGGGACATATGAAATAAATTTGCCACAAGAAAGTTCAGTTCAGCCTAAACATAATATTAATAATTTTGTGCTAACTGTTAATCACCGAGAAACAGTCTCTCTGGAAAGAACATTAGCTTCTACAGCGTGGAATCTCATTCTTTTTAGTTTTTGTTAATTACTTTTGGAAAATGGCAAGTTAATTCTTTATTGCTTCCTGTCTCTGTTTTCACTTTTTCTTTTGATTTGATTTGATTTACTATTGTCACATGTATTAGGTTCACCTAGATGTGAAAAGTATTGTTTCTTGCGCGCTATACAGACAAAGCATACCGTTCATAGAGAAGGAAAGGAGAGAGAGCAGAATGTAGTTTTACAGTCATAGCCAGGGCGTAGAGAAAGATTAACTTAATGCGAGTTAGGTCCATTCAAAAGTCTGACGGAAGCAGGAAGAAGCTGTTCTTGATTCAGTTGGTACTTGTCCTCGGACTATTGTATCTTTTTCCCGATGGAAGGATGTGGAAGAGAGAATGTCCGGGATGCATGGGGTCCTTGATTTGCTGGCTGCTTTTCCGAGTCAGCGGGAAGTGTAGACAATGTCAATGGGTGGGTGGCTGGTTTGTGTGATGGACGAGGCTTCATTCACGACCCTTTGTAGTTTGTTGCGGTCTTGGACAGAGCAGGAGCCATATCAAGTTGTGATAAAACTAGAAAGAATGTTCCTTATGGTGCATCTGTAAAGGTTGGGGAGAGTCACAGCTGACATGCCAAATTTCCTTGGTCTCCTGAGAAAGTAGAGGCATCGATGGGCTTTTTTCCCTGCAGCGTTGGCATGGAGGGACCAGGACAGATTGTTGGTGATCTGGATACCTAAAAACATGAAGCTCTCGACCATTTCTACTTCATCCTCTTTGATGTAGACAGGGGCATGTTCTCCACTACATTTTCTGAGGTCGACGACTATCTCCATCGTTTTGTTGACAGTGAGGGAGAGATTATTGTCGTCGCACTAGTTCACCAGATTCTCTATCTCATTCCTATACTCTGCCGCATCATTGTTTGAGATCCAACCCACTACGATGGTGTCGTCAGCAAATGTGAAAATCGAGTTGGAGGGGAATTTGGCCACACAGTCATAGGTGTATAAGGAGTATAGTAAGGGGCTGAGGACACTGCCTTGTGGGACATTGGTGTTGAGGATGATCGTGGTGGAAATGTTGTTGCCTGTCCTTACTGATTGTGGTCTGTGGGTTAGGAAGTTCAGGATCCGGTCACAGAGGGCAGAGCTGAGCCCCAGGTCACAGAGTTTGGAGATGAGTTTCATAGGAATAATGGTGTTGAAGGCTGAGCTGTAGTTGATAAGTAGGAGTCTGACATAGGTGTCTTTGTAATCTAGGTGTTCCAGGTTGAATGCAGGGCCAGGGAGATGACGTCTGCTGTGGACCGGTTGTGGTGGTAGACGAACTGTAGTGGATCCAGGCAATTTGAGAGGCCGGAATTAATTCATGCCATGACTAATCTTTCGAAGCACTTGATAATGATGGATGTCAGAGCCACCGGATGATAGTCATTAAGGCGCGCTGCCTGGCTTTTCTTTGGTACCGGGATGATGGTCGTCTTCTTGAAGCAGATAGGGACCTCAGATTGTTGTAAAGAGAGGTTGAAGATGTCTGCGAATACCCCCGCCAGCTGATCCATGCAGGATCTGAGTACTCATCCGGGCACCCCATCCGGGCCAGTCGCTTTCGGTGGGTTGACCCTCTCAATCTAATCTTTAATTTCCTCTCGTTGTTTTCCTTCCTGCATCTGATTTGGTCACTGAATTCTTGCACATCGGTTCCATGTTTCATTTCATAATCCTTCAACTTGACTGGTAAAGGAGACACACAGTTGCTTGTCCTGTCCGCTCAGGTCCCAGATGCCCCATGGAGGGCACTGCACCGGTTCCAGCTCCCACTTCTAGCAACTTGCAGCATAAAATATCAGCACCATTAAACAGGCAAGAGCAAGTCCAAATAACAGTGGGAATCATTCATTCACTGGCTGCAGTAAATTCTGCCTCTGTCAGGGCAAAGAACAACCCTAATAATAACAGTAGATTAGGAATTCTCAGAACAAGCCATGAACGTGGATTTATAAATGATTCGAGCTTCGGATAAAAATTGACAACCAAAACATGTTCTTCAGGACAGAAACCAAATGAGCTCAAATTTTAATTATGGAAAGAAGGATAAAATTATTGCCGGACAAAATACTTCCTTATGGATAGTAGTTGAATCTTCCATTTGGATTTTCCAAAACTCAGAATTTAGACCCCATGAATATAATTTATAGCATACATGACAAGTAGAAGCATTTTGAGCTGTTGTAACAATAATGTGAGCTATGTTTGTCTCCTATCAGTGTCACCCCAACCCTACCCTGTGGAATGATGAAGTGATACAACAGCTCAAAACGGGAGGATGGATAGCAATGAAAGAGGACGGGAGATAGGATACTAGCTGGGAGTGGTGTTCGGAGGGAGGAAGAAGGGTGGCACTATGGCTAAGAGGAATGTTGGGGTCAGAAATTGCCAGCTGGAACCAGAGTGCCAGCCTGAGTAGAGGACAAGAAGTGTGCCCATTTCACATGGGTGGATGGTGGGTGCTCGATGTGAAAGAACTTTCTGAGCTTCAACCTTTTTGGAGAGAGGCATCAGCTGGAATAGTGGATGCTGTAAAGGTGGAAGTTTAAACTGAAGAGAACATGAGAAGTGTTCCTATATGAACTAGGTGGGTTGGAGGAAAAGGGGCTGTCACTGTAAATCATTAGAGGCTGGATGAGATGCATTGTCTCTGTGAAATGGGTCTGAAAGGGGTCAAATATTTTTGGGAACTGGATAAGAGGTTTGAATGTGGGATAATATCTGTTGATGTAACCTGTAGAGGGGTGATTGGGTTGTAAATTTAAAAGCCAATGTCGCTTTATTTTTTATTAATATCAAAAATCCATTAATTGTAAATTATAAATGTGCACTCTTTAGAAATTAAAATGGGTAAAATTTACTGTCAAGTATAAGGGGCGTATTTTATGTCCCCCACCCCAGCGGGTTGAAAGTGGGTAAGATATTTAGTTGGATGGGATGGCGGTGGATGGGAACCCTGCTACTTTGGTGTCTCCACTCCAATTAAACCCATGGCAGGAAAGCCCATCATTTAAATTAAAAAGGCCCATCTAAAATTTGTCTCCTCCTGTCAAACCCGGGCTTCTCTTGAGGTGAAGCTTTTTGAGGTTCTTGTCAGTATGTTTGAAGCTGCTCATCAGTTTCTGATAGTTTTCTCGATGATGTTTATGTAACGAATTATTTGGAAAAATCATACCTTGCCAGGACACATTTTTATCTTCACCAGCGGATTGTAGAACAAATTCAATTTACATTCCATTGCAATAAATGGAATGAATACAACAGGCGGGCGATTCTCACTAGATTACAGCTTAGGCAGTGCAGATGAAATTTGCCCCACCTATTCATAGAATCCCTACAGTGCAGAAAGAGGCCATTCAGCCCATCGAGTCTGCACCGACCGCAATCCCACTCAGGCCCTATTCTCGTTACCCTGCTAATCCCCTGACATTAGGGTGAATTTAGCATAATAAATCCACCTAACCTGCACATCTTTGGACTGTGGGAGGAAACCGGAGCACCCGGAGGAAACCCACACGGACACGGGGAGAATGTACAAACTCCACACAGACAGTGACCCTAGGCTGGAATTGAACCCGGGTCGCTGGTGCTGTGAGGCAGCAGTGCTAACCATTGTGCCGCCTCTACTGGCTGATTAAAATTGTAAAAGCTGCATTCTGTGCTCTCGAGTTAGTGAAAAGCACTGAGAACTAAAACTGAGGTTGTGTGTCTCCTCCCCCTTCAATTCCATTCTCTAAAAGGAACGGCTCAGAGAAGTACCATCAGCTCCAAATCATTCGTTTCCCAAAACCCAGGATTACTTCTGGTGATGGCAGTTGCCCATGTGTGGGGCTTGTGCAGCCAACTGCAACCAAAAATGAGCATTCCAGAATTAGCCAAATCTGGCAGCCAGGTAGACACAGTAAAACCAGGTCATCACAGTCCTCAGTCGGTGTAAATTGTAGCAAGTTTACACTCAGAGTTCATGTGGCTGCACAAGACTTGCCTGTGGGGAACCAGCGCTGGTGTGTATCTTAGTGCAACACAATTATCTGTTGGCAGTCCCAGATAATAATCGCAGAATTAGATAGGTTTCCAAAAAAGTGGTTTGCCATTGCATTTGGACCCAAAGAGTAAATTATTCATGGAATAATCACAGGGCTTTCCTGATCGGGTATGAGGAGGCGGGGTGAAGATTTACCCAGACGTTTGCTGAACCAACTTTTTTTTCCTTTTCCAGGCTGAGGAGGTATGGGTGTTGGGATGGGGATGGGTGGGTGTTGGGTTGGGAATGGGTGGGTGTTGGGATGGGAATGGGTGGGTGTTAGAGATGGTGGGTGTGTAGAGTTGTTGGTGCATGGGGACGGAATAAGCCAATTGATCAATGCATCAGTGCAACCACAGTAATCAATCTGGATGTGTAAAATGTGAACATGTTATACAATATACAGTTCATGAATTACAGTCTGGATTATTAACTTTTCAAAATATTATAAATAAGTCCTTTGGGAGATTCATGATGAACATCTCGCCAATGTTGTCCATCACTTTGTGCCATGAACTTCTCCCCATGAAGGCAGAGGAATCCTTGGCAGTTTCTGATCTTTGGCAACTGTGCAGACCGCAGTAGTGGTTCAGCATGAGAAGGAGACAGGGTAGGAGTGATTTAGAAGACTCATACAGTAATCTTTACAATCATGGGATTGTTTTGCTTTCAATTTAAGCTTTGTGAATGCCCGAAGTGTAGAATTCCTGAAGCAAAATTCTTGAACACTCAGTCCTGTGTGTAGACTGAAGTAGAAACAGGTTACCTTGCTGTTAGATGCTTTCATATACTCTGTGTAAGTCACAGTCTGTGCTAATATTTTGTTTTCTTGTACCATATAGAGTAAAGCACAAAGTACATGTCTGTGCAATAGTACAAGCTGTGCCATTATGCAGATATTTATAACAGGATAGCCTTATGGGGAAAGAAAAACAACCTTTCATGAAAGGTGAAATAAAATATTTTCTATATATATTTGCAAAGTGTAAGTGTTCTGAAAACCAATAAAATATTATTTTAGACCATGCCACTGTCTTCTTTATGGATGTTAAGCCAAGCGAGGAACAATTTACTTCAAACACACTCACCATTTGTAAATGCCAGATCTTTGAGGAGCTCTTCCTCTCTGGAAACATCCAGAGTAAAATCTGTGAAGTCAGGTTCTGCAGCTGGTTGGAAAGTTTTCAGAGATTCAGTAGCCATTCGGATCCTGAAACACAAATGTTATATGAATAATCAAGTATTTTCTTCACTTGGACAAAGGGCGCAAAAAAAACAAATTAAAAACAATGCTTCTCAATTCAAAGGTGATTCCAAACAATGCAACAGAGAAACATTATTTTCATTTCAAATGGTGTCCTAGGGAGTGGCCAATAGTTTTTATTTCATTGGAGACAATAGGCCCAGTGTTGTTATATTTACAATGTGTGCTTCTTCCATATCACAGACAGTACCTGGGATTCATGTTGACACCTAACATAGAAAAACTACATTTTCTTTCAAATTTCACCAATTACAAAGTAACCATGACAGTCCAGCCCTGGGTACTACTGCTACAAGCCATTTTATGAAAACATCTGCAGTGTTAAAAAAATGTTCAAATGTTAACAACACAAAATAACAAACAGCACAGTATTTATTTATTTCTCCCTGTCATGGTGGACCAGTACACTACTACTACAGCTATTTTTAAGAGTTACAAAAGGATATCATAGAAATCATAGAAACCCTACAGTGCAGAAGGAGGCCATTCAACCCATCGAGTCTGCACCGACCACAATCCCACCCAGCCCCTACCCCCATATCCCTACATATTTACCCACTAATCCCTCTAACCTACACATCTCAGGACACTAAGGGGCAATTTTAGCACGGCCAATCAACCTAACCCGCACATCATTGGACTGTGGGAGGAAACCGGAGCACCCGGAGGAAACCCACGCAGA
Organism: Mustelus asterias; assembly: GCF_964213995.1. Lineage (NCBI taxonomy): Eukaryota > Metazoa > Chordata > Chondrichthyes > Carcharhiniformes > Triakidae > Mustelus > Mustelus asterias. Next base: position 83,488,407 of record NC_135806.1, on the reverse strand, counting down.
CACGAGGAGAATGTGCAAACTCCACACAGACAGTGACCCAAGCCGGGAATCGAACCCAGGTCCCTGGAGCTGTGAAGCAGCAGTGCTAACCACTATGCTACCGTGCCGCCCAGTGTTCTTTAAAGTATATGGATTCTTTAAAGGATATGGATGCATTAAAAGGGAATCAAAAAGGTTGTAGATCCAACAGACTTCAGAGAGGTGCGAATCCAGTGATATAGAATCATAGAATCATAGCAACCCTACAGTGCCGAAGCAGGCCACTCAGCCCATCAAGTCTGCACCGACAACAATCCCACCCAGGCCCCATCCTCGTCACCTCACACATTCACCCCGCCGATCCCTCTAACCTACACATCCCGGGACGCTAATGGGAAATTTAGCATGGCCAATCAACCTAACCCGCACATCTTTGGAGTGTGGAAGGAAACGGGAGCACCCGGAGGAAACCCACACGGACACGAGGAGAATGTGCAAACTCCGCACAGACAGTGACCCAAGCCAGGAGTCGAACCCAGGTCCCTGGAACTGTGAGGCAGCAGTGCTAACTACTGTGCCACCATGCCGATCTCCTCCTGATATCCTTCCCTTTTGGTGATATCACTCTCATTATAGCAATTGATCACATGAAGGAAACTATTTCTTCAGTGTTCTTTAAAGTATGGGAATTGATAAGTGGTGATGATGCAGCATGGAAATCCTGTGGAATCTTACTGTCGTAGGTTTGATAAGCAAAGGGGCCGTTTCTCTTGCTAGATTTTCCTATAGTAGTAAAAATAAAGAAAGCAAAAATTTACTCTCCAGGGGAACAGCTGTACCGGCTGAGACAACTGAAAAGAAAGAAGAATAGAATATAGAGAATAAGGAGATGGAGGAGGATTCTCAGTATATCTAGTGGGAAAGGCAAGATATTTTTCATTGGTTTGGATGTAAAAATGATGGAGGCCAAAGAGAAGTCGGAGTTTGGCTAGTGGAGAATGGTCCCTGTACTAAGCCCAGACAGCAGTATTTGGTGCCTTGTCTCACAATATGGATGTTTTCATTGTGCGTTTGATGCATTGGTAGCATTAAAATATCAACCATCTCCTAGCGTTGCAAGTTGATGTATTTATTCTTCAACTTCCATAACATACATAGAAATATATAGAAGTTGAAGCATGGAGACAGGCTATTTGGCCAAGCAGTCTGTGTTTACCTCCATGTGAGCATAACCTTGACATGGGACATCCTGTAGAAACTCTTGCAAACGTGGCCACGCAGAATGGTACAAACATGCACCCCATCTATTTTCAAAAGAATGATCACCAACATGACTTCCACCCACTAAAGTGTGCTTTTTACGTGCTGAGTATTAACAGTTCTCCATCCACAATGATAGCGATCCACATTAGAGGGTCTAGGATTACAGAAAAATAGATAGAAGCAAATTACTGCAGATGCTGGAATCTGAAACCAAAAGAGAAATTGCTGGAAAATCTCAGCAGGTCTGGCAACATCTGTAAGGGAAGAAAAGAGCTGACGTTTCAAGTCCAAATGACCCCTGGTCAAAGCTCTTGGACCTGGGCTATGACAAAGGGTCATCTGGACTCAAAACATCAGCTCCTTTCTCTCCTTACAGATGCTGCCAGACCTGCTAAGATTTTCCAGCATTTTCTCCCTGGTTGTAAAGCTGTGATTAAACTATCAAGAGTTAGTGACGAAGCAGAAATTAAGTAGGAAGGTGAATCAAACAGGATTTTGGGAAAGTTGGAATAGGGCACACACATGGCATTAGGTCTACTGCTCATATAAACACAGAAATGGTTGAGATAAAGGAGACTACTACGTGTTTTGTTGTTTCTATGTAATTTTATAAGAAGTGCATGGAATCCTTACATTCACGCATTGACACATGAAGCAGATAGGAAATTAGTTTAATGTCTCATCTAAAGAATTGCACCTCCAACAAGCAGCACTCCTTCAGCACTGTACAAGAGTATTACCTGGTCATTTTAGTGCATCCGTGGGCTTTGTATCTGAGAGCACAAGAATATCGTGGCTTATCAAACAAAAGAACTTGGATTCACCATGATTCAGATTTAATGCTGAGTTTTCTCCCACCAACTCACCTGAAATTAGCGAAAATAGCAGCAGTAAAAGGGGATGCAATTGGGCAGTGTTACCTACCCTGTGTCAACAACTTAACCTCAAATTCCCTCCCTCCGTTAGCTACTTCTTCATCACCCATTGAAGTAAATGTCAATTGAGGAGCAGAGCCTTGTTTCCAGGCCCATTTTCCTTCCATTTTTCTTTGCCCCTGTCACTCATCAAGTTCGGTGGGCCTATCATGGTGCTCGGTTTAGAATGGCAGTGGGAACTATGGCATATGCTTCAGATTTTTTTTATTAATTTAAAGGATGTGGGTGTTGCTGGCTAGGCCACCATTTATTGCTCATCCCTAATGCCCTTGAGAAGAGATTGAAGAAGAGGGCTTACTGGAGGCCTTTGTTCCCTCCACAGGCTCACATGGTCAAGGCCCTTAGTCTTGGTTGAGGCCTTTGATCTCAGAGCTGTTTCATTTTTGGGACTCCATACTGTCACCCCTTCAGAATTAGCTGTGGAGCCGCCGTCTGGTAACTAGTGAGATTTCCACTGGGAGCCAATTAGAAATAGCTGATAAATTTGACTCACAAAACAGGAGAAAGGACATGGTAGTGGCACAACAATGGTTAACAGTCATATTTCAATCATTCCAAGATAGGGCCAGGAATATCTAGCTCTTTAAAAAATGACATTGTCACTATATTAGGAGTTTCCTGGCTCAATTCCCAGGAAAACGTTCTCCTCTCCTTCTATTCACTCATCCACATCACTCACCTCCTCAAAACAAATGGAAGCCTTGACATGCAGGTGAAGATGTTAAACTTATTGCAGAAGGTATTTTGAATCGCTTTGTTTCACACGGATTTTTAAAGGAAAATTAGGCACAAGTTGATGCAACAGGAACAAGCCATTGGAAATGGGACCAGTCAGACACAGCTCCTCAAAGCATAATCTCCATGCGAGAAAAATATGTTCTGGCAGATGCCAGAGCTACCCTACATGCTCTCAAACTCTGCTGTGATCGAATATTGTGACTTTACTAAAATTAAAGTTTAATATGCATTTCATAGAGAATATAAGAGATCCTATCAGTGCTATTATATGTACAGCAGAGGTGCAATTTCTTTTGGACCCACCTAGTGTGCAGTTGCTTTGCTGTCTGCACAAAGCAGGATTGGTCTGTTTCCTTCAGTACTTCTTGGGCATATCCAACGAGCCCACTATTTTCCAGCATTCCCTGATATTCGTCCATTTGGTATCGCAGTTTCTCCAGTCTGGAGGAACAATTGTCCTCAATTGACTTGATGAATTTCATTTTGCGCTCTTCCAGGATGCCACACAGCCTGTCAATCGAATCAGTTGCCTCTCTTTTTGCCCTTTCTCCATTACTCTGCAAAAAAATAACCAAGTAAAAGGATTGTGTTTAATCCAATATTTCACTCAATACATCCCATTTATATGCAGGCATATCAACTGTCGCATATTTTAACTGCGTTTATCAGGGAATCATAGTGACAAGAACCAGGGCAGAGAATGAAACTTCACTACATCGGAATTTAGGCTTAAGAACACATATGTTCCCATCATTTGTGCCCAGGGGTGTCGTGCCTTTAGACTTGCACATGTTCTAAAGTTAGCCTTTTGTTTACCAGCAGTCATTGACTTTATGGCGTTTGAGTTATGGAGAACAGCACTTACCACGTTTAGAAATTGATGCCCCATTTCGATTTTACAAAGTCAGTTTCAAGTTTCTGACACTGTGCCATCACATTTGAACATGCACATTGATGCTCTGCACCACCCAGCTCTATGACTGGACAGGTCGAACTGTCTTTATTAGATTGGAAACTAATGTTTTATTCTGTTGAATACTTTTGGCACAACCATTGCAATTTTAATGCATTTATACGCTTATGTATTTAGTATGCGTTCATACTCGCAGACATTCAAGATTAAACAGGCAACTGACAGTGATTGATGACTCCATTATATCCCTCACATTAACTCAGGAACTTGTGCTAAGGCGTGCTAAGGTTGTCTCAGCAACTTGACAAGGCAAGAGTTGAGAGCATTTAACACCACTGGGTGACCCATGAGTGATTTCCGTACTTGGTTCAGGAACCAATCCCCCATTGTTCCTATGGGAAAATCGGTTCTGACTTATTATATCTCAATGTGTGGGCCGCACGGTGGCAAAATGGTTAGCACTGCTGCCTCACAACGCCAGGGTCCTGGGTTCACTTCCGGCCCAGGTCACTGTCTGTGTGCAGTTTGCACTTTCTCTCCATGTCTGCGTGGGTTTCCTCTGGGTGCTCCAGTTTCCTCCCACAGTCCAAAGATGTGTGGGTTAGGTTGATTGACCATGCTAAATTGACCCTAATGTCAGGGGAATTAGCTGAGTCAAATGTGTGGAGTTACGGGAATAGGGCCTGGGTGGGATTGTGGCCGGTACGGACTCAATGGGCCGAATGGCTTCCTTCCATACTATAGGGATTCTATGACTTACAAGGAATGGGACTATGTGGCCTTTCCCAGTCCCACTGATGGTGGACCCCTACCATGGGTGCAAACAATGGGAAACCCTGTTGGCAGCGGAGGGACTGGAAGATCCCACCACCGGCCAATGGTGGGCTGCCTCTACCACCGCGAAACATGCTGTGTCGGGGGAGGGAGAGCAGAAAATCCCATCCATGGGTTTCAGGGACTAATTGTGTCATAACTCCAAGGACTGCCTGTATTTCCAAAGCCTGCAGTGTAACTTCTTGCCGGGGCTGAACCGGCTCAGTGCATATTTTCCTGATAAATTAACTGAATCATTCAGAGGTTTGTGTTAATGAGGAATTTACTATCACCTCCACCCTTGTTAAGCTATTTCAAAAGCACATTCCAGCTGTACAACTCATTTTAGAAACAACTAGAGTAGGTTCCTTCATGCTTTAGCAGTTTATTAGCCCTGTTTTCCTAAATCTTTTCTGACATATTTCTTTACTGGGGGGAGAGCTGTGTGCTCATCCACACGCAGCATGTTAGTGCTGGGTGGGTAATTTTAACTATTGGCAATGATGTGAAACAGGCTACGTTTGATCAGCCATCCATTATATCACTCCACTTCATTTTCCTTCCCATTACCTTCACATGTTTCCTCAACCACATTTTCATCAGGATTGCTGTTTAGGCCATTGAATGCCAAATGCAAACAGGCAGACACTATGCCCAATTATACCTGCAAATTGCAACTAGAAGACTAAAGTGATGCATCTGACAACTGTAACAGCTGGACCTTGGGTGTCAATAAAATGGCTGAGGTGTCCCTCTCAGTATTCAGTTACTGACCTCTGGTTATTCAGGTGAGAAATAGATAGCCAGCATTTAAAAATCCTTCATGTTATTTTTATTTTCTTGAAAAGTTTATACGATCATTAAAAACTGACAGATACAGCATGTTCTCCATCAAGAGAGTTGAAGATAAAGGGTGTACACTTTTATCTGAGTCAGGGTGGGGGTAAAAGACTACATATGGTTTATGGTGCTGATTGCTTTACCCATAATGTGCAGCAGAATAATAAACATTTGTCTGTCTTTAAAGCTTATTGATTTATTTATTTAAGAATTTGAGTAAGGCTGAAAAAAAACATGCTGTCGAAGCTTTTCACCTTGCACTCATCAGAACAGACACGAGAATACCAAATTTCAAAGGGAACAATAATTTATACTGCATGAGAAAAGGGTGCCAGGCATGTAGGTTGCATGTCCCAAAGACTATTTGATTGTTTCAAACAGCATGCCCCTTCGTCTGTTTGCAACAGGCAGAGTACTGACCATACTCAGTCAACCCAAACCTGCAAAGCTCAGCACATAATGTCCAAAGTTAGATGTGATTCTGCACTTGGACAACACTTACTGAACAATCCCGAGTGTGCTATGAAATACACTAACAACCAATTTAAGATTATCAGTAGATCTCAAATGTGCTTAATTATGCTTGCTAGAAGCTACATATATTCATATGCAAGGCCCTGTCCTCTGCAAGAAGAAAGAATATGTCCAGACATTGTGCCTTATTCAATTTAACAAAAGCATAGGGGATAACTGTTCCCTGTTGCATTCTCCACACTATTCAGAATCAAATTGAATTTAAACAAAATCTTGAGGGACAGTTGTTCCCTGGTGCATTCTCCATGGCAAAACCTTAACCAATCAGAATCCACTTGTCAACCATTAGAAAGTTGGGTCACATACATAAAAATTGGGGCTTTATTGCCCAATTATTATCCTTATTAAATGTAATCCCCTGAAAAAGGTGTTTGTCTGGATGAAAAGCACACAGGGTGACAATCCTAGAAGGAATATAGACACCCAACCATGGAGGCACTATTACCTCTGGGTTAAAGAGTTGTGAGTTTAAGCCTCAAAAGCCTGAAGACAAAAGCTAGGCTGACAATTTGGTGCACTTTCATATTTGCCTTTTGAATGAGGCATAAAACACTCTCAAGAGGATATAAACGATCCTGTGGCACTTGTCAAAGAGCACAAAATTCTCATGTCCCAGCCAACATTTATTCCACTATCAACACCACTAAAACAGATTCTCTGATCATTTATTTCATTGCTGTTTCTGCATCTATAATATGTGTAAATGGATTATCCATTACACCACTGTCTTCACTTCAAAAGCCGTTAATTATCTGTGAAGCACTGTAGAATGTCTCGAGGATGTTAAAGACACCTTCTTAAATTTGTTTTTAATGTGAAAATATTCATTCTTTTCCCATCTATGTGGTGTAACTGGAGCCAATACAAACCAAGTCAAATGCATTCAGGTAATTAGTCAGGACACTCATTAGTGGACACAAAATTTGAATGCATAGTTCTCACTATTTAGGGTACTGAGCAGTGTTCGAAATACAACCATACCATGAGTGCACACTTGAATTCCACCGAATTGCAAATTGATGTAATGCTGATTTGACACATGTGCTGCTAATGCTGTCCCATAATCATGCAAGCAGAAAAGCCCCTCCTCCCTCCCATCTCCCACCAGTGCTATTTAAAGGGATCATCAACTACTTACAGATTAGTTCCAGGTTGATTCCTACTGACTGCTGCTATAATGCTCCAAGTGTATAGCGCTGTCAAGAGTTCTTTAACATGTCTTATATCAATGAGGTGACATGTGTTGAAGGATTTTGTCCTGACTTCAAGGCTTTTGCACAAGCCAGTTTCATCCAGATACGAATGCATTAGTTCCCATAGTTGTCAACACCACACTTCTGTACCGCAGTGCAACCCAGATTGTGTATCAGTGACATATAAGAGCGTGAGAGAAATATCTGCAGTGCTTCTGAAACAACTTCCAGTTCCCTGGCCCAAACTGCCTCCTCTTCACCATGGATGTCCAATCCCTCTACACCTCCATTCCTGCATGGGTCCCAGTTGTGCCTGTCTCTTTATGGGTCGTGTGGAACATTCCTTGTTCCAGTCCTACTCCACCCCCTCCCATAACTCCTTTACTGGTATATCGACGACTATTTTGGTGCCACTTCATGCTCTCGTCTGGACCTGGAAAAATTTATCAATTTTGCTTCCAATTTCCACCCCTGAATCACCTTCACATGGCCCATCTCTGACACTTCCCTTCCTTAACCTCTCTGTCTCCATTTCTGGTGATAAACTTTCCACCAGTCTCCATTACAAACCCACCGACTCCCACAACTATCTTGACTACAGCTCTTCACACCCCACATCCTGTAAGGACTCCATCCCATTCTCTCAGTCCCTTCACCTCCGCTACATCTGTTCTGATGATGCCACTTTCCAAAATAGCGCTGCCAATATGTCTTCCTTCTTCCTCAATCGTGGTTTTCCACCCACTGTGGTGACAGGGCTCTGAACCGCGTCCAACCCATCCCCCGGACGACTGCTCTCACCGTCTCCTCTTCCTCCCAGAACCAGGATAGGGTCCTCCTTGTGCTCACTTTTCACCCAACCAGTCTCCACATTCAAAGGATCATCCTCCGCCATTTCCACCAACTCCAGCACGATGGCATCACTCAACACATCTCCCACCAGCAACCCCCCCCCCCCCCCCCGCCCCCTCCCCCTCCCCCCCACTACCCCCCTCCCTGGCAGCCTTCCAAAGGGACTGTTCTTTCTGGGACACCCTGATCCACTCCACCATCACACCCAACACCTCACCCCTTGTCCACGGCCCCTTCCCATGCAATTGTAGAAGGTACAACAACTGCCCCTTTACCTCCTCCCTGCTCACTGTCCCAGGTCCTAAACACCCCTTTCAGATGAAGCAGTGCTTCAGGTGCACTTTCAATCTGGTCTATTGCATTCGCTGCTCCCAATACGGTCTACTCTACATCGGAGAGACCAAACGCAGACTGGGTGACCGCTTTGCTGAACACCTTCAGTCCATCCACAAGCAGGACCCTGACCTTCATGTCATTTGCCACTTCAACACACACCCAGCTCTCCCATCCACATGTCCGTCCTTGGTCTTTTGCAATGTTCTAGCGAACCCCAACATAAACTGGAGGAACAGCATCTCATTTTCTAATTGGGCACTTTACAGCCTTCTGGACTGATCATTGAGTTCAACAACTTCAGAGCATGAACTCTCCCCTCCACCTTCACCCCATTTCCAAGTACTTTATTTCATTCTGTTTCTTATTTTCATCTCATTCATCCATTTTTATCATCCTTTTTTCTCAACTAAATTTTTCCACTTCTCCATTCCCACTCTCCTACTTGCCCCCCTCACCCTCACTCCCTCCCCTTTCTTCAGGGCAACTGTACCTCTTACCATCTGTACCTCTGTTCTGCCATTCACACATTCTGATCACTTAATGGACACTCTTAGCACCTCTCTCAACCTTCTTCATCCTCACTTACATTCCCTTTGTCCTATTATAGCCCCCCCACTCCCCACCCCCCTGATCCACCCAGCCTCATAATATAAATCTTTTCTGATTTTTTTTGCCTTTAGTTCTGATGAAGGGTCATCCAGACTCAGAACCTTGGCTCTATTCTCTCTCCACAGTTGCTGTCAGACCTGCCGAGATTTTTCAGCATTTTCTGTGTTTGCGCTGTGTGGACACTGCGTCCGTTCGGCTGAGAAACAGCTCCCCCGCCAGGTCCTGTTTTCTCAACATTCAAATAGTCAACATTCCAGGGGAGGACAAAGAAAATGTTTCAAAGACACACTCTGAAGGTCTTCTTGAAACATGCAGCATCTACATTAATGACTGGGAGGAGCTTGCTAACACTGTTCAAAATGGTGACATCTTGGTTCATTAAGTTGCATCATGCTTTGAGTGAAAATGCCTTAATGATGGGGCAGAGCCGAGACAGGGAAAGAAAGATAATGAACCAAGTCCTGCACTCCAGATCCCAATATCGTCTGGAACGTCCTGCCCAATGTGCACAAAGATCTGCGGGTCAAGAATCGGTCTGTTCAGTCACCTGATGACCCATGGCAGAAGCTTATAGCCCAGAGTGGATGCCAACCTCGAATTGAAGGACAGCTAATGATGACAAGCCATTCCATTTGGAATGCAACATGACTTGTTGAATGAACAGAGGCAACGCAGAGTGGGACAGATTCCTGGAAGAGGGAGGGAAAGGAAGAGGAGAAGCCTTCATTGCATGAATTCAACTCTTTTTTTGATATTTGGACCAAGGGTGTAATGACGTCTGGTGCCAAATGGCCTTGATGGAACCCAAACTGAGCACCAGTGAGCAGGTTGTTGCCGAATAAATGCTGCTTATCCACACTGTTGAGAGCACCTTCCATCGCTCTGCTGATGACCGAGAGTAGGCTGATGGGCTATATTGAATTTTTCATGTAGAGGGAACATACCTGGGCAATTTTGCACATTGTCAGGAAGATGCCAGTGTTGTAGCTGTACAGAAACAGCTTGGCTAAGGGTATGACTAGTACTCAACAGAGTGGGTGTCAAAATTTGCCATCATGAAAGCACAGCCTTTGGATAAGATGCTCTGTTGGAGAGGCAGTGCAGAATCGATGGGCTGAATGGCCTCCTTCTGAACGGTAGGGATTCTATGGTTTTATGATTCTTCACTTACAACTGTTGCCATTTTACCACTGCCTGTCCAGGTTTCAGTATTTGAAAAGAGAAAGGTGCAAGGCTACGGTTGAGGTGAAGGGAGTTGAAATGTGCAAACTGTAAATCAGAAGAGACTGTAAGACAAGTGGGATGCCAGAAAGATGCTCAGGTATGAAGATACTGTCATCTTCTATCATTTCAGCCATGTCCCTGGCACAACCTCAGTGGTGACTGCTCCAATAATAGCCAGCACCATCTCCTCCGGGGGTAAGAGCATGGCCACATTCATCCTCCACCTCTGAGCTATCACTGCCCTCAGCTGAGGGGGGCAGGGGATCAATGAGTGCAATTAGTCAGTTTCCCTGCAAAATTGAAGGTTTTCCTGCAGTGTTCAATATGACCTTATTCTAGAATAACACTGAGCTGGAATGATAACTCAAACTGCACATTAAGATAGGAAGGAGGTAAGAGAATAACTTAACGTCTCAATTTGGTAACACTATGAAATCAGAAATTGATGTGGCCAGTGCTAGCTTAAAGCATTCTTTTGACATTCCTTTATGTGTCTTAATTAAGGGTGTTAACCGCTTAAGGGAGTATCAAGTAATTAAAATAATTAGGTTAATACCTTCATTAAAATAGCAGAAAGGTTTTATAGGGATATGAACATGTCATTGGGCTGAGACTTTAAACTGAGGCTTTGTCTGCTCTGTCGGGCGAACATTAAAGATTCCAAGGAAGGCACCATTTTGAAGAAGAGTAGGGGAGTTCTCCCTCATGTCCTGGACAATATTTATTCCTCAATTAACAACACAAAAACAGATTATCTGGTCACTATCATTTGTGGGAGCTTGCTGTGTACAAATTGGCTGCTGCATTTCCTCCATTACAGCAGTGTCTATACTTCAGAAAATTCTTCATGTGCTGTAAAACACACTGGGATGTTCTGAGGTTGTGACAAGTGCTATACAAATGCAGTTTCTCTTTTTCTGTTAATGTTATCACTTTACATATGCCTTCAGTTTATGTTCCAAGTTGTTAGTGAATTACCAGCCATACTTTTCAATTGTCGAAAATGACATTAAATTAATATTAAGCCTGACAACATACAGCTCAATTTATAGAGCACTGATCTTCCTCATAAAATGTATGGCAAACCATTTTTACAAAGTTGACCAAATAGATGATGCAAAACGAAACAGCATTATATTCAATCATTCACTGCATTACTTTTGATGAAGGTTACACCTGGGCCGGAATTCTTCGGCCGTTCATACCGGCAGGATTCTCCAGTCCCGCCAGCAGTGCACTCCCGCCTGTGGGTTTCCCGCTAGCATGGGGTGATGTCAATGGGAATTCCCATTGACAGCGGTGAGACCTGAGAATCCCGCCACCAACAAACAACGCGCCACCTCCCGCCGGCGGGAAACATGTGGCTGGGAGGCTGGAGAATCTCATGCCTGATCTCTTTGATTAGACTTCCCTATAAACAGTGAAATCTTTGATGCAGCCTTTTTGCTTTTGAAGACAGAGCCCTTTAAATGCTTTCCCAGAGTGTGATTTTTATTCTGAATTAAAGAAATTTCATTGAAAATAAACATGCTGTTGAAGCTTTTCATTCTGTACTCATCAGGACAGAATCACAAAAGTACCAAATCTCAAAGGGAACAACAATTAATACTACATGAGAAGAGGGTGCTGATTCATTGGAAAGTTACTTTTTATTCATTTATGGGATGTGAGCATCACTGGCTAGGCCAGCATTTATTGCCCATCCCTGGAGAAAGTGGTGGTGAGCTGCCTTCTTGAACCACTGCAGTCTATATGGTGTAGGTACACTCAGAGTGCTGTTAGGGAGGGTGTTCCAGGATTTTGACCAAGCGACAGTTCATTTCCAAGTTAGTGTGGTGAATGTCTTGGAGGGGAACTTCCACCTGGTGTTGTTCCCATGTGTCTCCTGCCCTTGTCCTTCTAGACAGTTGCAGTTGTGGGTTTTTAAGGTGCTGTCTAAGGAACCTTGGTGAGTTTCTGCAGTGCATCTTGTAGCTGATGCATACAGTGAATCAGTAGTGGAGGGAGGGAATACTTGTGGAAGGGGTGGCAATCAAGCGGGCAGCTTTGTCCAGGATGGTGTCAAGTTTCTTGTTGGAGCTGCACTCATCCAGGCAAGTGGAGAATATTCCATCACACTCCTGATTTGTGCCTTGTAAATGACGGACAGGCTTTGGGGAATCAGGAGGTGAGTTATACACCACAGGATTCCTAGCCTCTGACCTGCTCTTGTAGGCACAATGACCTTCTTGTTGAAGATGGTTATTGACTGATACTTGTGTGGTGTGAATGTTATTTGTCACTTGTCAGCCCAAGCCTGGATATTGTGCAGCATCAGGAGCTGAGTGAACCCAAACTGAGTGTCAGTGAGCAAGTTATTGCTCAGCAAGTGCCACTTGAAAGCACTGTTGATGATCTCTTCAATCACTTTACTGATGACCGGCTCTACAATCTACTCTAGTAGACTGATGGGGCAGTAATTGGCTGGGTAGGATTTGTCCTGTTTCTTGTGTACAGGACATACCTGGGCAATCTCCCATATTGCCAGATAGATGCATGTGCTGTAGCTGTACTGGAACAGCTTGGCTAGGGGCATGGCAAGTTCTGGAACACAAGTCTTCAGTATTACTGCTGGAATATTGTCAGGGTCAACTGCCTTTGCAGTATCCAGTGCCTTCAGCCATTTCTTTATGTCATGTGGAGTGAATCAAATTGGCTGAAAACTGGCATGTGTGATGCTGGGGACGTCCACAGGAGGCTGAGATGGATCATCCACTTGGCAATTCTAGCAGAAGATTGTAGTAAAAACCTCGGCCTTATCTTTTTCACCCCCCACTTCCATTCCACATCCTTGATATTTGTGGAGCCTCCTCCTCCAGTGATTTATTTCATTGTCCACCACATTTAATGACTGGATTTAGCAGGGCTGAACAGCTTAGCTTTGATCTGTGGTAGCACAGTGGTTAGCACTGCTGCTTCACAGCGCCAGGGACCTGGGGTCGATTCCCGGCTTGAGTCACTGTCTGTGTGGAGTTTGCACGTTCTCCCCGTGTCTGCATGGGTTTCCTCCGGACACTCCGATTTCCTCCCACATTCCGAAAGATATGCTGGTTAGGTGCATTGACCCGAACAGGCGCTGGACTGTGGTGACTAGGGGAATTTCACAGTAGCTTCATTGCAGTGTTAATGGAATCCTTACTTGTGACTAATAAATAAACTTTACTTTAACTTTCTGTCTATTACTTGTTGCTTATGTTGTTTGGCACACAAGTTACCCTGTGTTGTAACTTCCAGGTTGACATCTCATTTTTAGGTGTGCCTAATGTTGCTCCTTGTATGCCCTCCTGCACTCTTCATTGAATATGGGTTGATCCCCTGACTTGGTGGTAATAGTTGAGTGGGGGATATGACCAACCATGAGGTTACAGATTTTGGTTGAGTATACTGATGGGCCACAACACCTCATGAATACCCAATCTAAAGTTGCTCAATCTGTTTGAAGTCTATCCCATTTAGCATGATGGTATTCTGATAGTTAGAGGTGATTCTGCGGTGAATGCCCAGGTAACCGTTAACTGTGGCTCATTTCCATGTGCTAGAAGCTACATATATTCACACACACGGCCCTATCCTTTGCATTCAGAAAGAATATGTCCATGCATTGCACCTTTTTCAACTAAACAAGAGCTTGGAGGGGGCAGCCATTCCCTCGTTCATTCCCCTTGGTAATACCTTCAGAGTCAACTCGCCTGGTTTGAATTTCAACGAAAGCTTGGCAGTTAACAGTTGCCTGGCGCATTCCTCATGGTAACACCTCTACCAATCAGAGTCCACTTGCCAATCAATCAGCTCTTCACATATGGTATAAATTGTTGTTCCCTTTGAGATTTGGTACTCTTGCTATTCTGTCCTGGTGAGCGTAAGATGGGATGCTTTGACAACATGTCTCTTACTTCACCAAACTCAAGTCTGTACTACCAAGTGATTGTAATTTTATAAACTCATGTTCACACTCTGAAGTTGCTATGTCAAAATAGTAAAGGTACCCCTTAAAGGTCAGAGTAAGTAACTCACCATCCATTTAGAACTGAGGTGTGCTTTTTAGTGGAACTGGACATCAATAGAATCAGACAGCACAGAAGGAGTGTATCCCTTCCTAAGTGAAAGAGGATATCACCGAAAAGTAACCTGAATCTTGCTTGAGCTTTGAGGTCTGGCACTGCTAATTAAAAGGCTATTTTGGTGCTTGACTGAGGTCAGTTCAGGTTTATGCTAATTAGGACGTGATAGGGATGTAAATCATGGACGATTAAAACACATGAGTTTAGACTTCGTGGCAAGAACATTTTATTCAAATAGATAATAAAACTTCGGCAGAGAACAGGAAAGGCTGGGATCAGACAGAGCTTCCTCTTACACGACCATATACAAATCAGGTCATGAGGTAAACATGAATCAATGCAAAAAGGGCCAACATTTAAAACACAAACTTGTCTGTTCTCTCCATAGATGATGCTTGACTTGATTTTGGGGGGATTTTTGTGTCAGGGTTGCAACATGTGCAGTTCTTCTTTTGCTTTTTGGTCAATTAAGTTTATTTGAGTGAAGAGGAAATTACAGAGACATGAACCCTTTGGGGTGATTTTAACTCTCTCGCCTGACCTTTACCAGGTGGAGAGGGGAGACAAGTAAAATGGAATGGCAGGTGCAGGAAGTTACAAAATTTGGAATCTATTGCCGTAATTTTTATTCCATCTATGAGGTTTCTACTGAAGAAATAGTAATCATTCAGATGGTGCAGTTGAGTAATGTCATTGACACTGCAATGTAACATTAACGTCACGCCTGGAGAGTCCTATGTTTTATGTAGCTCAGCAACAGAACAACAGAGTGAGACCCAGACTGGCTAAAAGAAGCTAAGGTAAGTTTTTATTTAAATTGCTTCTGTTGGAACTCCTTGTAAGCCAGGAAACACAGGAGTCCTTCCTCCAGGGCCCTGTAAAGAATCCTTGGGTTTCCCCATCTCCAACCATTCTTTGAATTCCCAACTCCTAGCTTCCCTCTAATCACCCTGGATTCCAGCCCCCACCCCAATCCCAGGTTGTCTCCAGATTTTTCCTCCTATTGGTTGTCAGGAACTGTTCCCAAAGGTCCCAGGTTGCGGTCTCTGCTGTCAAATTCCTGCTTCTGCCCTTCAGCTAGATTGTAAATTTGAATGGTTGATGGTTGTGACTCTGGGGACTTCTGTTTAAACAAGTCCTTACACAGGGAGGGCTTCCTGCTCCCTGGGGTCTCTGGATGCACTGCCCACTTTGGAGCTCACACAAACTGTTTTTGTCCTTTCAAAATTGGGGCCACAGACACCTTCATGTTTTTAATGCAGCAAAGGGCAAAGTTCAAAGAGCTAATCTAAATCATCAGGTAGTGCACTGATCTGTCACGGTTACATATATATGAATGAAACCAGCGTACTCCTGTTACAGTGGAATTTTCCAAGTCCCACAGAGATTGGTTTGGAAACTGGTCATGGAGCAAAATTTGAAATAGTTTTCTAGTTAGCTCTACTCTCTTTCCAAGCCCGTAGCAGAGTCAAAGTGCCACTGGATACCCACCCAGCAGCAGCTGGCAGCCAATTTGGACAATTAAGTGCTCTTTTCGGTTGATGCTGCCAGGACCTTCTCGGCATTGGATTGGTTCCACCATTGAGTTGGAAGGCTAACAGCAGCTTGGAGACAGCCTCTTGATGGTCACTGCGGTCCCTTCTCAGTGATCCATGATGGAGCCTCATGTCATAAACCTTCCTCTGGAAGGGTCTCCCCCACCACACTGATGGCCCTAAAGGATAGAGGCCTTTTGGATTTCACACATTTTATGTAGGCTTCATTTTGAGGCATTCTCACGTGCACCTACCTGCAGTGCCCACCTCAGCCAGTGGGGCTGCCATTCCTCCAGTACTAGGGGGCCTCCTACGGGGATTCCAATCTCGGGAACCTGACCACCATCCTTAATTGGAAGATGAACACAGAGGCGACTGTTAATTGCCCACCTCCAGGAAGGCCATACAGGTGGGTGGAATGCAAACACAATCAGGGCTGGGATCCAGAATTTGGTTCAATGCACAAGGAGTCTCTCAGGCCAGGGGATTCTGTCCTTGGTATACTAACTCTATAGACAGACCCAAACGGACAGTGGACAACAATGAACATGCTCTCCTGGATTGCACAATATCTTGGCCAAGTCAACAGGACAGTTTAACACCTCAGAGAAGTTTGGAGGGTCAGAGTTGATTTTCCACTTTTGATAGATATTCATTTGCTTAATGAATGGATTTGGCAAATTCAGAGCTAGATCATTAGCTGCTTTGTTATTGAGTTTTTTTATTCACGGGATGTGGGTGTCGTTGGCTGGGCCAACATTTGTTGCTTATCCCCAATTGCCCTTAAACTGAATGGCTTGCTAGACCATTCCAAAGAGCATTTAAGAGTCAACCACTCAGGAGGTCGCATGTTGCTCAGGAGTCACATGTCGGCCAGACCAGGTAAGGACGGCAAATTTCATTCCCTAAAGGACATTATTGAACCAGATGGGTTTTTAACAACAATTGACAATGGGTTAATGGTCATCATTAAACTTTTAGTTCCAGATTTTTATTGAATTCAAATTTCACCACCTGGCATTGCTAAGGGTCTCTGGATTACTAGTCCTGTGACAATACCACAGTGTATTTGATCTCACAATGAGAAAGGCAGGCTGCATGAGTTAAACCCCTGCTAACTGCAGGATGATAGGGACAAACATAGTGACTAAATTATTCCATGTTGCACGTTAAAGAAATAAAACACAGCTTAGACTATAAAAATACTGGGAGGGAATCACTGCCCTGCGCATTATTCCAAAGACTTTACTTTGGTGCCCTCACTGCTAATCCTTTATTTTTAATCCTTAACTGGACCTTAACCAGACTAACGTATACAGTATGTTGCATATCCTGTAATTCACTTATGGACAGGCATTGCTGAATCAGCTGATGGATTTATATTAAATTAGAATATGAGACAAAATCCATTTATGAGCAAGACAAAGCATAATGCCTACAATAACAAAAGGCAGAATCTAATCACTGTCAGAGACACAAGCACAAATTGCTGCTATTTTAATTCAGGCCATTCATTCAGTTTGAACTTTACACAATTTACAATTGTGTGATTGTTTAGATAAAATATTTAATTCGCTTCTATTATATTTGAGGAAAGTGTGGTTAACAAGATGCAAATCTCTGCATTATTACATCGTAGTGGCAAAGTCACTAATTTCATTTACCTCCTTGTTGCCTCCTGCCCCCCGCCACGACTTCCCACCTCTAGCCATTCTTCCTGCCCTTTCCTCTCTGAAGCGAGCTACTATTCCATTTATCCTGATCCTTCCTGTCAGTGCCAGTCCGAGCACTAAAGGCAGGGATTGGAGTCAGCAACTCTCACAAGAATACTTGATTTGGGAGAATTTACAGAATCTTGGACCAATAGTATAATTCTACTTTTCAAGTCAAAAGTAATTTCTCAACAAGGATTAATAGATATTTCAAATCTGATAATAAAATTAGTTGTAGGAATACAATAGACCTTTACAGCATTGAATTCCTTTCATTGTCCTTTAACACATGACAGTAATCTCAACCAGAACTTCACTCTGCATTCACAAGTCAAAATTGGTTCACTATTTTGTTCATTACTGCTGTATTTTTATTTCAATAATCAATTTTTATTTTTGAGTAAAGATTTTTCAAAAGGGATTGCAGTGGGGCAGCATAATTGCAAAACAATTAACCTGTCTTTCCCTCTTTTCAATGTTAGTCAATCTCCTGTACATGTTAAGTACTTTCTACTTTTAAAACTTTCTAACCTTTATAACCTAAATGGAGGTGTAAATATGGTTAACCTCTTTGTCAATTAGCAAAGAGAGGAATAACTAATTAACACATTCACCTATATTGTTCTTAGTTTTTATGTAAAGAGCCAGATAATAAACATTACACATTGCAATCCTGCAAATCAAAGCAAAGTGTATGGAAACATGTTTTCCAGGAAGACACAAGAGTCAAGATTCTCTGTCCTCAGTTGGGTTTGACTGTTTGTCTCTATCTAGGCTTTGTAATCTATTATACATTTGGTGATAATTAATCTTACTCCTCGCACTTTCAGTTGGACAAGTGCACGTTTTCCCCAAGGTTTCTGTACCAATGAAAAATGATTTCTACTACAAGTACGTAAACAAACTGCAAACGGATTCTATAACCAGAGACATAACCAGGCATAGCGTTCAATACGCTTGTGATTCAAATCATACATCACAAAATGACACTGCAGCGCAATACGAAGTATCAAAGTGTCATAATGTTTTTGATTTCACCAAAACTCATTACTAGCTGAAGCATGCTCACTATTTTATTTCTAAACCACAATTCTGCAGTGATAGAAATGCATTAAATAAAAGTAGTTAACACATTAAACCAAGAAACATCCTCATTACTTCAAAAACAATAGCTTCTCAATAAATATTCTTTCCATGAAAACATTTTTCCTGGATTTTAATTGACTTAATTCTGATTTAAGATTATTTTCCCTTGTGTTGCAAGGGGGAATATACTAGTGACAACCATGTTTGAATTGATAGATGATGGTCATGTGACAGGCCCACCCCCATTGTGTGTGTTAAACTTCAGTTTTCTCTGCAGTAAGAGGACAAGCAGCTGAGACCCTGAGAAAGGAGGTCTGAGTGAGGTCCCTTCTTCCTCCCTCTCTCGCCAACCTACCTTGCAAGCTTCGAACTCTGCTGACCGTGACCATCCAGGAACTTTTCAGCAGATGCAGAGCGATCTTGCAATCAGTTCAAACAATTCAGATCAAGTTTTATACACTTTCCTTGCCTGCTGTTCACACGGCATGGCGGAGAGGGCGGCACAATGGCACAGTGGTTAGCACTGCTGCCTCACAGCACCAGGGACCCGGGTTCGATTCCCGGCTTGGGTCACTGTATGTGTGGAGTTTGCACATTCTGCCCGTGTCTGCATGGGTTTCCTCCGGGTGCTCCGGTTTCCTCCCACAGTCCAAAAGACATGCTCATTTGGTGCATTGGCCATGCTAAGTTCTCCCTCAGTGTACCCGAACAGGCGCAGTAGTGTGGCAACCAGTGGATTTTCACAGTAACTTCTTTGCAGTATTAATGTAAGCCTACTTGTGACACTAATAAATAAGCTTAAAAAAACATCTATCACTATTCACACCTCCACTCAATAAGCATGATTACTGAGGACCCCTGATTCCTAACTGTCTCTGTGAAAATAGTGCAGTGATTTAAATCAGGACTTTTGCCGAAGCCTTGAACTCACTGAGGTACTTATCAGATGTTGGTTTGGTTGCCACTCACGTGTTTTTCTGCACTGTACAAAATGGGAGAGCGTGGTAACGAAGGTGGGATTTCCATGCTGCTTGTCAACCACTTTTTTTGCTGTCCCTCCAACCTCCCATCCCATTTCAGGGTGGAAATATTCCAGCCAAGTGTTTCTGCTTCAATTGTAGATTGCTTTAGTATTCATGATTGGAAAGCTTTCCATTTTGTGAAAGATAGGCATTCAGTCTGCCTTTGCCAAACCATTCAGTAGCGTGCATGTTACTTGCTTAAAGATATATCAGTATAGAGAACTAAAAAGCAGCCACAATCATGAATTGAGAAATTAGATTGGAACAGAACCAACAAGTACACAGCACGGCCTCCATTTCAGAATCTCCTGCCAAATGCAAGTGGGTAGCTTTGTAAATGGAGGATAAGATCAGCGAGAAATTATCTTGACTTGGAAGATCAAGGAGTAGAATCAGTTTGGGCAGAGATAAGAAACAACAAGGGAAAGAAGTCACTGGTGGGAGTACCTTATAGACCTTCTAACAGTAGCTGCACTGTATGACAGCGAATAACTCAAGAAATAATGGGAGGTTGTATGAAATGTACTGGGAAAATCATGTGTGACTTTAATCTTCATTTAGATTGAATAAATCAAGTTGGCAAAGGCAGCTTTGAGAATAAGTTAATTGTGCGTATTTAGAACAGTTTTTAAAACAATATATTGTTGAACCAACCAGGCTATCTTAGATTGGCCACTGTGTAATGAGATAGGATTAATTAATGATCTCATAGTAAAGGATCCTCAAGGGAAGATGGATCATATCATATTAGAAGTTCACGTTCTGTTTGAAAGTGTGAAATTTGGATTCAAAACACATGTCTTAAACTTAAATAAAGACAATTACAGAGGATGGCTAAAGTGGACTTGGGAAATTAATTAAGTCAGTAGTTAGTTGTAGACCTTTAAGGAGACATTTATAAGTCTCAACAAGGATATATTCCATGAGAAAGAAAGACTCTCTGAGAAGAACGAAATGTTTGTGGTTAATAAAGAAAGTTAAAAATAGTATCAAAATAAAAGAAGAGGCATATTATGTTGCGAAGATCAGTGGTCGGTCAAAAGATTGGAAAGAAATTAGAAATCAGCAAAGGATGACTAAGCAAAGTCGAGGGACAGAACAGTTTATGAGAAGAAACTAGTAAATATATAAGAACAAACAATAAGAACTTCTACCAATATACAACACTGAAACGAGTAGCTACGATTAATCCTTTAGAGGATAAGACTGGGAAATTAATAATGGAAAACAAGGAAATGGCAGAGGCTTTGAGCAAATATTTTGCATCTACCTTAATGGTAGGAGACACTAAAAGCATTCTAATAATAGCAGAAAAACAGGAAGCAAAAGGCAGGAATGAACTTAAAACAATCATTGTCACTAGAGAGAAAGCATCAAGATAAACCAATGGGAGTAAGGGCTGACAAATTCCCTGGACCTGATGGTTTTCATCCTAGGGTCTTACAGTAAGTGATTTCAGAGATAGTGGATGCCTTAAATGTTATCTTCCAAAATTCCACAGTGGATTGAAAAACCACAAATATATCACCTCCATTCAAGAAAGAAAGGTGACAGAAAGTAAGAAATTCCAGGGCAGTTAGCCTAACATCCCACAGAATCATAGAATTGGGGCTGGAGTGGGAGGGAGGGAACTCCACAGAAGTGGTAGCGATCAGGGAGGGAGGGAATTCTGCATGAGGGGCAATCGGCGGGGGGGGGGGGGGGGGGGAGTGTGGTGATGTCCATGGGGGGGGGGGGGGGGGGGGGTGGTGGTACGGGGGGGAGGTCCTGATGTCTGTGGAGGGGGAGGGGGGCTCAGGCAATCTCTCTCGTGGCACAGTGGGCGGTTGATCCACATCACTGCCTGCCTCTGGGTAACAACCCCAGCATTGGGACTATGGTGGGCACCCCCCAATTTATCTTTCCCCTATTTTACCAACCCAAAACCCACCATCACACCCACATCTGTTCCCACATCTGTTCCCACCTCCCAAATTTCAAGCCAAAGTGACTGAACAGGGATGTGAGAAAATGTAAATTTAACCTCTTTGGTAGAATAGAAAAGCAAAATATTATTTAAATCAAGGGAGGCTACTAGAATGCTGCAGCATGGCAGGATCTGTGTGTCCTTGTACATGAAACACAAATGTGAGCATGCATGTTCAGTTAATAATGAGAAAGGCAAATGGAATGTTGGCCTTTTTTACAATGGGGGATGGATTATGAAAGTACAGAAGTCTTGCTACAACTGTACATGGCGCTGCTGAGACCACACCGAGAACACTGTGTACAGTTCTGGTCTCCTCATTTAATGAGGGATATACTTGTATTGGAGGCAGTTCAGGAAAGGTTCATCAGGCTGATTCCTGGCATGAAGGGGCTGTTTTCTGAGGAAAGGTTGAGCAAGGTCTATACTTCCTTGATGGAGTTTAGAAGAACGTGAAGTGATCTTATGGAAACATTTAAGATTCTGAGGGGCTTAACAGTTTGAAGTTTATTTATTAGTGTCACAAGTAGGTTTACATTAACACTGCAATGAAGTTACTGTGAAAATCCTCTAGTCGCCACACTCCAGCACCTGTTCGGGAACACTGAGGAAGAATTTAGCACCTAACCAGAGTCGATATTGAGAAGATGCTCCATCTCATGGGGGAATCTAGAATTAAAGGACAGAGTTCCAGATTAAGGAGTCGCTCATTTAAAGCAAAGATGAGGAGGAACTTTGCTCAGAGGTTTCTGAATCTTCAGAATTCTTTACCCCAGAGAACAATGGAGGATGGGTCATTGAATATATTTAAAGGCAAGATGGACGGATTTTTGAAATGTTGAGTTAGAGGGAGGAAAGCAGAGTTAAGGCCAAGATCAGATCAGCCATGGTCTTATTGAATGGTGCAACAGGCTTGAGAGGTTGAATGGTCTACACCTGCTCCTATTTATGTTCTTATGCTCCAACTCACAGACTAGTGATCCAGAGGCCCAGACTAGTGCTGTAGGGAGATGGGTTCAAATCCCACCACAGCAGCTGGTAGAAATTCAATTCAGTTGATAAATCTGGAATATTTAGCTAGTCTCAGTAATCACGACTATGTTAACTATCATTGATTGTTGTAAAACCTATGTGGTTCACTTCCTTTCAGGATGGAAATTTGTGGTTCTTACCTGCCTGGCCTGATCCTGGAGACTCTGGATCCATTGCAATGTGGTTGACTCTTACCTGCCCTCTGAAATAGCTGAGCAAACCATTCAGTTCAAGGGCAATTAGTGATAGGCAACATACGCTGGTCTTGCCAGTGATATCCACATCCGTGAAAGAATAAAGGGGGGAACGAACTCCAACTGTTCCTGTATTATTGCCGTTACTTTCTCTCCTTTCATTTGTGGTAAATAACTGGTGCCTATACATTACTGATCACGCAAGTGCCTCACTGCCATCATCCTGGAAGAAGAAGTTTAACCCCCAAATATATTTGAATAGTAATACCAAAGTTTTAAAATCTCATTTATAATTTTAATACAAAATCGTCCAGGACAGTCCTTGACAGAGAATGCGGATTATTGTGCTTAGGTACAAGTCAGTTTTAAAAAAGATTGTAAACTGTACTAGACTGAGAGGATGCAAAGAACATGCAAATGTTCTGGATCTTCCATTTGCATAAGTGCTCACAGATCCGGTTACAATTTTGGGTAGGTGCCAAGAGTACAGTATTTGTAAGAATGCAAAATTCAGTGTGCCTGAAATTTAAACACATGCAGAATATTCCATAGTATGATAGTATGATAGTATGACAAGCTGGTGTTTATGCTGCAAATGAGCCTTCCTACATCCTTCTAACCCACCAACATATTCTTCTTGTCCTTTCTACATGTGTTTCTATGTTATTTGCCTCAACTACTTCCTGTTATAGTGAGTTGCACATTCTAACTATTCCCTAGAACAAAGAACAGTACGGCACAGGAACAGGCCCTTCGGCCCTCCTGCGCCGATCATGATGCCTGCCTAAACTAAAACTGTATGCACTTAGAGTCTGTATTCTTCCATTCCCATCCTATTCATGTATTCGTCTAGTTGCCCCTTAAATGCCGTTATTGTACCTGCTCCCAACACCTCCCCGGGCAGCGCGTTCTAGACATTCACCACCCTCTGTGTAAAAAATGTGCCTCGCACATCTCCTCTAAACTTATCCCCATGCACCTTAAACCTATGTCCCCTCGTACTTGACTTTTCTACCCTAGGAAAGAGCATCTGACTATCCCCTCTGTCCATGCCATTCATAATCTTGTAAACTTCTATCAGGTCACCCCTCAACCTCCATTGTCCTCTCCTCATAGCTAATATCGTCCAGACCAGGCAACATCCTGGTAAACCTCTTTCGTCCCCTCAGCAACGCATCCACATCCTTCTGGTAGTGTGGCGACCAGAATTGTACACAATATTCTAAATGAGGCCTAACTAAGGTTCTGTATAGCTGCAGCATGACCTGCCAATTTTTATACTCAATGCCCCGATCTATGAAGGCAAGCATGCCGTATAACCTCTTGACTACCTTATCCACCTGAGTGACCAGTTTCAGTGATCGGTGGACACGTACGCACAGATCTTTCTGCCTGTCAATACTCCGAAAGCTTCTACCATTTACTGTATAATTCCTACATGCATTGGACCTTCCAAAATGCATTATCTCACACTTGTCCGGGTTAAACTCCATCTGCCATTTCTCCGCCCAAGTCTCCACCTGGTGTATGTCTTGCTGTATCCTCTGACAATCCTCGTCACTATCCGCAACACCACCAATTTTTGTGTCATCTGCGAACTTGCTAATCAGACTAGCTACATTTTCCTCCAAAACATTTACATTTACATGTACTACGAACAACAAAGGTCCCAGAACTGATCCCTGTGGAACACTGCTAGTCACAGCCTTCCATTAAGCAAAGTACCCCTCTACTGCTACCCTCTGCCTTCTATGGCCAAGCCTGTTCTGTATCCAAGACATGAGGACGGCCTAAACCGGGATGTTGGATTTATGTCACATTATCAGTAACCCCCACAGCTTTCCCTCTGGTCTTGCAGAATCTCACTAGCTGTTCTGTCTGGAGACAATACACATCTCTTTAACCTGTGTTGAATGCTCCCTCCACCCACATTGTCTGTACCTTTAAGACCTGGCTGGCTGTAGAGATTCGCATTCTAATTAGTATTCTGTAACTTGATTTCTGTGTCTGTGCACTGTTTGAGAGCACATTTCCACTCCATCTGACGAAGGAGCAGTGCTCCGAAAGCTTATGGTATTTGCTACCAAATAAACCTGTTGGACTTTAACCTGGTGTTGTGAGACTTCTTATTGTATCCACCTTGCCAGCTCTCCTCTGATCCCGTGTGACTTCACCTTTCGTACCAGTCTACCATGAGGTACCTTGTCAAAGGCATTACTGAAAGTGAAGAGGTTTCTCATCAACTCCCTATTATATTTATTGGTGACTATCTTGTATTTTTGGCTGCTCATTCTGGTCACCCCTGAAAGAGGAAACATCAAGGAACAAGTTTGAACCTATTCCTGGAGGCTTTGTCACATGACCTCCCATCTCCAATTGTCCTGCACAGTCAAATAATCTTCCTTTCCATTTTAAACATTTCTATAACTAATAAAACAAATGTAAGAATATTTCTTATTCATTCATGGGATGTGAGCATCACATCAGCGTTTGTTGTCCTTGCCTTGTTGCCCTTGACAAGGTTTGGGTGAATTACCTTCTTGAATGCTGCTGACAATGTAGTGTCAGTACACCCACAGTCCCACAGTGCTGTTCAGAAGGGAGTTCCAGGATTTTGGCTCAGCGACAGTGAAGGAACAGCAATTTAGTTCCAGGTCAGGATGGTTTGTGACTTGGAGGATAGCTTGCAGGTGAGCCTGCTGCCCTTGTCTGTCTAGGTGGTAGTGTTTGTAAGTTTGGAAGGTGCTGTTGAAGGTGACTTAGTGAGTTCCTGCTATGTATAATGTAAATGGTACACTGCTGCCACTGGACATTGATGGTGGAGGGAGTGAATTTTGAATTGGCATGGGGTGCCAATCAAGCGGACTGTTCTGTCCTGGATGGTGTCAAGCTTCTTGAGTGTTGTTGGAGCTGCACCCATCCATGTAAATGGAGAGATTTCCATCACACTCCTGACTTGTGCCTTGTAGATGCTAGACCAAGTCTGGTGAGTCAGGAAGTGAATTGCTCTCCCCAGAATTCCCAGCCTCTGACGTGCTCTTGTAGCCACAGAATTTATATGGCTTTCCCAAATCAGTTTCTAACCCGCAGATATGGCAGTGACTGATTCAATGCTGATAATATCATTGAACATCAAGAGGCGATATTTAAAATCTTTCTTATTGGGGATTGCCATTGCTGGCATTTTGTGTCATGACTATTACTCCCTCCAAGCCACTCACCATCCTGACTTTGAACTATATTGTCATTCCTTCACTGAGACCTCAGAGGCCTCCTCCATTTTGAGATACCCTCACATTCTCAGACATGCCTCAGCAGCCTCACATCACCCTGGTATGTCTTCTTTCAGATTCAGGCCTTGCCACTGGGAACATGTGTAGATTGTTGTAGATGCACACACTGTCGGGTAAGCGGGATGGATCAATTTTATTGCCTTGGCCATCTGGGATTGGACCAGTAGCAATCCAAGAATCAGGGCATTGAACTTACCACATCACTCCTACTCTCATTCCATCCACCATCATTTTGAACCAATTCAGAAAAAGGGCATTCTGCATCATGCATTATGAGATAGGTGCCTTATTAAGTCATGTAAATCAAACTTCTACAGCATATATTGGATCCCAATACAATATTTAGGTTTCAATGGACAAAGGAGCCACAGTAAGCCACTTTGGAAACTGCCTAGGTACATTTCCAGAGTAACGTCTGTATGAAGATGAGAAGTATGCGTGTTCTTCTAGGCTGCAGATATAGGACCTAGTGGTAATGTTAAAGGCATTGTAATCCAATGGTCTGGAATAATGGTCCAGACATATGGGCCATTATTTTACAACCTCGCTTGTGTGAGGCTCGTAAAATCTCGCCCAAGGCCAAAGGGGAATTCCATTTTGCGAGCTGTGCCCGCCCCGATTCCGGGGGCGGGCATGGCGGTAAAATTCCAGCTATGATCTTAAATCCCACCACAGCAGCTGAGGGAATTTAAACTCAATTAATAAATCTGGAATACAACGGTAGCCTATTCGTAATGATTGTGAAACTCCTGGATTGTCAAAGAAACCAGTTGATTCACAAATGTTCATCAGTTGAAGGAATCTGCTATCCTTAACCATTCTGGCTTAAGTGTGACTCCAAACCAACAGAAATGTGGTTGACTGTTAACTGCCCTCTGACAGCCACTCAGTTCAAGGGCAATTAGTGATGGGCAATAGATATTGCATTGCCTGTGATAATCACGTCCCAAAAATAAATAATAATAATAAAAACTTCTAACCCCACTGCCAGCCTTTTCATTGCTCCTCCACCATAGAATTACCTTTACCCTTTGTCAGTTACTTCGAACCCTGATCTAGAGATAAAATAGATTTTTCACGTTTCCCTGTCACCCTCCCCATGAGCAGCCCTCACTACTCATTAAGCAAATGCAAATGAGGCACAGTTATCAAAACTGCCCATCACCCAACGATTACCAATTGTGAAAATTAGCCTCAGTGTCTCATACAGATTGTCTTGTCTGGCAACAGGTCCTCCTCATCTTCTTCCTAACATTTCCGATAACACTCTGGCTCTTGAAGAATGTTTGTGCAAAGAATGGTTCAAATTCATCATTTTATCAAATTTCTGTTCCCCAGTCAGAGTACATTTACATTGGTTTGCTGGCTCCTAGGCAGCTAATGAATGGCTCTCAAGTTAAAAATCCTGAAGCTGCTGATGATCCAATTGTAGGTGTGCACTAACTGAGCGGAAGGGAGTCAGAACAAAATGTTAGCAAAGGTAACTATCCAGTTTATTCAGCTATAATGAGCAGTACAGCTAGTTCCTAAACCCTAAGCCTGTGAGAAGCTTATAAAAACTAATGCCACTCTCTAACAGAGCATGTGTTATATTACTAAATCTAACAAAAATGTTTGTGTTTGATCTGAATTTTCCATCCCCATCTGTAAACAGGTCTATCCTTACTTTCCATTTGGCTCCATTACAAGAAACAAGACCACATTGCATAACAGACCCATTTATCCCCTTCAAATTCCATAAATACTTGTGATTACCCTGGAAGCAATTTTATTAAACTTTGGATAAACTTTCAAAATGGGTAGAAAATAATAAAGACTAAACAGAAATATTGAATACATTGCGCTTTTAATACATTCACCCTTCTGTCTGGATCTTTCCTTTAGAAGCCAAATATATAATTTTGACAATGTGTTTAGTGTTGTTGGATAAATTCTAAAAATAAATGGAACTTAATTCATTGTTGTTAAAAAGGGCATTTTTGTAAATAAATGAAGCTTTATTCAACATGTTTTTGTCTTAAATTACCCAAGCATTATTTAAACAGAGCAATATGAAGTGTTATTAATGTATCAAAAATAAAACCAATATTGCACTAATATCCATGTGTAACATAGCTGTTTAGTCATTAATATGAAACCCATTATTTTTAACTTTACAAGAATAACTAATTCCCAGTGATAAATGCATAAATGAACTGTGGTGGACTTTTATTATATTAAATATCTCAATATGTAGAAGTTTAGTATTGCTTTGCTACTTTTGTTTCATTTTAGTTTGATATATATTAAAATTAAACCTTGATTCATCTAATTAATTTTGTGGCTCCATTCATCGACATGTGCCTGTGTCTAATTAATTTAAAATTAATCTTCAATGTCTACATGAAACCTGATACTTTTAATTTCACAAAATTAACTAAATCCCTAGATTTTGTGACGGTCATTCAGCAGCATTCACCTCCATTTATTTCATATAAAGTGTACTCGATATGTCAAGGTCCACCTACATTTAATTAAACACTTTCCTGGAATCTCCAACTCTTCTCTGGTCTTCTTGTTCTGTCCTTCTGCTCATACACATTAACCACAATGGTCAAAATGTATTGCTAAACCGGTCTTAAAACCTCAGTAAGACTACGTTTGGAGTATTGTGTGCAGTTTTGAGCTCCATACTATTGGAAGGCTGTTCAGACAATGGAGAGAGCTTAGGAGGCATAGTATAAGATTAAATGTAGGTTTAAATTTAGATGTAGATTTAGGACATAGAATAGAAGGAAATGCCAATGAAGCTGATCAGAAAACATCTCAAAATGGAGACACCCTCAGAGAGGTAAATAAATTAATATTTTAGAGGTAGTCTGATGGCAGGCCCGGCAGAATGGAGGGGAAAGCTCCCAGCGGAGATCTTTGGGACTCTAGAGCAGCCTTTTCTATGGTCCTATCAGTGGGACATGGAGCCTCCAGCTCTGATTGTCCCCCAGCCTGTCGCAGAGAGGCTGCCTCTTGAGCCACCTGCAAAATGCTGGTGAGCGCGATAAAAATCATCCCTAATTACAGCCTTAATTATTTAAGGTGACTGCCAGCTTCTTTGGAACGGGCAATTGATTCACATCTGAACTCCCCACTGCCTGGAAACATCTCCAGCAGCAGGAAGGTATTGGGAAGTAGCATTCTCCTCCACTCCAACCCCATCTTCATGGGCTGAAAAATTTCAGCCTTTAGTTTTAGCCTGAGTTCACATCCCCTGAGTTCGCACTGTTAAGAGCTGTGGTTAGTTACTGAAGGGCCAGGTCTGATTAGTACAGTGAGACACTACTACAGAATTCATACCAAGTGAAGTTAGGTCTGCTTAGGAAGACAGAGCATGTTTATCAGTCTGAGACTAGAGTCTGTGTGACACTTTAATTGGAGCATCCAGAAAAGCAGGACTGGTCCTGGAGCAGAAATCCTGTTAAATTGGAGTGTTGATAAAGCAAAACATTTCACTGATTCCTTTGGAATTGATTTATTAAGGTGCTGTGGCACAGTGGTTAGCACTGCTGCCTCACAGTGCCAGGGACCCAGGTTCGATTCCCAGTTTGGGTCACTGTCTGTGTGGTATTTGCACATTCTCCCTGTGTCTGTGTGGGTTTCCTCCGGGTGCTCCAATTTCCTCCCACAAAGATGTGCAGGTTAGGTGCATTGGCCATGCTAAATTCTCCCTCGGTGTACCCGAACAGGTGCCGGAGTATGGCGGCTAGGGGATTTTCACAGTAACTTCATTTCAGTGTGAATGTAAACCTACTTGTGACTAACAAATAAACATTTACTTTTACTTTACTCTGTAAGAGACTGAGTAAGATTGCAAGTAGGACAAACAGTGGTCTGATAAAGGGTCTACTTGTCAGCCATGGCTCAGTTGGTAGCACTCTTACCAGAGAGTCAGAAGGTTATCGCTTCAATGTAGAACTTGAGCTGAAAACCCAAGGCTAAGACTTAAGTGCAGTGGTGAGAGAACGCTACACTGTCAGAGGTGCTGTCTTTCAATGATGTGAAACCGTTTGCTTCCTCAGGTGGATATAAAAGATTCCACAACATTATTTTGAAGATAAGTAGGCTGTTATCCCCAGTGTACAATCAATATTTATTCTTTAATCAATATCATAAGAACAGATTATCCAGTCGCTATCATGTTGCTGCTTATGGATGTTTGCTGTGTACAAATTGGCTGCTGTATTTCCTGCATTGCAATAGTTACTACATGCCAAAAATATATCGGCTGCAAAGGGCTTTGGGACTAACAGAGCTTGTGAAAACCACTGTACAAATTCAAGTCTTTCTTTATTTCGATAATGTGATAACGAGAAATATCCATGTCTGATCTCTCCCTCAGATTTCTGTCCCTCTCCCTTTAAGCTTACCCATGGTGGTCACAGCTCCATGGGACCCAGTCATCTTCTATCACCTACTTCTAAGGTGGATAACCAAGGGAGCGGAAAACAAAAAGCAATTAAGATACCACACCATGGAGGATTGGAGGCACCAGGACAGGCAGCAGAGGAATTTAAATTTATCCAAAGCTATAAGTACAGTGGCATTCAGTGGAAAAATACAGAGTCTGGATGCTGGGTTGAATGGCCACACATTTCTGAGTAACTGAAACATATAATCAGGGCTCTAAAGGACCAAGGAAAAGTTGACCTTCCTATAGATACAGAAGTTTTTTCTATATTCTTTGTTATTTGCATTGAGGTTATAAATTCAGGTTGGCAACCCTACTTGATAGGGAGATGCTGAGAGAACGGTTCCCCTTGTGAGAGGTGACACAGTTTGAAAATACGGGGTCTTCCATTTAAGACAGTGATGAGGATTTTCTGATCTTAGAGGATCATTGGTATTTTCATCCTCGGAGAGCGGTGGAGGCCGGGTCATTGTCTAACTCGGCCTTGAATATATTCTGATTTCTGATTGACAAGGGAATTATGGCTTATGGGAAACACAGTAAGAAGTTTAACAACACCAGGTTAAAGTCCAACAGGTTTATTTGGTAGCAAAAGCCACACAAGCTTTCGAAGCTCTAAGCCCCTTCTTCAGGTGAGTGGGAATTCTGTTCACAAACAGAGTTTATAAAGACACAGACTCAATTTACATGAATAATGGTTGGAATGCGAATGCTTACAACTAATCAAGTCTTTAAGAAACAAAACAATGGGAGTGGAGAGAGCATCAAGACAGGCTAAAAAGATGTGTATTGTCTCCAGACAAGACAGCCAGTGAAACTCTGCAGAGTTTCACTGGCTGTCTTGTCTGGAGACAATACACATCTTTTTAGCCTGTCTTGATGCTCTCTCCACTCCCATTGTTTTGTTTCTTAAAGACTTGATTAGTTGTAAGCATTCGCATTCCAACCATTATTCATGTAAATTGAGTCTGTGTCTTTATAAACTCTGTTTGTGAACAGAATTCCCACTCACCTGAAGAAGGGGCTTAGAGCTTCGAAAGCTTGTGTGGCTTTTGCTACCAAATAAACCTGTTGGACTTTAACCTGGTGTTGTTAAACTTCTTACTGTGTTTACCCCAGTCCAACGCCAGCATCTCCACATTATGGGAAACAGGCAGGAAAGTGGAGTGAAGGCCAGAGTCAGATCACCCATGATCTTATTAAATTACAGAATGGGCTGAGTGGCCTACATCTGCTCCTATTATAATACAACTGCTCATCACTGTCCCCAAATTTTGCTCCAATTTTCTTCCCTGCCCATGTAAATTTGCCAGTACTGGGACACAGCACAATGGGTAGCAACCACTTAAGAGATCAGGATAAGAAATAAAACAGCAAGTAGCTGTTAAGAAGCTTTTTTTGGCTTCTTTTTCTATTTTTCTGCACATTCATTTTGGACTGTTGCATAAACAAGACTCGAGATAATAACAGGAGAAATGTTTGCTCCACGTTTTGATTGCCAGTTTGCTTTCTCAAAATATCCTCCTTGTTGTTAAACTACATTATATTGTAACATAACCTAACCATAGGCGGCAAGGAACTGTCATTCTAGCCAATTCCTACCTCTGTCTGGTCAATCATGTGCTCCAGTTGAAAGATCTGAGTTTTCACTTGGTCCTCTTTGCTGATGAGGTAACCGATACTCTTAGAGAGCTTTTCCTGTTGTCATAACAACAAAGCACACCGCAGGGTGAAATCAGAGAACACTATTCAAATCACACCAACTGTCAACGTGTCCTCAATATCTCACTTTACATAGACACAAAGCAACCAACAATTATGAGACTTATGGAAACCAAATATACATAAAAGAATAAATAGATGAATGGTGAGGCCTGGAATCAGGAAAGTCACTGATACATTAAAGTCATTAAGCATTTAAGATCCAATTGTGTATAAGCATTAGAGGGACAAGAAATTGGAGCATTTTTAATGTCCTGATATTTGAGAACATAATAAGCACTTTTGGAAAATGGAAGCAGTCACTAGCTCTTGTTCTTCTATCAACATAACCTACCTTAAGTATTTTGTAGGCACTGCTCATGGAGGTTACTTTGTGGTTGGCATGTGACCCGCCCAGTTTACAGAGATGGCACACGGGCCTTCTGCATACCTCACAATACATGGTAACTTTTTCCATATCATGCTCAGGACACATCAGAATCTGGTGATAGGGGGAGGGGAGGGGAGGGGGGGGGGGGGGTGCAAAAAACAAGACATTAAAACTATTGTCATTTGGAACCACAATTCCAACTGTACAATCCAGTCACAGCCAACATCCACATGAATTTTAGTCAGTTTCTGTAGTCCTACCACACTTTCAAAAGAGTGAAATATTCCTTGTAATTGGGAACTTTCCAAAGAGCAATATCAATATTATTCAGTTTGCCAATGGGATTACCTGCCTACCATCATTTTACAGTTGTTTACACAAGCAAGTAGTTTAGCAAATGAACACACATGGGGGATGAGTTTGCTTCTTGGTGTACCCATTTTTCCAGACTGAAAAAGGGTGCAAAAATTACTCAATTTTCAGGGCAGTATGTTAATTGTATATCAATTGTTTATAATACCATGCAGGTAGAAGGCAATAGTCGGGGCTTCACTTGAGCTCATGTGTGGAGTCACTTGTTGAAACTGTGATGGGATTTAGTTAGGAGTTGAATGCGTGTAAATAAATATTATACTGAATAAAGATTGGCTCCAGTACAATCCTTCGCCAAATGTCTTTCTGGAACCTAACACAATATCCCACACTCCAAGAGTGCCAAAAAGATGTTTGACCCATATTAGTCAGCTCATTCTTCAGACAATCTTTTCAGTCATCTAAACCAAGTATTAAGTTTCTTAGGCGGGACCTAATGTCTGTTTGAGGACTACTGTGCTGAAATTGGCAAGTTTTCAAGGCTTGCTCCACTGAAGAATAATCCACAGTCACTTTGACTAAAGCTTTTCTTTTAAGTTTATGGGAGCCACAAGGAACAGGAGTTTTCCTCTCAGCTACAAAGCACTCTTGATGAGCACTCCCTCCCATTGCCCTGCACCTTGCCCTTTGCAGGACTGGATTGCAATGTGCTGACCTGAGCAACCTGGAAGTCATCCTCTTCAAATGGACAAGACAGTGACATTTGCTGCCTCTGCAGAGGCAAGTCATCAATTACAGGAGGATGGGAGTTTGACATCAGGACTCTCCCCCGGGATGGAGGTCTAGTGCTGCATTTGTCCTTGTTGTCCTGGGAAAGGTGTTCTTCAATTTCAGGATAGTGAAGTCAGACACCATTCTTGGTAAGATATTCATTATTGTCTCAGTCCTCTAAAACCTTTGAGGTGCCCTGATCACTTTGACATCCATGCTCCTTGGGCACTTGGAAGCCTTCAAAATCACTGCAGCACTCCATGCCACAATGAGGATTGCCCCAGTGTTAAAGGCCCTCTTTAAAGTGCTCTTACAGAAATGACTTGTCAGGATTTCCTTGGGGGAGAACCCCTTGCTTTCTCTCATAGCCCACAGCTGCTGCTGTGAAACCCCTTTGAAGTGCTCTGATTGTCAGTTTCATTGAGGAGAACCCTTTTACCATTGAAAGGTCAGCATCTGGTGTCTGCATATTTTGAAGTAGTTTGATTGACAGGTATGGATTATTTACCCACTAGCAAAGAGCCTTGTTTGTTTTTCTTTCCCTTTATGGTTGAATGCATTTTGAGTGCTTTGTAAAAGAGGAAGTAGTTAGAAAAGAAGAAGTTAGACCACATCAAATATCCAAACTGTCAATCAAAAGCTGAATGGTTATAGATATTGTAGTTGGATTGGATATTTTATGAGGTTTAACTTCCTCATTCAGTCCGAGAGCCTGTGTTGCCATTCAATACGATCATGGCTGATTGGATAGTGCCTTTTAGACCCACTATCCACATAACCCTTTACATTATTGTTGATCAGAAATTTACCAATCTCTGCTTTATACATACACAATGACTGAGCTTCCACAGCCCTGTGGGATAGGGAATTCCAAAGATTCACAACCCCCAGTGTAAAGAAATCAACATAAACTACGACTCACGCTCCAAAAGCCCAATAAGCAATACGTATTCATGTGGATCAGGTTCCCCCAACTTTGATAACATTTTCCAAACTCAAACATCAGAAATATTCAGTTGGGTGAGGTACCACTGCTGCGATGGCATCATATCCCAAATTGTAGGACAGAAAGCTAAATAATGTTTCAAAATAAATATATTCAATATTTCCAATTGGTTCATTGCTTTTGTTTTTCTGTTTTGACTACATTTGCACCTATTCCAGCTGTTCACAATCTTAAGGGAATGACGTACAGCTGTTATTCATGTATGGGTAAAATTACTACAACATCTGTAACATATTCACCAGCAGATACGATAAGCATGCCATAACTAGCACTATAGGTGTATGCTTGACTGACTGGGGATCTGTAACTCTCATTAGAAATCACATCCTTGTAAGGAAAAAAGGAAACTGGAGACTAAGTATTGTGAATCACTCGATCTAGCCACATGATTGTGAAAAAAATAATGACTGGATTGTCAAATTGGGATTTTCAAATTTAAAGTGTTAAGTTACTTAACAAAATATGGTGATAAGCTTATAGCAATAAAATAAACATTTATTTACTTGAAACCAATTTCCTCTAAGCATTTAGGTTACTTTGATCTATCGCATCACATTAATGTCCTCAAGGGAAATGCTAACCTTAAAGGTTGATCTGTGCATTTGAGTCAGAATGAATAATTAAGAAAATGAATTCAACTGTGCAACCTATTCAATGTTTCCTCCTTTTTAGCTTAACTAGCAAAATATTTGTTTTTAATGAATAAATACAAAATGTCTATACTATGACCAGATCTCTACTCATAATGTGTGTATAATTATTAATGATGATCTTGATTCAAAGCATATTGGACATGTCACATGTAATAATTCAATGCTGTCCATTGAATTTCTGCAGTCAGCAAATTAATTATTAATAAAGCACTGTCTTCACAAAAATGTCCTTGGCCCATTCCTGTCTGTGTGTTTGAAGAGAGGGATGAGTGATGGGACCACATATTTATATCTTCAAATCATATCTTTGCAAAGAAATGAGAAGCAGCTTGTATACTTTTTAAAATTCAGATGTTGCACTTTGAACAAAATGTCTGAAGAAATAAATGCCTTTCTGGGCATTTGTATAAAAATAGTGATAAGAGAAGCTCTGTACCTTAGGTCGGAAGTTGGTTGTTGGTCCTACATACTCATGCTGGGCCTTTGGAGTCCCCCAGGGGTGATGAATCTTGAAGCACTCATTGCAGTAGCTTGCCTTGCAGTCCATGCAGCTCTTTGTCGCCTCCTGTGGTGGGGGCTTGCAGAGATTGCACATGATTGCCACAGCTGCTCTAGCAGCCTGTCTGTATCTTTCTACAATCGTTTCCAAGGTGAAGTTTCGGAACAGACCACTAAGGCCACGTTCTCCAAGGTCAATGTCATGTTCGCAGCTAGGACAAGGGAAGGTGGTGACTCCTTGGCTGTGGATGGTTCGTTTCCAGCCTGAATGGGCAGCAGATCCTTTTTTAGTCAACCAATACATGTAAAAAAGGGGAAGGTGCAGAGAAAGGACAGATAAGGGGAAGTGGGGAAAAAAGAATATTGACAGAGTGGTAAAACTATATAGATTATTAGAATGACAGAATAGTACAGAACAGAAAGAGGCCATTCAGCTCATCAAGTCTACATTGGTTCTTCAAACAGCGATACAGTTAGACCTACCGCTGCGCCTTCCCAATTCGCTGCAATATTTCTCTT
Source organism: Mustelus asterias (assembly GCF_964213995.1). Taxonomy (NCBI): domain Eukaryota; kingdom Metazoa; phylum Chordata; class Chondrichthyes; order Carcharhiniformes; family Triakidae; genus Mustelus; species Mustelus asterias. Next base: position 83,451,946 of record NC_135806.1, on the reverse strand, counting down.
TGAAGTACTTATACAATTCCTTTTCAAAAGCTCATATTGAATCTATATCCACCACTTCATCAGGCAGTGCATTTCGAATCCCAGCAACTCATTGGCTAAAAAGGTTTGTTCCTCATGCCACCTCTGGTTCTTTAAACCTGTGACCTCTGATTAACAACTCTTCAGCAACTGGAAACAGTTTCTCTTTATGTTCTCTATCTAAACACTTAATGGTTTTAAACACCTGGATAAAGCTCCTCTTAGCCTTCTCTCCTCTAAGAAGAACAACCTCAGTTTCTCTGGTTTTTCAATATAGCTTTAATCCCTCATCCCTGGAACCATTCTAGTAAATCTCTTCTGCACCCTCTCTAAAGCCTTCTCACCCTTCTTAATGGTTGGTGCCCACCATTGGATACAATGTACCAGCAGGGATAAACTAATGTTTCATATAGGTTTAGCATGGGTTGCGCATAATTCCCTAACTTTTGTACTCTATGGGCCCGATTTTACCATTGCGTCGCACCCGTTTTCGGGCGCGAAAACATGGTAAGGTCGGGAGTGAGGCCATTAACGCGATCCGTGCTCGCGTCCATGCAGGTTGCCACTTTACCAAAACCCGGGAATGGCGGCGATCCGCTTCGCGCCCAAAATGGGCGCAACGGCGATTTAAATGCATTTGCATGTATTTAAATTGAATTAATGAACTGCCCACCCAACTTTATCAGCATTTCCCCCTTTACTGCCGCATTCGCCGATCTGGAATCGCGCCAAAATGAACCTGCTGAATAAAAGTCTGAATCGGGCACTCCAGCTGCTGAAGAGGCGCGTTCAGTGCTTCCAACGGCTCTCTGACTCAGATTGGTGTGTGGGGTGGTTGGGGGGGGGGTCTGTTGTCTGGATGGGAGGGGAGGAGGAGGAGGCTGGTCAGATATATCTCTGGTGGAGGCGGGGGGAAGGCCGATCGTTGTCTGGTGGTAGTGGGGGGGGAGGAGGTGGTCAGATGTTCCTCTGTGGGGGGGGGGGGGGGCGGGGGGTGAGCGAGGCCAGACCATTCTCTGGGGGGGGGGGGAATGAGTGAGGCCAGATCATTCTCTGGGGGGGGGGGGGGGGGGGGGAGTGGAGTGAGGCCAGATTGTTGTCTGGGGGGGGAGGGGGGGAGGGAGGAGGGAGGCGGGTAAGATGTAGCTCTGGTGGGGGGGGAGGCCCGATCGCTCACTGGTGGGGGAGGGTGGTCAGATGGATCTCTGTTGCGGGCATGGGAGGACAGGGGGGTCCACTGCCACTCTGCGGGCGATCGGTGGGGGGTGGAGGGGGGCAGGGGTGGCGATCGGTCTGGGTAGCGGGGGGGGTTGATAAGGGGGACAGCAATGTCTGTGGGTAGTGGGGGTGTGGATAAGGGGGACAGTGATGTGTGAGAGTAGTGGGGGGGTGGATAAGGGGGACAGTGATGTGTGTGGGTAGTGGGGGGCTGTATAAGGGGGACAGCGATGTCTGTGGGTAGTGGGGGGTAGATAAGGGGGACAGCGATGTCTGTGGGTAGTGGGGAGTAGATAAGGGGGACAGCGATGTCTGTGGGTAGTGGAGGGTGGATAAGGGGGACAGTGATGTGTATGGGTAGTGGGGGGGTGGATAAGGAGGCCAGCGGTGTGTGCGGGGACCATCGCTCCCGCTTTTCGCTCCTGGGCCGCTTTCTCCGCTTTCTGCGGGCCGGGAGCGATCTGACACGGGTTTTTCAATTTTTTTTCTAACTGCGCATGCGCAGTTCAGAGCTCCGATCGTTTTGGGTGCGATAAGTCCCGCCCACAGCGTGAATGGGACTGGCGATTGTTTTTTCAGGCTGAGTGCGTATGGGGGCGCCTGAAAGCTGATTTATAAATTGGATCTGCATTACGCCCAGATTCAGCACTTAGAATGAAAATGGTAAAATCGGGCCCTATGTCTCTATATTCTATATGCTTTATTAACCGCTTTGTTAACCTATCCTGCCAGCTTCAAAGATATGTGCACAAACTCACCCAGATCTCTCAGTTCTTGCACTCTCTTTAAAATACTATTAAGCTTATAATTTGCCATGAAAACATTTTCTGTAGATTAGCAAACCCTGTTTATCTTGCAATGTAAATCCATTTCTAACACAACTTCTGTTCACCCAGAAAACAACTGACCATCATAAGGGTCATTGGCCTTGGGTTCCAGATTTTTTTAAGCAATGTAACTTAAAAAGGAACTCTTGGGTCAATGTTCCATTGCATAGAAAATAAAGATTAGTAATGAGTGGATTTAGCTTTTGAAACTTTCTCATCCAATTTTTAAAGTTAATGTTCATGCCACAATAATTTTGGATGCTGAATATTGCATTGCAGTTCCATGCAAGATGTGTTTTGTAATTCTGTAAAGCTATTGATTGAAATCGTGCAAGCTGACAAGAGGACATGTTTTTAATGATATTAATTCACCAGACTTAATTAAGCTTCTGTTTGTTTTGAAAACATTAGACTGAACTACCTAAAAACATAGAACTACAATTCTAAATCTAATTTGGCACATCTAGCCTTGGAACATCATGAAAGTAACCATGACGAATCTATCCCTGTGGTATTATGGGGTGTATTGCAATCTGGACTTTCGGGCACAGTTTCACACAAACACTGATTTTTGAAATTCTTCAAAAGCAATAATGTCAACTAGTCCTTTTTGTCCAAGTGATTGACTTGGTCAAAGTATTCTCTGATTGTGCATGAATATATATTACTGTGGAATAAAGATTCATAATGTACAGGACTAGTAAAAATGAACACATATCCAGGAACAGTGACAAGGTCATTTGATGTTTTTTCTCCAGTTCAACCCCTCCTACACACCATTCCCTCAACAATTTTCTCCAAATACAAATCCTGATGATAGTGCACATTTCCACAAGTGGCAGTGTTCTGATCTTCTCCTAAGAGGCCACTTTCCATCTGTGACCCTAGACAATGGGACTCAGTATGACACAAATGCATATCAGGAATTTGGACATGGCCTGAAAGAATGCAAAACCCTGCAGGCCACGAATCAGGCATCCAAGTCCAAATTCCTGCTATGCAGTCCTGAAACTCTGTTCCAAGAGTGCTAAATCATTACATTTATCTCACTGACCATTGGCAGGAAAGTTAATCATTCATCATAGGAAGGGAAATCCTATCCCGATTTGGCATCTGCACACTGGCACTTCCATGAGGTGTCACTGAACAGCAAATCAGGAACAGGAGACCTGGTCAACATTCCTGTCTTTAGCTCGGGGAAGAAGGACATCAAATGGCTAAAAGCTCCTGTTCTGGGTTTGTGTGGCTTTGTGTTACACTGATTGATTCATCATTCACTGGACTAGTGGAGGAGGGAGCTTGGGAAATCCTGTAACCTTTAGATGTTTCTCTTCAATACACTTTGCACCTTAAAAGCAAGGAATTAAGAAATTAAAGGAATTGCATTTATAATGCACATTTCACAATCTCAGGGTATCCAAAAACACATTTACAGCCAATTAAGTACTTTTGGGATGTAGTTGCATTTGTAACATGGATATAGCCCTAATTGTTAGATAACTTCAAATTTAAAAATTCAATAACCTTCAGTAGTCCCCTAAAATTATAACTGAATAAAATATCCAACGTGTGGCCTGCTTCTGAGTTCAATTTTTTCTAAAGTTGAGGAATGCTAATATTAAATTCTATTCTTTTAAATTAAGGGAAGTCAGTATTTAGCTAACACCACTTTTGGGCTTTTTTGCAATGGACTGGCAAATTGTAGAGGCTTGCAGTAAAGTGTTCAACTCTACAGGACTATGATTCACTTTATTTGAACATATAACTGTTCTATCAGCTGCTTTACTTTGTACCATGAGATTTACCATTTGTGGAAAAGGGGTGGAGGACATGGAATTCACAATAAAGGTGGAGTTTGACTAATGCTGATGCATTAAAAAAAACATGATTCACCAGATATCATAAGTTTGAACAGGTTTTGCAATAAAAGCAAAAGCCGCATCGTCTGGGGGGGGTGGTCGGACCCAGGGAAGCATATTACCGCAGCGACTGTTAAGTGGCTGCCATCAAGGCTGCTGTCCTTATTAAATCCCCAATAATTGTCTGCCCAATCAGAGGTAGGGAGGCCATGTCTGCAAGGAGAAGGCAGTTCAATGGCCAGGGGCCCTCAAAATGGGTAAGAGGGATTGAGGTATGCCAAGGCCAGGTAGACAGGACCCCATGATCAGGGGTGAGGCCTCAAAGTGCACATTGATGCCACAGGCAGCAGCCATTGTGGTTTGGATTCTCCTCCGCAGGCCATGGAATACCCAAAAGGTCGCCTCCCCTCCCCATCAGATTTCACTATATGGTTTCCCCACATGGTGGTGGGCACCCCAGATGCAAGCAAATTGCCAGCACATGAAGGAAATGGCCCTTAATTGTCTATTTAGGTGTCTCGATTGGCTGCCAGGTGGGCAGCTGACCTGTCAATTTCCTGCCACTGGCAAAACAGCATGGCTATGGAAAGACATTGGGCGCTCCCTCCGATGCTGTTCTGTGTATTTTGCTAGTCTTCCTGCCTCCCAGCCTGTTGCCAAAGGGCTAGTAAAAATATCACCTCATAACTTTAAATGGCATGATAAGTTATTTTTAATTAACTTAATAAGTTACACTATTCTATTCGGATAACTTGATATTCTAATTTACATCTTATATTTAGACTTTATTCCACGAAAATATATACCACTGTCACTTGATTCTCAACGAACTAAAAAAGCACTGTAAAGTGTTTTGCTGTAAATATATTGGTTAGTGTTAGTTCCAGTTCCTCAGTCAAAGAGAACATTGGCATTCACTGGTGAGTAAGAGACCCTAATTAGACATGCCTGAAATTGTTAAAGCTCACTGACTTTGAACTTAACAGCTGCTCACCTTAATTTTAAACGGAACTGCTATGAGTACCTGCCTCATATCATATTAGCAGGGTTAGTACAACCCTCCCCTCCCCACTCAAGAAACAATTGCATCCACTTCAGCAAATTAAATCATAGAAATCATCATCATAGAAACCCTACAGTACAGAAAGAGGCCATTCAGCCCATCGAGTCTGCACCGACCAAAATCCCACCCAGGCCCTACCCCTACATATTTTACCCGCTAATCCCTCTAATCTACGCATCCCAGGACACTAAGGGGCAATTTTAGCATGGCCAATCAACCTAACCCACACATCTTTGGACTGTGGGAGGAAACCGGAGCACCCGGAGGAAATCCACGCAGACACGAGGAGAATGTGCAAACTCCACACAGACAGTGTATTATTACTGCGTATAATTATTATATAATTATTATATAATTATTACTGCGTATAATTGAAAATAAAACTGCTTGAATTAATAAAACTAATCGTAGACTAGCTGAACTTACTTATACTGGATTGATTCAGATTTTAACCACTGTTTACATTACAATGATGTTTTAATTCCAATTCTCAGATTCTGCAGTGACAGCTCCTCAGCAAGCAGGTTTTTATATCATTTGAAACATGAGTGTGTTAATGTGAATAATTATGTGAGTTTGAAACAAAACTCGGTTGCTTAAAACAGCAGGCTGCACAGCTGGAGATTTAATTCCCCAAATGATTTGCAGCCAGCTGTTGCATTTCCAGTGCAGGTAAGTAACGACACTGGAAACTTTATTTAAGCCTTTGGAGAGTTGGATGTTGTTAGCCTTTTTAAACAGGAGTGGATGTAATGTAATTGGATATATTCTGATCATACAGAGAATCTGCATCAAATAACTTATCAGCACACTTATAACAATGGTTAATCATTCAAAGTGAATGACACCCACACTATGAAGTGCATTGATAACTACTGCTTACACGAAAAATGATCCAAAATTTAATGAAAACACCCACATTGACACTAAGCGGATGGGTTTAAACTGAGTTGGTGTTGGGCATTTGTAGAGGGGGAAATTAATAGTAGAGAGAGAGGAATTCTTCCTCACCACAGTCTTTCAGGCCTGGGTTATCTTAAATCCAGTAAGAGTTTTAACAACACCAGGTTAAAGTCCAACAGGTTTATTTGGTAGCAAATGCCATTAGCTTTCGTTAGCTTTCTTAAATCCCTGAGCTTGTTTAAATGTCACCGCTCTATTTCCTGTGAGGAGCAGGTGCTGAAATATCATGGAGCAACTGACAGCAGTGAAGGATGGGTGGGAGGAAAGGGGAGAAAGCCTGTTGGATCTGGGTGATGACTTTCTTTGTGCCCACCCAAACGAGCACTCTTGCCTTTCCTGATACCACAAAGATGTATTTTACACAATTGGAGAGTCTCTTTGTCCATCCTACACACAGCTGATCTGCTTCAACTTGGGAGGAAATTCACAGCAGGTCCAGGTTTAATAATTGGGTCTTTGATTTGCATTAATTCATGGGGCATGATCTTACCAGCCGTTCACGCCATGCTCCCACTACAGCGAGGTCGAAGAATTTGGCGTCCAGCCAAATTTCCGTTCACTGCAGAGGGATTGGAAAATCCCGCCGGCGTGAATGGTGGTAAATTCCGGCCATGGTGTCCACACCTGTGGGTGTCTCAGCCTGCAGGTTAGAATCAGCAATGGCCGGCAAGTATGCAGTACCCAAGTGGATAATTGGCTTGCTACTTGTTAATACCCATGCACTCAGTATGCCCAAAGGCAGGGAGGGTTGAAATCAATGCTAAATATGAGTTGAGTTGTATTTGGGAAGCACTACCTTAAACTGACTTCTCGTATGTAATCTAATATTAGGTTTGTACAATAGTTGCATTGTTACCCAAGTCCCTTGATCAGTGTTATCTAAGCCCCTCTATCACATTACCACCTTGTGATGTTTACAGGTATCAACCATCTCTATTGAAGGAAGAGAAACACTGAGCCCATGCAGTTTCCTTTTTTTTAATTTTCAGAAGTGGAACATGAGAGAAAATGAGAAAGAGGGAAGAAAATCTGAGAGACAGAGAGAGATAAAGTGAGACTAAAACAATGAATCAATGAGCAAGTGAAGGATAAGAATACCTCACCACAATACCGTTAGTAATTCCTGCAGAACCACTTCGCTTATTTTCAACTACCCCTTTCAGATAACATGGCTGAGAATGTTAATTGACCATTAGTAATTCACATGATATGAACATTCAGTAATTCAGGGAACAGTAACATTGTTAGTAAATTGCAGGATCACAGCACTGTGAGCAATTTATAAGATTGTAAGTTAGTAATTCACAGGATAATAGCATTGTTAATAATTCACAAATGTTAGTGTCAGTAAGCTGCAACTTATCAAACAAATGTTAGTTCTTTAAAACAAGTAGTGTGACAAAAATCATAAAGCTAAAATGTGCAGCGTAATGAGAAATTACATTTGGTTAATAGTCCATTAGTATGTGGGACCTGCTGGATTATTAGTGTTGGTCGGTAACTTTATATCAGAAGTGTTTGCATGTTAAAGGCTGAATGGTTATTAATAAAGTAACAGGAATAGTGATGAATAATATAAACACATTGCATCTTAGCAAATGGTCGCATTCGAAAACACTTTTCCAAACTGGATTATGTTTTAGGTTCTTTGAAATCTTTTCCCTCTTTTCTTTTGAGTGGACTCACACCATTTCCTTACAGGGGCTTTACTCACTGACTTCTCCCAGTGTCACTGTGCAGCCAATGGCTGTTAGCCTCGGGAAAGTACTCCGGACAATGCAACTTGTGGGACAGATCATTTAGTTTATGGTTATCCATCCCCTTGAAATGGAATGGCTCAGGATGTCAAATGACAATATACACAAATCATGCCCATAAAATTGCATCCACAAACTTCCATTCCAGTGCACTGACTTTCCTTTGAATAAAAAGGATTGGGATACCCATAAATCTGTCCTATCTTTCTGTACCCACTCTTGATTTGCATAGTGCAGTATTATCAGGCAGTGCGGAAGAAACAAAGAGCATGGCACACAACAAAACCACATAAAACACACCAAATCAAAAAACAGTGAGATGTAGCACAACATCCAGAGAGCAGCAGACAACACAAGCAGGCATGGGACAGGCACACTGTTGTTACAAACTAATGAACCAAGCAACAGGGAACTGAATGCCAGAAACAATCTGCAGTGGTCAAGTTACGCTAAAGTTCACATAGGGTCTGGTTCTTTTATCACTTGTGCTGCAATGAATATGCCAACCATTGCATGCATTATTATACAAGTATTAAATGTGCCACAAGCTGACAACTAGTTTATCATTAGGTGAATGCCTAACCCCAAACGTGCTGAGACCCATTATCCATATATGCTCATTTGATACTATCACCACTTCCAGAAGAAACTGCATAAAAATGAATTTTAGATTGTTTTAAATATCACTGTCCAAAACCTCTGAAATGGAGCTCATCAATTATAATCCAAATACCACAGTATTACAGAAATTTTGTAAGTTAGTTAATTGAAAAGAAATATTTCCATAGTGATGTGATTATGTCCTCCTTATGTTAACTTTAGAACTTGACCGTCGATTCTTATATATTATCCTGTCTTACAAAGACAGTCATTATAATAGAGCTGCAGCTAGGAGTCATTGAACCTAGATAAACACAGAATAGTTCTACCTTTTCTCCCAAATGACCTTCGCAGTGAGGCTGTAATCAATTAACAAAAAGTCAGGAATAATCCTACAATACCAATACGCTACAATACTTAATGCAACAATAACATTATACTTCACTGGCTGACCGGCATCTCAGAGATAATGTAACACAAATTAGATTATATTTTTAAAAGAAAAATTTAATTTGCAGTAATCAGGTTAGTTCCTTACATTTCTGAATTAGAAAACCTTTAACAAAATAAAGTTACAAATGTTTTAAAACTGTCGTACCTCTTATCAGGCCTTTACTTGCCTATATATTCAAAACACTAACTTGTAGCATCTATTTGCCAAGTAAATAAACAATTATAACAATTTATTTTTACATCATTCAATTAATGTACACAGAACACTGCAGACTATTTTTCAAGCATCGAATATACAGTCAGAAAAATTTTCTTCAAACAAAGTACTCAAAGTCAGCTCGCACATCAGCAGGACAACATCTCGCAGAGATAATACAAAAGCTTATATTTAATGTTGTAACTATTCTGGAAATATTATAAAGTAATTGCAAACAATTTCCACCCTCCATCATTTGAGGCATATGTTTGTGCCTTAAATAATGGAGGGTGGAAATTGTTGCGATATAGTTCCACATTTTCCACACACTCTCCCGTGTCTCAAGCAAGGGCTGATGTTTCGTGTGAGATGACACATGAGATGGCTGCACGGTGAGTGCTGCCTGCCTGTGAGGAGTGCTTTTGGAGTTGGGTGAACACAGGGAGTCAGGTGAAACAGGCAGCAGAGGCTACAAGGAAGAGTGCTGATTGGTAATAAAGTGTTATTATTGATTCTCTGAAACTGACAGTGACTTCGGACTAAAAAAACCTCAAAAGTGACATGACAGGAGGGCTGTGATTTGATTGACTAACAGGGAGCTGTACTAAATTTGAAAAACCATTTAAATTACTGGTTAGACATTGCGTTGAGACTGAGGTATTAAGGAGATATATAATTTTTTTTTAAATTTAAATAAGAAAAAATTTAAAACCCAAATTAAAAATTAATTAAATAAAATAGAGGTGGCGGGTCAGGTGATGTGTTGTTCATGCACGATGTGGGGGCTGGTGGACCCCATTGTCATTCCCAGTGAGCACATCTGTAGTAAGTGTTGGTTGCTTGAGGAACTCCGGCTCAGAGTGGATGAGCTGGATTCTGAGCTTCGGATGCTGCAACATATCAGGGAGGGGGAGAGATATCTGGACACTGTGTTCCAGGAGGCAGTCACACCCCTTAGATTAAATATTTTGAATTCAGCCAGTGATCAGGGACAGGAGGGTGTGGCTGCGAGTGAGGCAGGTAGAGGGATCCAGGAGGTAGGGTTGCAGGAGCCTCAGTTCCTGAACTTGTCCAACAGGTTTGAGATTCTTGCTCCCTGTGTGGACAGGAACTGATACTGCAGGGAGGATGAGCAAACTGACCACAGCACCATGATACAGGGAGCCGTTCAAGTGGGGGGAGAAAAAAGAAATGTTGTCGTAATTGGGGATAGTATAGTTAGAGGCATTGACATTGTTCTCTGTGACCAGGATTGAGAATCCTGAAGGTTGTGTTGCCTGCCTGGTGCTCGGGTTCGGGATATCTTTTCTGGGCTGCAGAGGAACTTGGAGTGGGAGGGTAAAGATCCAGCTGTCATGGTCCAGGTAGGTACCAATGACATAGGTAGAACAGGAACAAAGGTTCTGCTAAGGGAGTATGAACAGTTAGGAGCTAAACTAAAAAACAGAACCAAAAGGTAATAATCTCTGGATTACTACCTGATCCGCGAGCTAATTGGTACAGGGTCAGTAAGATTAAGGAGGTAAATGCGTGGCTCAAAGATTGGTGTGGGAGGAATGGGTTCGAATTCATGGGACATTGGCACCAGTATTGGGGAAAAGGGGATCTGTTCCGATGGGATGGTCTTCATTTGAATCGTGCTGGGACCAGAGTCATAAAATCATAGTTAAAGGAGAGGGTAGAAGTGCAGGTTAATGGAGCTGAGGGCTCAGGAGAAGTTAGTAAAGTTTCCAGACCACGTAATAGAACAGAGAGTATAGAAAATGGCAGGAATCTAACCTCAGGCAGAGCAAAAAAGGTGACAAATATGAGAAGGGAGGTGGTCAATGCAGGACTGAGAGTGTTGTACTTAAATGCGCACAGTATTTGGAACAGGATTAATGAGCTTGCTGCACACATTGAAATTGGCTGGTATGATGTTGTGGGCATCACAGAGACGTGGTTCCAAGGGGATCAGGGCTGGGATCTAAATGTCCAAGGATGTGTGTCCTATTGAAAGGACAGGTAGATGGGCAAAGGGGGCGGTGTTGCATTGTTAGTAAGGAATGAAGTTAAATTGATAGCAAGAAGTGATATAGGATCAGAAGGCATAGAATCTCTCTGGGTAGAGTTGAGGAATCACAAAGGTAAAAAGACCCTGATGGGAGTTATGTACAGGCCCCCTAGCAGTAGTCAGGATGTGGAGCAGAAAATAAATCAGGAGATAGAAAAGGCATATAAAAAAGGCAATATTACAATAATCATGGGGGACTTCAATATGCAGGTGGACTGGGAAAATCAGGTAGGTAGTGGATCCCAAGAAAAGGAATTTGTGGAATGTCCAAGAGATGGTTTTTTGGAGCAGCTTGTGACAGAGCCTACTAGGGAACAGGCAATTCTGTATTTGGTGATGTGTAATGAGGCAGACTTGATTAGGGAATCTTAAAGGAACCTTTAGGGAGCAGTGACCACAATATGATAGAATTTACCCTGCAGTTTGAGAGGGAGAAGCTGGAATCAGATGTAACGGTATTACAATTAAATAAAGGTAACTACAAAGACATGAGGGAGGAGCTGGCCAGAGTTGATTGGAAAGGAAGCCTAGCAGGGAAGACAGTGGAAGAGCAATGGCAGGCGTTTTTGAGAGTTATTCGAAGGCACAACAGAAATTCATCCCAAGCAGGAGGAAACATGCTAAGGAGGCATCCATGGCTGACGAGGGAAGTCAAGGACAGCATAAAAGCAAAAGAAAAAGCATACAAAGTGTCAAGGATTAGTGGAAAGTCAGAGAATTGGGAAGCCTTTAAAAGCAAGCAGAGGACAACTAAAAAAGCAATATGGAGGGAGAAGATGAAATTGAGTGTAAGCTGGCTAGTAATATAAAAGATAGGAAGAGTTTTTTTCAATATATAAAAGATAAGAGAGAGGCAAAAATAGCCATTGGACCACTCAGAAATGAAGCTGGAGAAGTAATAATAGGAAACAAAGAAATGGCAGAGGAACTGAATAGATACTTTGCATCAGTCTTCATGGTGGAAGACACCAGTGGGATGCCAGAGCTCCATGAGAGTCAGGGGGCACAGGTGAGTGTAGTGGCCATCACTAAGGAGAAGGTTCTGGGGAAACTGAAAGGTCTGAAGGTGGATAAATCACCTGGACCAGATGGACTACACCCCAGGGTTACAAAAGAGATAGCTGAGGAAATTGTGGAGGCAATGGTGGCGATCGTTCAGGAATCACTGGAGGCAGGGAGGGTACCAGAGGACTGGAAAGTAGCGAATGTAACACCGCTGTTTAAGAAGGGAGGGAGGCAGCAGACAGGAAATTATAGGCCGGTTAGCCTGACTTCGGTCATTGGCAAGATTTTAGAGTCCATTATTAAAGATGAGATCGCAGAGTATTGGAAGTGCATGATAAAGTAGGAATGAGTCAGCACGGCTTTGTCAAGGGGAGGTCATGTCTGACAAATCTGTTAGAATTTTTTGAGGAGGTAACAAGTTCGATAAAGGAGAACCAGTGGACGTGATTTATTTAGATTTCCAGAAGGCCTTTGACAAGGTACTGCATAGGAGACTGTTAAATAAGTTAAGTGCCCATGGTGTTAAGGGTAAGATCCTGGCATGGATAGAGGATTGGCTGACTGGTAGAAGGCAGAGAGTGGGGATAAAGGGGTCTTTTTCAGGATGGCTAGTGGTGTGCCTCAGGGGTTGGTGCTGGGACCACAACTTTTCACAATTTACATTAACGATTTGGAGGAAGGAACTGAAGGCACTGTTGCTAAGTTTGCAGATGATACAAAGATATGTAGAGGGACAGGTAGTATTGAGGAAGCAGGGGGGCTGCAGAAGGACTTGTCAGGTTAGGAGAGTGGGCAAAGAAGTGGCAGATGGAATTCAATGTGGAAAAGTGTGAAGTTATGCACTTTGGAAGGAGGAATGGAGGCATAGACTATTTTCTAAATGGGAAAATGCTTAGGAAATCAGAAACACAAAGGGACTTGGGAGTCATTGTTCAAGATTCACTTAAGGTTAATGTGCAGGTTCAGTCGGCAGTTAGGAAGGCAAATCAATGTTAGCATTCATGTCGAGAGGGCTAGAATAAAAGAGCAGGGATGTACTTCTGAAGCTGTATAAGAATCTGGTCACACCCCATTTGGAGTATTGTGAGCAGTTTTGGGCCCCATATCTAAGGAAGGATGTGCTGGCCTTGGAAAGGGTCCAGAGGAAGTTCACAAGAATGATCCCTGGAATGAAGAGCTTGTCGTATGAGGAACGGTTGAGGACTTTGGGTCTGTACTCGTTGGAGTTTAGAAGGATGAAGTGGGATCTTATTGAAACTTACAGGATACTGGAAGGCCTGGATAGAGTGGATGTGGAGAGGATGTTTCCACTGCTAGGAAAAACTAGAACCAGAGGGCACAACCTTAGGCTAAAGGGACGATCCTTTAAAACAGAGATGAGGAGGAATTTCTTCAGCCAGAGTGGTGAATCTGTGGAACTCTTTGCCGCAGAAGGCTGGGGAGGCCAGGTCATTGAGTGTCTTTAAGATAGAGATAGATAGGTTCTAGATTGATAAGGGATCAGGGGTTATGGGGAAAAGGCAGGAGAAGGGGGATGAGAAAAATGTCAGCCATGATTGAATGGCGGAGCAGACTCGATGGGCCAAGCGGCCTAATTCTGCTCCTATGTCTTATGGTCTTATGTTCTTATGGTCTTATGACACAGAGAATGTTGTCCTTCTCATACCCTTACCTGTTGCCCAGTAAACACGTTGTCCAGCAGAATCACCAGACAATGGTTAGAAATGGGAACCCTGGGTGATTCTTTTCTTTCCTTATCTAGGGATACTGAAGCCAATTTTATCATCACTATTGTCACTCATATGAGTTCAGCACAGATCAAAACTGAAAATTTGCTGATTGATATGGTGCCACAGTAGGTAGAACGTTTAACAAATGATTCACCTAAACAGACCCAGCACTTATATGTCAGATACCAAAGATCACACATTATTCTAAGTAACCATCAGTTTACTAAAAGCCTTAGAACAATACAGCAAAGTGCCTAGCTTTAAAAGTGATTGGATTAAATTATTGCATTACACCTTCAGAAAGGAATACTTGACTATGGGCCTTTAGCACTGTACCAGAATTCATGTACCACAGTATAATCAGACTGCCTGGATCCACTGCAGTTCGCCTATCACCGCAACAGGTCCACAGCAGATCCCATCTCCCTGACCCTGCACTCAACCCTGGAACGCCTAGATAATAAAAACACCTATGTCAGACTCCTATTCATAGAATACAGCTCAGCCTTTAACACCATTTTTCCTCCAAGACTCATCTCCAAACTTCTTGGTCTGGGGCTTAGCTCCTCTCTCTGCGACTGGATCCTGAACTTCCAAACTCACAGACCGCAGTCAGTAAGGATAGGTAACAACACCTCCTCTACAATCATCCTCAACACCGGTGCCCCACAAGTCTGTGTTCTCAGCCCCCTACTATACTCCTTATACACCTCTGACTGTGTGGCCAAATTCCCCTCCAATTCGATTTTCAAGTTTGCTGATGACATCACCGTAGTGGGTCGGATCTTAAACAATGACGAGACAGAGTAAACGAATGAGATAGAGAATCTGGTGAACTGGTGCGACGACAATAATCTCTCCCTCAATGTCATTAAGACAAAGGAGATAGTCATTGACTTAAGGAAGAATAGTGGAGAACATGCCCCTGTCTACATCAATGGGACAAAGTAGAAATCGTCAAGAGCTTCAAATTTTTAGGTTTCCAGATCACCAAGAACCTGTCCTGGTCCCTCCCTGCCAACACTATAGTTAAGAAAGCCCACCAACGGCTCTACTTTCTCAGGAGGCTAAGGAAATTTGGCATGCCCACTACAACTCTCACGAATTTCTACAGATGCACCATAGAAAGCATTCTTTCTGTTGTATCACAACTTGGTATGGCTCCTGTTCTGTCCTAGACTGTAATAAACTACAAAGGGTCATGAAAGAAGCCCAGTCCATCACTCAAACCAGCCTCCCATCCATTGACACTGTCTACACTTCCCGCTGCTTCGGAAAAGCAGCCGGCACAATCAAGGACCCCACACACCCCGGGCATACTCTTTTCCATCTTCTTCCATCGGGAAAATGACACAAAAGTCTGAGGACACATACCAACTGACTCAAGAACAACTTCTTCCCTGCTGCCATCAGACTTTTGAATGGACATACCTCGCATTAAGTTGATCTTTCTCTACACCCTAGCTATGACTATAACACTTCATTCGGCAGTCTCTCCTTTCCTTCTCTGTGTACGGTATGCTTTGTCTGTAAAGCGAGCAAGAAACAATGCTTTTCACTGTATACTAATACATATGACAATAATAATAAATCAAATAAATCATCTGAATGTCAGTTTTCTTTTTTAGTTTATTGATGGAATACTAGCCAATCCTTAAACAAAATTGAGTACAGACTTGATAGTGTGGTGGCTTGGATCACATTCCTCACATTTATGGGACTAGGTTTAAAGCAAGTTCAGACTGAAGCTTGAAATAAAGCTGTTATTTCTTCCAATAGCCAATCACAGAGACACCGGAGGAAAAGACCCCTCCCAAAATATGACTGATCAAAGATTCTGAGGTGCTTTTCGTTCATATAGAGCCCATTCCTGCAATGAACAATAGAAATAATCGAAACATTTGTTTTCTAAGATTTGTGTTTTGCACTTGCTTCAAATACATGATTTCAAGTGGTACAACACTTCTCTATAGAGTTATCAAATTCAAATAGAATTGTTAAATAGGCCACTCAGGCACATGTCCCTGTATCGCACTATCACACCTTGTTCATCACACAATGAATTAAAAACATCTTTACTCAGCTTCCTGCAGTTTTACCTCCATTGTGTTTGTATCATTCATATTTCAATTCATGCCCCTGATCAGGTGCTTCCTATCTTGAACTCTGCCTCACATTCTTTCCAGCTTTTGGATTATAAATCAGATGGCCATGAAACATTTTTATACAAACGATAATAAACAGTTATTTTTTTAAAGTGTGAAAATGTTGACCAGCTTCAGCATTCAAAGCACACGGTCCCTTTCCAATGGTGATGGAGACTCCTGGCATCAAGAATTCCGATAAAACATTCTGTATATTCATAATTTCTAATGAATAAGTGCCACCCCACCTCTACTCTTTCTAGGCCATAAGTATGCTCAGGGAAGCATTTTTGACAAGCTAGTGCTAACTGTGCAAACATCTTTCATTTAGTATAGATTGTGTGTTGTTAGCTTTTTACAGGGTTCATTATTTAAACAACCCTGATGTTGGAGCCAATTTTCAGGCAATCACTTTAAATAAATAGTAAGTCACTTGTCCTGCGGAATTGGGGAATACCTTGGCAATCTCACTCTGTACAATTCAACTGTATAATCCCACTGTGCTTTATTGGCTGTTCCTGTGACACATGCTCTCCACTCCCCCAATAACAGATTACTTCTTGTTTTCTACACTCCATTTCACCATCAACTTCTAGCTGCTGTACTACTCTGCCCCATGATCTGGAATTCTCCCAAAACTTATCTCGCTATCTCCTTTTGCTCCTGTTTTCAAAGACTTCATCAAAAGCTTTGGCCATGTAACTGTCTCAGCTCCTTTCCTCACCCTCTTTCTCTCAAACACAATATAGAGCTTTATGTTCTCCAACTAAGAAGCACTAGTGAAATGAGCGTTGTTATTGTCACAAATAAATCTTTTTTACATTCTTTGCATAAATAATTACAGTTCTGGTGTTTAGGACTTGGATGTGGAATTGCCGCCGTAAACAAGAAGGTTAAAGAATGAAGTGTAACATCCTGTTCCTGAAAATGAGTGATATACATAATTACACTCACATGATGAACTGATACATTAGTGGGATACATTAGATAGTGGCGTAGTGGTAATGTCACTGAACCAGTGATCTAGAGGCTAATGTCCATTGGTTCAAATCCCACCACAGAGCTGGTGGAATTCAAATTCAATTCAGAAAATCTGGAAATGAAAGCTAACCTCAGTAATGGTGAGTGACCATGAAGCTATCATCAATTGTTGTAAAGACCTATTTGGTTCACTAAAGTCCTTCGGGGAAGTAAATCCACCGTTCCTTCGCTCTCTGGCCTGCGTGTAACTCTGGACGTAGAGTAATGTGGCTGACTCTTAACTATCAAGCCATTCAGTTCATGGGTGTTAGGGATGGACAACAAACATCCCATTATTTTTTTTTTTAAAAACCTGTCCATCTTCCACTCATTGGTTTGGTTAGATATTAATTAAATATTGACAGAACCTGCTGGAAACATACAGCAGATCAATTAGCAATTGAACAGTAAAACATAAGTTAATGTTCTGATGAGGTAGATGTACCTGGGTTGTTAGCTTGTCTTTTTACAGAAACTGACTGACCTGCCATCTATTTCCAACACTTTGAAGTTTTTTAAAATTGTTACTCATTACTTAGAAGCTCTACTTACACCATTGGGTTAGGATAGGAGATGGTTAGCATAGTCCTGTGTTTCGAATGTCATATACAGTGCTATGTTCACTGATATTTATAGATAGATCTACGTTATACATTTTGCAGGTCAATATTCTGTGGGAAAAAGAGTTAACATTTTCTGAATGTTGTCATCTTGGGTTTTCAAAGGCCTTTGTGTGCTTTCACACACAACTTTAACTTCTTTGAAACATTCCAATAAAATTATGTATCCAGTGCCATATATTTTGTACATTTTCAATATACCACAATAGTGCTGTAAATAGACACAGATTACATAGGGAAATGATTGCATACCAGATGCTTTTTGATTCTTTCTTTGAAAGGATGCAATGGTGTATAATTCAAATTGGGTTTTGAGAGTTTTCAAATTCTCAATTATAGCTGTGATAGATATGACTTATTCTGTAATAAACTAATATAGCAAAATGTCTTATAATTGGTTTCAATGGCTTCTGGCTAGGTGGCCATAAAAACAGTTAGTGTTGATCTTCCTAATTGCTACTTGATGTTTGTTGGTAAGTGCACATGCGTAAATATCTTGTGAGGTTTGAATTGCGCTTGACTGTGATACCCAACCATAACCACCTATGTGGTGTGAACATTCACCATTCAAGTTTATACATACACAATTGCCACTTGGCAAATGAATTTAAAGTTCATGAACTAGAAAAATAGCCATGTCAGACTGAATAATAATTGCTACACAGACACCCACAAATCTGGTAAACTGGAAACCCTTTCCAGTCAGTATAAGTAATTATACTTATACTAATTGGTGTTGGGTTAGTGGATGTGCAAAATTATAAAGGTCAAACTTGTGTAGTATAGTTCTTCTGAAGTTAGGTTGAAGTTGGTTGCTTGGACAGGCTAGAGGGGATTTTAGCCAATATCTAACTTTACTGTACCTGTCTTGGGAATGCTTACTGCTGACATTCAATGGCCAAAAATCTTTAGCATAAAATGCATCTTAAAAATCAAAGAAACCAGCAACACATTTGTGCATCATATTTGAGTATTCTCCAGTTCCACATGGGGAAACCTAGAGTTTAAGCTTCAAAACATATATTTCCTTCACGTTCCCGCTTTCCTTGAGCAGAGTTGGGTGATTTGGCTGATAGATGTATTCTGCCTCTGATTTTCAGAATGATGTAGTACTATAATAGGTGCCAGATAACATCAAGTGATGAACACTTGTCTCCATCTAGGACTGAGCAGAGCACCTTTCTAATTTAAAAAAATCAAACAGCATTTGTGACTTTACCATTGTAGTTGTCGCCATCCAATAAAAGACTAATGACATCAATAAACCACTGGTTCCCCAAAAGCTCAACCCACTCCATGTCAAAAATAAACATGGTGATGCTGTCAGCACAGTAAGAGTTTTAACAACACCAGGTTAAAGTCTAACAGGTTTATTTGGTAGCAAATGCCATTAGCTTTCGGAGCGCTGCTCCTTCGTCAGATGGAGTGGAAATCTGCTCTCAAACAGGGCACAGGGACACAAAATCAAGTTACAGAATACTGATTAGAATGCGAATCTCTACAACCAACCAGGTCTTAAAGATACAGACAATGTGAATGGAGGGAGCATTAAGCACAGGTTAAAGAGACGTGTATTGTCTCCAGACAGGACAGCCAGTGAGATTCTGCAAGTCCAGGAGGCTTGGGGGTTACTGATAGTGCGACATAAACCCAACATCCCGGTTTAGGCCGTCCTCATGTGTGCGGAACTTGGCTATCAGTTTCTGCTCAGCGACTCTGCGCTGTCGCGTGTCATGAAGGCCGCCTTGGAGAATGCTTACCCGAAGATCAGCGGCTGAATGCCCGTGACCGCTGACCAACGTTGTCTACCTGATACGCTGCAGGAAAGGATGTCCCGAGGCATGGTACATTGGGGAAACCATGCAGACGCTGCGACAACGGATGAATGAACACCGCTCGACAATCACCAGGCAAGACTGTTCCCTTCCTGTGGGGAAGCACTTCAGCGGTCACGGGCATTCAGCCTCTGATCTTCGGGTAAGCGTTCTCCAAGGCGGCCTTCATGACACACGACAGCGCAGAGTCACTGAGCAGAAACTGATAGCCAAGTTCCGCAAACATGAGGACGGCCTAAACCGGGATGTTGGGTTTATGTCACACTATCAGTAACCCCCACAGCTTGCCTCCTGGACTTGCAGAATCTCACTGGCTGTCCTGTCTAGAGACAATACACATCTCTTTAACCTGTGCTTAATGCTCCCTCCACTCACATTGTCTGTATCTTTAAGACCTGGTTGGCTGTAGAGATTCGCATTCTAATCAGTATTCTGTAACTTGATTTTGTGTCTCTCTGTCCTGTTTGAGAGCAGATTTCCACTCCATCTGACGAAGGAGCAGCGCTCCAAAAGCTAATGGCATTTGCTACCAAATAAACCTGTTGGACTTTAACCTGGTGTTGTTAAAACTCTTACTGTGTTTACCCCAGTCCAACGCCAGCATCTCCACATCGATGCTGTCAGCAACAGGCATTAGAAGTGCCTTTGGCATTGTCAATATTTTGCTTTCTGAAAGGAGGAAACAAATGCAGCTATAAAGAGGTCATGGTCTATGCTTCCAGAAAACTCAACATTCACATTACAGGGCTACTTCTGAAGGTTGGAATATAAATGAGGAATAAATATCATGGTTATTCTGACACGTGGGATGTTACATTGGTAAATTACAGAATACATAACTTTTTTCCTTATATAACGAAAAGCCCTCGGGTAAGGATCACAATATATGTTTTTTGAGTTTTGCCTGGATTAGTTTTTAACCAAATTTTAATTTGAAATTCATACCACCCAATGTTTAATCAGTCAATTTGCTATTACAATTAATAGTCAGATACACATGACAGATGATCAAACTTTAAACAAAAACATAAAGATGAGCTGTACTACATACCTTCCAAACTACTTAATTTGATCCCAAATCTAGGTTTATGCTGGTTAAGGGGTTACTCTCCTTTCCACATACAAATCAATTGATTCTCAAGGGCAATTAGGGATGGGCAACAAATGGTGGCCTTGCCAGCGCTGCTCATATCCCATGAATGAATTTTTAAATTTGAGTTGTTTTGACCGCAAGGGAAAAAACTATTATTTTAAGAAGACAGAAAGGTTCCATTAAAATCCTACTCAAGAAGGTCTCTCATTTTATAGTGTATATGTGTTGTGTAGTCCAATGGATGATTAGATGAGTGATGCATTCCCTTAATGTCTCATTTATTTGGATTGTTGCCCAACAGAATGCACGCCTACTTCGAATCACTTTGAAGGGATGATATCATTCCTTCTGGGCGGTTTCAGGCAGGATCAGTTCTTGCAGCAGACTGCTCTGAAAATTCAACTGTTAAGTATCCATAGTATCCATATGCATTTGCCCTTTCAAGACTGAGGTACATTCTTTTCTTCAGACACATTTGATCTTAATTTTACAGTCAAAGTTTAAAAACAAAATAATAAGGAAACAGCTAAGGCTGAATTTTACTTCCATGATTCTGATCCAGGGCAGAATTCCAGGTCCGGAACCCAGAGGTGGCTCTGGCTGGACCCTGGAGGAGATTTTCAAGGCCAACTCCAGAAGCCTTGCCCAATTAAGAAAGAAGGACTGTCTCCACAGCCAGAAGGGCCAATGGGTGGGCCTGAGGCTCTGGAGATGTGACAGTTGGACTGGGAGAGTTGGCCACTACTGCTGTGGATGGCAAACTATGAGGACGGTCATCCCCAAGATGCAGTTACCCTCTGGAGTTTTGTAAATTGCACCAAATAAATTCTGGTCACAGCTGCCAGACCAACATAGTGGGAAGGAGCCCACCACAGAGGCCACAGGATGGTCTGCGGCAGTGGCTGTGGCATTCACAATCCAGTAGATCCATGCTGGGCTGCTTTGCAGGACATGCCTCTGGCTCCCCCAGCCTGGCCTGCTTCAGGGAAGCTGCCACCATTCAATCTACCAGCCCCAGCCACATCAATGGGGATTTGTCCACTGTCGAGAAAATCCAGATGGCGTGTGAGGAATGCATTCACATGGCACTTTAATTGGTCTAATTGGCCACCTGCAATTTGGTGGGTGGGTAGTCATCAACTACCCCGCACCTCCCTCCCCCACACCCAAGAAGCCTGCTCCCTGAAAATAGGCCAGGGGCAGAAACATACCAGCAGATCAGCATAGCAGCTGCAAGCAAGAAATTGCTTGCATGCACATCTTCAAACTCACCTTCACTGCGGGATGAAAATTCTACCCATATTCTATCACTGGCATGACAGTACTGTACAGCTGACTGTGTCCTCCACCCTCCTTATTGATATGGGAGTGGAGACAAAATTCTTTTTTAAAAGAAGCTGATTGTTACAATGAGGGGATAGTGTTTTTTCTAGATGGCTGAACAAGGGTCGATCCTGGCCTGAATTACAAACAAATTTTAATTTCAGTTATATTTCATGCATATTAGAGGCAAGGTTTGTGAGGAAATTTGTTGCACTCAAATACAATATAGCTGGCCTAAGTCAGCCGGGGATAAATTTTCAATTAATTACTGCATGACGGTGGCACAGTGGTTAGCACGGCTGCCTCACAGCGCCAGGGACCCGGGTTCAATTCCGGCCTCGGATCAGTGTCTGTGTGGAGTTTGCACATTTTCCCTGTCTGCTGGGTTTTCTCCCAAACTCCGAAGATGTGCAGGTTAGGTTGATTGGCCATGCCAAATTGTCCCTTAGTGTCAGGGGGAATAGCAGGGTAAATACATGTGGTGGTGGGAATGGGGCCTGGGTGGGATTGCTGTTGGTGCACATTCAATGAGCCAAAGGCCTCCTTCTGCACTGTAGGGATTCTATGGTTCTATGACTTTTCTTCATTCTCTGGATGTGCACATTGCTGACAAGACCACCATTTATTGTCCATCTTTAGTTTCCCTGAGAAAGTGGTAGTCGGTCTTCTTCTTTGAGGTTTGAAACCACAGAGTGGCTTATTAGACCCACATCAAAGGACAGTTACATGGCAACCACATTGGTCTAAGACTGCAATTCCATTTAGGCCAGACCAGGTAAGGAGGACAAATTTATTTCCCAAACGGACAATAGCCAGGTTTTAATTAGCTTTATGCTCACTCTTACTGACACCAGCTTTGTATTTCCAGATTTCTAAACTGAATTCAAAATTCTCAAACCTCCATGGTGGCTTTGTAAGTTATGTTCTCTATATTATTAGATCAGGCTTCTGGATTACTAATCTATTAATATAACAGCTACTAGTTATGGTGTTATATCACTCTGAACCAGTATCAGCATAAATAAATGCCAGGTTGGTATCTCCAAGTACTGTGTTGTTCATTGTCCAAATGCTGCAGAACTCTGCGCATACACTGAAGTGCAGAGCTTCCTGTCCAGCCCTCCCAAATGCCTGATAAATATTAATCATAGAAATCATAGAAACCCTACAGTGCAGAAGGAGGCCATTC